>NC_081852.1:10647238-10954511 GCF_963259705.1 Myotis daubentonii
TTATAGGTGTGAAGTTCTGCTTTGCATTTTCCTAATGATTATTAATGCTGAGCAACTTGTCATGTGTTTATCCGAATTTGTATATCTTCCTCAGAGGAATGTCTATTCAAGTCCTTTGCTCATTTTTTACATTGAGTTGTTTTGCCTTTTTGTTGTTAAGTTTTAGAATGTTTTATATATTCTGGATATAAGTTTGAACATATAATTGGCAAATATTTCCCCCATTCTGTCAGCTGTATTTTCACTTTCTTCATGATGTCCTTTGATGCTCAAAAGTTTTAAATTTGATGAAGTCCAATTTATGTTTTAGTTGTTGCTGGCATTTTTAATGCCCTGCCAAGAATCCATTGCCATATCCAAAGTCATGAAGATTTATTTTTCATATTTCTTCTAAAAGTTTTAAAGCTTTAGCTCTTATAGTTTTTTGACTCATTTGAGTTAATTTTTTTGCATATAGTGTGTGGTAAGGGTCCAACTTCATTCTTCTGCATATGAAAACCCAGTTGTCCCAGCACCATTTGTTGAAAATACTTTTTTTTTTCTCATTGAATGGGCTTGGCACTTCTGCCACAAACCTACTGAGCATAGACGGGACTCTCAGTTTTATTCCACTGATGTATGTGTCTATCCTAATGCCGGTTCCTCACGGTTTTGATTGTGGAAGGGTTGCAGTAGGTTTTGAAATCAGGGAGTATGATTTCTCTCTGTTTTTCTTTCTCAAGATTGTTTTTGATTATTGGGAGCCCCTTACAATTTCAGGCGAATCTGAGAATGTGCGTTTTCATTTCTCCAAAAAGGTTGTTGGAGCTCTGACAGGGTTTGGGCTGCATCTGTGGATCGCTTTGGGTGGTATTGACTCCTCTCCTGTGAGGACTTTAAAACTGGAAAGGCCAAGATGCTACCAATTAAAAATCAGTTTGCCAAGCCAATATTTCAAAAGATCAATTTGCCAAAGACAGAAATGCCAGATGACCAATTTATCGACGTTACCAATTTAAGAAGCACTTGCTTCTCTGATTATAATAAAGCTTGCCGCTCTGGATGATACAGTTTTGAGACTTCTGGGAAGTTTCCGCTGGCTGGCTATTTTTTTTGCTTCATGGATCCAGCCGAGGAAGGGCCAGCTAGCTGGAGGCCTAGACACAGGATCCGGTGGCTTCCGTGAGCTGCAGCCCCAGGCCTGGGCGGGGGCCGCCCTCCTGCCGTCCTCCCGCTCCTGCAGCGTAGGGTCTGTGCGTGGGCTCACGCTTTGTGATGTCTCACTCTTTGTCCCTGGAATTGTCCCTTACTTTCTCAAAAGCTCAGCCATGCATTTAAATGTTATTTATTATATTTTGCCCAGGTTTTCTAAGTTGCGTGTGTGTGTGTGCGTGTGTGTGTGGGTCGGGGGTGGGGGGTGTTGGGGGGAGAGGTGGTGTGCATAAGAGGATTCTCAGGGTCTCCAGGATACAGCATTGCTGAACTGGAGCCCTCTGGTGCCCATTTTGTAGATAAGTAAGCAGAGGCTGAAGCAGGGAGCCCGCCCATGACCGCCAGGCAGTGCCTGGGGTGGAGTTGAGGTCTGAGCCTGGGTCTGCCTCCTGCTGCCTCCTGAGCTGATGGCAAAGGGTCTTCCTTTAAATGTCTGAGTCCTCGGTGGCTCATAGAGTGGCCGGAGGAGGAGGGGGTGCGAGCCCCGAGGCCCCAGAGCTCAAGGTGTCTGATTCTGCTCATTGCCGGACCCCAGGCACCTCCACACGCACCTCCCATGTGACCCCACAGCACTGGTGCCATTTGCTGATGAGGTAACTGTGGCCCAACATGGAGACTGGCTCCCACCGTCCCCTAGCTGGCCATCGGCGCAGCTGGACCGCCCGCTCCTCCTCCTGACTCCTCATCAGGTGCCCCACTGTGGGGCATGTTTTCACATCTCACACTCTGGCACACGCTGCCCAGGAAGCAGAGCACAGGGGTTCCCAGGCCTGAGGAGCGACAGCTGGGGCTCGGCTCACGGGGCCGCCTGCATCCCTGAGGGCAGACGCCGTGGAGTGCCTCCTGCAGGCCAGGGGAAGTGGGTGCTGGGGGCCTGGGTGGGAAATTTGAAACCCGATCTGGAAGGTGCTCCAGCCCCTGACCCCCACGTGGGGGCGTGTGAAGTGGCCCAGCAATGGCCTCTCGCTGGGCCTCAGTGTCCTGGCGTATAGACAGGCTCGCACTGCCTACCCTCTGCCTTCTCCAAGTCCACACTCTCCTGGGCCCAGTTCCCCTGGGTGCTGGGGGGTTAGTGCAGACGCGGTGAGTGTCAGGAGTGGGAAGCAGGAAGCAGATGCCCGGGGCAGCAGCTACCGGACACCTCCCAGAACTATGCTGCCAGGAGTGGCCGACAGTGTTGATCTTGCTCGCCCACTCGGCTGGCTTGGTCGTGGCTGCCTGGAGACTGTGTTGAGAACAGTGGGAGGGGTCCCCAAGAGGCGGCGGGTGTACCTCTGGTGTAAGTGCCGGCTTTGCTGCCCACCTGGTCTCCACAGATGGCGCTCACTCGATGGAGGTGCGGCAAGGACAGGGCCTGGGGGATGTGCTGCGGGACCCTGACTCCCTCCCCCAGGCTGGTGTGCGGCGGAACGCTCCGGGCCCATTCCCGTGCCTTTTCTTCCAAGTTCAGCAGATTCTGCACGCCGGCCCCACCTGGGAGCGCAGGTTAATGTGCTGCTGCATATTGCATGAGGCGGCCTGCTGACGAAGCACTACGTTCTGCTGGCAGGCAACCTGCCTCGGAACTCAGTGCCCAGAGGGTCCCATTACTCAGCTGGGCAGGTCGATCGCCCCTCCGGAAAGCCTGCCGGGTCAGGGCTCTGTGCGAGGAGGAGCTCGTGGGCACGGCCTTCGCTGAGACCCCCTTAGCTGTGCCCAGCTGGCAGCCAGGCAGGTGAATGTGGAACTTGGCTCAGAGCCCCTGTCCTCCAGGAGGGGAGGCCCCAGCTCTGATCCGCCTGGCCTCACCCTCCCCTGCCACGGGCCAAACCCCTGCGATGCCGCCCCTGCAGCCTTGGTTGCTTCGATCAGTTGTTTATGCCACTGAACCGCGTCTCTGCCTTCCGCGAGCTCGATGACAAGTACCACAGGCTGTCCTCTGAGTGGCCAGCGTGCCAGGCCTCTCACCTGGCACGGGAGCAGCTCTCGCAGGTGCCCCGTCCAGAACTATCGATGGCACATCTCTGGGGCCTGCAGAGCAACACAGGCTCCTTAGGTTCCTGAGCACGTTTCCCGCAGTTGAAGCTGCCTTTTCCTTGAACCCGTTTGGATAAAATGACAAGGTAGAGGCTTGCTTGCTGGTGGTGACAAAGGCCTTCTGGGGCTTCCTGACCACCGCCTGCCCCTGGCCATCCCTCCGGAGCGGCCCCAGGTGGGCAGCGGGCGATGAGCCTGGTGCCCAATGCTAGGCTGGAGCGCCAGGTCGAACTGTGGGGCTGATGGGCTTGGGCCTGGTGGGAGGTGTGGCCATTGAATGGGGGGTCCCTTCTTCTCCATGGACTTGTGTTTACCCACCTGGCCAGCCCTGCTGGACCTGCCCCTGCCGAGGGGTGATGAGGCGCCCCCTGACATTCTTGGGCCCCCCTGGGGTTCCTGTCCTGTGGGCTGGTAGGCTGGGGGCTAAGCTCTCAAGCTGGTGTCTCTGAGCTGGGATTTCCAAGGAAGTGACTTTAGTCTCTGAATCCCATGGGGCTTACCCTGCGGCCTGGGCAGGCGACAGTGCGAGCTGGGGACACAGGAAGGACATCACAGCTCTAGACATGCATAGACGATAGGCCATAGGCCTGCATTGTGGCTGAGATGTGGGGTCCTCCTCCAGGGCTGACTGCACCTACAGTCTCCAGCCCACTCCCTCAGGGCTGACTGTACCCACAGTCCCCAGCCCACTCCCCCAGGGCTGACTGCACCCACAGTCTCCAGCCCACTCCCCCAGGGCTGACTGCACCCACAGTCTCCAGCCCACTCCCTCAGGGCTGACTGTACCCACAGTCCCCAGCCCACTCCCCCAGGGCTGACTGCACCCACAGTCTCCAGCCCACTCCCCCAGGGCTGACTGCACCCACAGTCTCCAGCCCACTCCCTCAGGGCTGACTGTACCCACAGTCCCCAGCCCACTCCCCCAGGGCTGACTGCACCCACAGTCTCCAGCCCACTCCCCCAGGGCTGACTGTACCCACAGTCCCCAGCCCACTCCCCCAGGGATGACTGCACCCACAGTCTCCAGCCCACTCCCCCAGGGCTGACTGTACCCACAGTCCCCAGCCCACTCCCCCAGGGCTGACTGCACCCACAGTCTCCAGCTCAATCCCCCAGGGCTGACTGTACCCACAGTCCCCAGCCCACTCCCCCAGGGCTGACTGCACCCACAGTCTCCAGCTCAATCCCCCAGGGCTGACTGCACCCACAGTCTCCAGCCCACTCCCCCAGGGCTGACTGCACCCACAGTCTCCAGCCCACTCCCCCAGGGCTGACTGTACCCACAGTCCCCAGCCCACTCCCCCAGGGATGACTGCACCCACAGTCTCCAGCCCACTCCCCCAGGGCTGACTGCACCCACAGTCTCCAGCCCACTCCCCCAGGGCTGACTGTACCCACAGTCTCCAGCCCACTCCCCCAGGGCTGGCTGCACCCACTGCAAAACCCTGAGTACTAGCTGCCTCGCTGCCCTCATAGGCTCTTGGCTTCGGCCTCTCAGCTTGGTCTGACCCTCAGGGCTGGGGTACAGCCCACCCACCTCTTAGCCTGAGCCTCTACCGGCCCCAGACTTTCTGGAATCAGGAGTTCCAGAGACTGCCCTGCCCCACCCCCACACAGTGGGACAGCCACACCGGCTTTATTAATCCCCTGTCCTTGGAGGGGCCCCGGGGTCTGTGGAAACGGGATGCCAGCCTGGCCCCGCAACGTGGAAGAAGGTGCAGCTGGTCATCGCTCTCCTGGGCTCCAGATAGGAACGCTGTCAATAAAACTGTCATCATGTTTTATTAAACTGAGTTACAAAGGGTATCTGGCTGGAGGCAGCAAAGTGCTAGGAGAAGACAGACACGAACCTGCTGGCCCGCCAGGCTCTGCGGCCCTGACTGCAGGTCAGCCCTGCCGGAGGGAACAGGCACAAAGGCCCCGGGCCCCTGGCTGGCAGAGCGTCCACAGGATGGGTTGTGCCATGACCCTTGCATCCTGGCACGGAGACGGAGAGCCAAGGAGGAGGCAGGGACCCCTGAGCAACCAGCTGGCAGTCTCCTGCTGCCTGGCCTGCGCCCCACTCCCTGGGCAGACTTGGCATCCCCCCCTCTGTGTCTCACAGGCTTTATGCACCCTCGGGCAGGCCCAGTGCCTGTCCAGCTTCACAGGCCGGGAGCCAGCAGGCTGGCCACGGCTGGGGCTGTGAGGTTGGCTGACCATGCGAGCCTTGCACTGGCCACCAGGAGCCCAGGCTCCATTTGGAACACTGTCAGCAGGTATCTCAATGGGGATCATGCCAGGGTCCTGCTGGGGCCCAGTTAGGAGCGTTAAGTGATGGCTGAGGGGCAGTGCTACCCACGCAGAGGGGAGGCTGATCTCTGGGATCCTCCCTCCTCTGGGTGCCTGTGCACCCTGGCCTCAGTGACACAGGGGACAAAGACCACTCACATTGCCTCTCCTGCTGCCACCTGGTGTCGCACGCTGGTGCCCATCCCAGGACTGCAAGGCAGCTCACAGCAGGGAACAGCAGATGTCAGGGCTGGTGGAGGCTCAGCCCCTGCTCAGTGTCCCCTGCAAGTGGACACTTGTTCACCCCTAGTGACAGGGAGCTCTCTCCCTCCCCTGAGACCTCACTATCACCCTTCAGTCTGCACTGCCTGTTCCGCCCCCTCCCCCCAATCCTCCCAGGAATCCCGACAGCCTACCAGGCAGCAGCACAGCACTCAGGGGCCTGCAGGGTCCGAGCTGAGGAAGATATGGTGGCTGCCAGGGCTGCCAAGCACCAGGATGCCATGCCAGGAGCTCCCATCCACGTGGTGGGCAAAGTCAGGCCAGAGAGGAGAGAGACCTGGCAGGGAGGAGGCACTAAAGCCTGGAGGCCCTGCCCATGTCCCTGAAGCTCCTGGCCATGACCTTTCTAGGCCCAGCTGACCTCCAGCCCACCCACCTGAGGATAGCCCCCTCCTTCCTGAGGCTCCGCCCCTCCCCTCAGGGCAGCCCCACACGGCAGGAGGACCATGCCCAGCCTGTTGTGTAACCCGCCCTTGGGCTCCCTGCACCTCGGAGCCGCGGATGGCGGCACAAGCACCTCTGTCCTGAGCAGCGCCCTGGGCCAGCCCGGCTGCTCGTTCAGAACCACGGACACGTCAGGGAGCGCAGCTTTTCGCAATCACACTCTTGCAGGAACCTGGGAGGGTCCAGGTGGCAGGTCTGTACACTTGGTCTGGGCTTTCCCCAAGTCATTTTCATTCCCCACCTTCCTGTTTCTGACCTGGGCCCCTCCCCTGTGACTCCCACTGGTGCTTTATCTGTTTGCATCCTGAGGACATCTCGTCTCACCCTGAATCCTCGTGTGTACAGCTGGCCTGCTGCCCTCTTCCCAGGGGGGCGGGGGTGGGGGATGGGGCCTCCAGCTTCCGCAGGTAGCTGTGTCCGGGGGCTGTGTCCCTCGGGGGCTGCGGACAGCTTCCTGCTGGCGCTGATCTCTGAGTTACTCACTTCTCAGCACTGCCATTTCTATTCCCCGGGTAGCAATGCTTTCCATTAATTTGCTTCATCGTAACTCCCTGTCATGGTTTCTATTTTCTGGACTGGACCTTACAATACGTTTTTCTTGTTGTTTTGTTAATCCTCACCCGAGGATATGTTTCCATTGATTTTTAGGGAGAGTGGAAGGGAGGGGGTGGGACACACGGAGAGAAACATGGATGTGAGAGGGACACATCGATTGGTTGCCTCCTGCACAGGGACTGAGCCTGCAACCGAGGCACATGCCCTTGACTGGAATCGAACCCAGGACCCTTCAGTCTGCAGGCCAACACTCTATCCACTGAGGCAAGCCGGCCAGGCCTACAATATGTTTTTGTGTATGAAAAAAGCACCAAACCTGAGTCCAGAGAGAGCTGGCGATCTGTCCCTGGCTGTCCAGGGACCCAGGGTGCGCCGACCCAGCAGCCCTGCCTGCTGCTCTGGCGACGGTGCGCTTCCCCTTAAGGGCACCATCCACGTGAAGAGGGGCTGCCAGCCTGCGGGCTGGCTGGGCCTGGGCAGTGGTGTGGCACAGTGGCCTCCCTCAGCCCGCTCATGGGCTTGTCGGGTAGGTGAACTGGGCCCCGAGGATGCCTCAGGCAGCCTGTCGCGGGTGTGTAGCAAGCCTGGACCTAGCAGCCCTGGGCATCCGGGAGGGGGCGGGCGGGGGGAGATGCTCTCCCATGAGGTGTCTCCTGGAGGCACATGTGTGTCATTCTCCTGCAGAGCACAGTCCTGAGTGGCCACTGAGGGGCCCAGATCTGAGGCTCCCAGCTCCCTCCTGGCACCACCCCCCAAGTCCTGTGCTAATGGGGAGGGCTCCCATTAAGGCCACTGACAGGAACTGCCACCGGGGAGACACCCTTTGATCTCTGGCAGAGGAGGCAGAGGGGTCAGGAGAGGGGTGCTCTGCTGACAGCGGTGTTGACTGGCTCTCTGAGTGTCCTGGACCTGGGGTGCCAGGTGACAGGGCAGGGCAGGGCTATGGGGGGCAGGCCCCTGACCTGGATGTGGCTGTTTGCAGAGCAAGGGCATGGCCCCAGGCTGGTCCTGAGGTGGCACCCCAGAGGGCGCTCAGTAGCCCTAGGATGCTTTGACCGGGGCCTAGCGCCTAGTGCTGTCCGCCCTGGGAGGGTGGGCCCTTCATTTCCAGGATGAGTCCTAGAAGTCTCCCTGCCCTCCCAGCAGTGCCGCCTTTCAGAGACAGCGGCAGGGAGCGAGCTGAGCTGAGGTTCCTCCAAATACTCCCGCACAGCTCCTCTGAGGGCCACTGAGCTAAAGGCATGAACCTCCAGGCAGCCCCTACGGGCGGCCCCCTCAGTTGCTCCCCTCAGCTTTCTTCTCAAGAAATATGAGGACCTGCCCCCCCCCTTGAGTTCAGGCCTGAATACCCTCCTAATGCAGCCTGTATATGAGGAAGCACCTAGAGGAGGCTGGCAAAGCATGGCACCCCGATGCTGAGTTGGCACCCGATGCCTGACTAGAGCCTGGCACCCAGGCTGCTCCTACTTGGCTCAGCTTGGTTTGCCCCTTGGGTGCAGGTCCCTGAAGCCTGAGTTCCCAGGAGCTCCCCCTTGACCCTGTGGGCTCCCCCTTTTCAGTGGGGAGCAGTACCCATGCAAATGGCCCCTAAATGTTCTCTCACCAAGGAACGTGCCTTTGGGAATTCGTCTGAGTTGAGGACAGCGCCTCATCCAGGTGGGACGGGGCTGAGGAGAGGAGCAGTGACCTCGGCCCCTGGATGGTCCATAGGGAGGCCCAGTCCCCGGCACCCCTGGAATCTGACCTTGCCTCTCCCTGCCAGCAGGAGCCAGGAGTGGAAGGGGGTGGGGCAAAGATGCTGTGAGACGTGGCACCCACTTGCTCCTCTGGTTTCCCTAGAACAGTGGTTGGCAAACTGCGGCCCCTTGAATGTGGCTCTTCCACAAAATACCACGTGCAGGTGTGCACGTACAGTGCGATTGAAACTTCGTGGCCACACTCAAGGGGCCAAAGAGCCGCATGTGGCTCGTGAGCCGGTTTGCCGACCACTGCACTAGAATCATCTGGAACAGAGCCCCTCCCCCCCCCCCCCCGCATGACTGTGTAGGCCTGTAGATCAGCTGTGGGGCTGGTGAGGGCTGCAGGGACGGGGAGAGGGGGGGCGGAGGGCGGGGGGGGGGGACGCCTTGTGTGCTTATGTGAGAGGAGCCCTGCCCAGTGCAGTTCCCCAGCAGGCCCTGGCCCACCAGGAGTGAGGCCTAGCCTTGCAGGCTGGCCCAATGCCCAGGTGCCTGGCATCTCAGTGCCAAGGACCTTCCCCAGGCCTGGCTGTGAACATGCCAATCTGGACCAGGGAACACTGGAAATGGGTATTTGTAGGGATTGGTCAGACAGACAAACAGAATATCAAAAGGAGAAGCAGAGAAAAATCAGAAAGTGACTCATAGAAAGAAAAAAGACCAGCAGAAAAGAAAACAGAAACAGGAAGACAGATGAGGAGGCAAACACAGAAGAAAGACAGAACGGAGTATGAGGGAGACCAGAGGAGAAGCGGGAGACTCACCAAGGTCAAAGCCAAGATACAGACAGACGGGGAGTGAGCTGGCGTCTCATGGAGAGGCCTGGACGGGCTGTGGGTGGACAACACTGCAGCCAGGCCAGGGCATCGGGGTTCCCAGCACCTCCAGGCACTGAGCATTTCTGACGGATGGGTGACTCGAGGCCTGTGGTTTGGGTTCTTTGGGGCCCCACTGTGCTGCTGTGCAGAGTGCCACAGCTGAAGGGCTGAGACCAAGGTCTGAGTCCAGTTCACAGGGACAGCCTTTGTGGTCAGAGGGGTTTTGGGGACTGTGGGGGCTAGCCCTGAGCCAGAGACCCTGACTCTTTATCCAGGTTCCTGCTGCTTACCTTCTACTTCAACTGTTGGCACCCCACCCACCCCCAACTCAAAGCCCAAGCTGAGAGAGTGGACCTGAGGAGGCCATCGGGCTGCCCTGTTTCCCTGAACAGCTCAGAGCACTGCTTGGACATAGGATTGACCCTGTTCACAGGTGGCTCCCGCCACTGCCCAGTTAGACATGACGGGCTCCCAGATCATTAGCATGCAGTCATGGGCACACAGGTAGGCTGACAGGCTAGGTCAAGAGCGGACAGAGCCCTGGCTGGCTTGGCTCAGTGGATAGATGTTGGCCTATGGACTGAAGTATCCTGGGTTTGATTCTGGTCAAGGGTACATGCCCAGGTTGTGGGCTTGATCCCCAGTAGGGGGCGTGCAGGGAGCAGCCGATCAATGATTCTCTCTCATCATTGATGTTTCTCTCTCTCCCTCTTCCTTCATCTCTGAAATCAATAAAAAATTTTAAACAAAAAGAGTGGACAGAAAGGTGCCAAGGGTCTAAGTCATCTTGAGGGAGCCAGGCTGAGTGGGTACTTTGGCTGAGCTCCGCTGGATTCCTTGGCCTCCATGGGTGTCTGGACCAGGCCTCTTCAGGAACATACCCAGCCCTAGAGCCCATAGTATCATGGGCAATTGGCTCAATTTTCTCTACTGTGGGCAATACCAGCCCAGACTCACATTCTGAGGAGGAAGTTGCTGAGGCCATTGGCTCAAATTCCAGCACCTGGGTCTCACTTTCGGTGTGACTCAGGGAGGGTCACTACACCTTGAGCCTTGGTTTTCTCCTCTGTAAGGTGGAGATAGGAATGCCTGTTTCTCAGGGTTGTTGGGAGGATGAATGAGAAGATGCACGTCAAGGGCCCAGCTGCATTGCAGAGGGGTCTCCCAGGCAGGCCCAGGCCTCGGGGTGCCAGCCCAGCACAAGCCTGCAGGGCTCCCGAGTCGATACCCCGGTTCCAGGAAGAGGAAGGTCAGCAGAATATCAGCTCGGCCCTTGCTGAGAGGCAGTGGAACGATGGGAATTGGGAGAAGGGGGAGTGTAAGCACCAGGCCATAAATGTACAAGGAGAGTCAGGCAAGACAAAGTAATGGTCCTTCGGTGGGCGAGGCAGACAGCTGGGACTTGCAGGCGGGCTCCAGATCAATACCGGTGTGCTGATTTGCTGAAGAGGCTTTTATGAAGTTTAAGCAGAGTTCATTGTTAAATACTCTTATGTACAAAGGATGTGGGCGGCTGTATTAATTTCTTTTCTCTTACAGATCAATAATTACATTGCTGATTTGCTTAAAAGGCTCAGGTTGAGGCAGGGGTGAGGGAAGCGAACCTCACTGCCTCCAAGAATGTGGCTGAAGGTTCAGGAAGACCACGCTGTAGTCAGTGAAAATCACCAGGGCCCAGGAGAGGCTGGGTGACAAAGGGACATGTGGCGAGTCGCTCAGCTCCAATGCAGCCAGTTCAGGGTATGGGCTCTGAGGAAGAAGATCCTACTAAGAAGGGCTTCTGGTGGCTTAACTGGCCTCAAATTAAAAAAAAAAAAAAAACAAAGAAAAAAAACAGAGTCTCGCAGCCATTTCTACACAGGGACCCCTCACAAAACCACACCTCAGGGAGAAGCCTGCATTGCCTGCCTGCAAGGTGCTTCTGTCAGTTGAGCCAGCCCTTTTAAAGAAGTTCCTGGAATCCTGTTTCAACCAATAGGACTGAGGCTTTCCCCATTCAATCAGAGCTGTGTAGCTATATTCCCATCAGCATATTCACCAACCAATCAGAGCAGCTCCATTTTGACCAATCAGGACAGTGCCTTTTGGACCAAACTTCGAGGATTTGAAGTCCTCATTTGCATGAGGATGAACCAATCAAAGACCTGGGCAGGGATTTCTGTCTATACAAGCTGAGAGCTCCACTTTGGCACTGGGAGTGCCTTTCCCTTTCCACGGAGAACTCTTTCCCCAGCTAGAGCTAAAACTCTGAAAGGTCTTGGCAGAGCAGAGCGGGGCAGACCAGTGTAGGGCAGGATGAGCCACGTGCTTTCCCAGCTGGGACTGGCAGCTTTGATGTTCACTCTCTGATGTCATGACGCCAGTGGAGGGTGGCTGGCGCCTCAGTGTATCACCTTGTTTGCTGCTGACTACCAATGGTCCTGGCCTTGTCAGCAAGGTGTTCCCATGCCTGGGAGCTTGGGTGGTCCCCCAGGCAGGCTTGGGACTGCTTTCTCCTGGCTGTGAAAAAGGCTGTGCCCACTACACAGCCTGGAGGAGGCTCACCTACTCTTATCGATGCTGAGAAGCCACAATTACACTAAAAGAAACCAAAAGAAAGAGGGAAAAGGCAGTGTGTGAAGAGCCATCAATTAATTTCTCTTGTGTGGATAATCAAGAGGTTTCCTTGTCCAGGTGGGGACTTATATTAGCTGTCAATGGCTGTGTAGGATAGCCATGTCCGAATTCAGCTGTGAAGAGTGTCTATAATTGATTAATAATGTCTGCCATGGACATGGCAGGGTTAGTAGTAGCACATACGTCATATATTTTCAGTTTTACATGAACCACAGGATCTATCTGGGACCAAAAGTACCATATGGCTTGAGTCCTGGCTTGTAGAATCTCTTGAAAAGAATTATAATTGAGTCCTGGCTGAGGAGGCTCCTAGGGTCTCCTGCTTGACTCTGCACATGCATACAGGTGCACAGATGCTGTTGGGAGGCTATTATGATTCTATTTCATCTAATAGCCTGGTCAGGAAATGGAAAGGTATATTACAGATCATTAAGTGGGTAAAGGAATTTGACAACCTTTGATCTAAGTCAGGAAAATAGATGGCATGAATTAATTTGCTGGTTTGTGGGGAGAAGGAAAGTCATTCCTCAATAGTGACAGGCAGGGAGTTCACCCCTCTGGGGACTAATTCCAGGGGCTGCGGTACACAGCTCTCCTGGGAGCAAGGGCTTGGATGTGTGGCAGCGGGCAGGTGTCTGAAGGCTGCCTTCCCGCTGCTGTAGTCCAGGTCACAGACACGCCCCTCACTTCACAGTGGCGGGGGCGCTGGCTCCCTGGGGATGTCCATTGAGGCAGGAACAGCCCTTGGGATGATATGTGCACTAGGCACCCCTGTGTGACTGGCCTGTGCATGTGCCCAGGGCCCATTATTACGGGACAGGGCTGGGCCTGGAGCAGGTCTACCTCAGGCCAGCCTGTGGTGTGTGGGTTCTTGACTTTGCGTAGAAAATATTTCACAATGTGAGTCCAGGCGATATAGAGAGCACGTTCATTAAAGCTGGGGCAGTGAAACAAAGGAAGGACTTAGGGGAGAAGAAGCAACAGGAGGGAGCCTGGGCAGTGCTCTGCGTGGCTCCTCGAAGCATCAGAGGGCAGAAGTGAGCCAGGGCAGGGCTGCCCTCAGCTCACTGGGAAATCAGAGGAAAGGAAAGGAGGCCTTAGAGACAGGATCGGGGGTGAGCCCAGGGTGAGTTACTGCTGCCCACTGCTCCCCTGGTTGCAAGTCTCCTGAGGTCCTTGGGAGAAGTAAAATGTTCATGCCTGAGAAGGGGCATAGGCGTGCTCTAGGGCGAGCCCACAGATACCCTTTGTCTTGAGGGTTTGATCTCTCCTCTGCAGGTGAGAATCTTAGGGGAGGATTTCAGCAGAGTATTCATCAGCTTTCCAGCTGTGTTTTTAATATGCTGATGCATCAGAAGCAGTGTATAGGGAGTTTGGGATTATTCTTTGGTCTGCTTTACTGTTTTACTTTCATCATGGGTTTGCCTGGCTTTCATCAGGTTTTTGTTATTTGACTTCACCCCTCCTTGGGTTTGGCTGGCACAACTGGCATTAATGGAGTCTCTGTCCTCTGTCTCTCCAACCAGAGTGATTCAAGCTACGTCTCCTCTGGTTAGGGAGGGGAGGTATAAACCATTTGCTCTTAAATGCCCTCGGGTGGGGAAGATAAGGTGATTCACTAGCTGGCGTAAGTCGTTTAAATTGTTTGGCCTCGTTTAATGATATTGTCTCAGTTTCCCTATTCCACTTGCCCAGGAATTTCCCTAGCTTCCCACACTCTTGCCTCATGTCACAGTCCTCCTGGTCCCTAGGACTGACCTTGAGGGGCAGGAGTAGCTGCATGCTGGTGCTGTGCTGCCCCTGTGAGGAGGGCAGGGACAGGTCCCGGGGCAAAAACATCACAGCAGGCTCACCGACTCACCCACCGACCCAACGCCCAGGCACCGCCACTTCCACTGATATCCAACAGGTATTCAAAAGTTCCCTGTCCTGCTCTCCCTCCCCAGCCAGTCCTGGGACATGGGCTGGGGGAAGAGCTGCCGGGGGACTCCTTCCCAAGGATGAGGAAGGTTTGTCACCAACGGAGCAGCAGGTACCAGGACCAGGAGGCCTGAATAGAAGGCTGCATGGGGCGGTGTGGCTGGGCCTGGGGCAGCCTACCAGGAGGGCAGGGGAGGTGGGCCTGAGGCAGGAGGGGACTAGTCACAGGGGAACTGAGGCAGGACTAGGGAGTCCCAGCAGCTCTTGCAATGCACTGAAGAGGTTGATGGGGTGGGTGAATGACAATATGATTTGTGCATTTAGAGAGTGAAGCTGCTGGTAGATCGGAGGGGAGATGAGATGCAGGGAGGACAATGAGGAGGCAGTGCCATGAGCCAGGCAGAAGTGGGCACCTAAGTCAGAAAAAGGGGAGTGGGAGTGGGGCAGCACGTGATTAATTTCCTGGAGCGTTCCCAGCTTCCCTACTCACCAGCTGTGTGGACTTGGGCATGTTCCCTCATCTTCCTCATCCTCGATCTCCTCACCTGGAAAATGGGCTGACAGTCGGAGTCTTGCAAGGACTGAGGTTAGATGAGGTCAGCGTGCAGAGCACCTGCCCAGGGCCCTGCTCCTGCAAGGCGACCCTCTGCCCTGGTCGGCCGTGTCCTGCTGAAGCAGCCGAGGGCACACAGCATCTGTGAGCCCTCCGCTCCCTCCACACGAGTTCTCAGCCTGTCTGCTGCTGGCTCGGTGAGAGCAGAGCCTCGATGGGCAAGGAGACCTCGGAGAACAGCCTATGCTCTGCTGAAACATGTCCTCTGTGCATGGATGCTGGGCCCATTAGCTTTGAGTGCACCGGCATATTGCTGCAGCAACTGTTCCTCAAATAGAATTACTTCCTACAATTATCCTCTGAAGAGACGGGCCCCAGGATATGGGTGTAAGGGCTGGGAGGTCAAAGCCAAATCAAATCAGGGATTTCGGAGATGGGTCTGGCACTGGGTTCCATGTGGCACACATATAAGTGGGGATCATTAGGACCCTCAGTGGTGCCGCCCCTGTCATCCCCCAGGCCCTGCCATGGTGGTTGGGGGGTAGGCTGAGCCAGGACACAGCTAAGTGAGGGAGTAGATGACAGGCAGGCGTGAGAAGCAAGAGGACTCTGTTTAAAGCACATTCTGCTCGGAAGGGAGTTAACTATACGCTGGTCTCTCGGTCCTGAGCCATCTGCCTTCCCTAACCTCCCTGACTGCATTGCCTAAGGGCCTGAGTAGCTCAGCATTCATGACGTTAATAGCAGTCACACCAAATGATGTCAAAAGATTGCAGCTGATCAATGTTTCTAACTCTCTATCCCTCTCCCTTCCTCTTTGTAAAAAATCAATTATATATATATATATATATATATATATATATATATATATATATATATATAGAGAGAGAGAGAGAGAGAGAGAGAGAGAGAGAGAGAGAGATTGCAGATGTGGAAACTGAGGAATGGAGGGCCATTCCGTGGGCACATCTGGGGCACTGAGCACCTTTGAGGCTCTGCGCTGGCGTCAGGGGTGAATGAGCCGGAGAGTCAGATGCTGACATGTCTGGGTGTGGGAGGAGACGGGCTGTCAGTGTGGGGGCAGTGCATGAACTGGTTCAGCTGAGGCAGCGGCAAGGGTGTGCGCAGGGCTCCTTGGGCGGCGTCTGGTTGGGCTGGAGAAGATGCCGCCCCGGTGTCTGAGTGGAGAGAAGGAGGCAGCTTGCAGGGATGCAGGATAAAGGGTTCTAGACAGAAGGCGCAGAGACTGGACAAATGTGAGGCAGCAACAGTGACAGTGGCTGAACCGTCTGACATGGTGCTGTGGCAGGAGAGGACATGGAACTGGAGGGTGAGCACGGTCCTGAAGGCGCTGTGCAGAGGAGGGAGGAGGGGCAGCTCCTGGTGGACTCAGCTGAGAAGCGATGGGACCACAGCGACACTCCAAAAGGTTACTTTGCTGCTGGGTGGGAGTGGAGCAGAGTCCGGTGGGACTAGGGCGGCAGCTGAGTGAATCACCCCCAGTGAGGGAGGGATCTAGGTGAGGGAGGGGGACGTGGGTCTGGGCTGCCAGTAGGAGGTGGCAAAGGACAGGGAGGGTGAAGGAGACCACAGAGTGAGCACGAACACTGGGGGTCTTCTACCTCTGCCCGAGGGAGAGGAGGTGAAGTCTGCGGAGGATTGAGCATGGCAGGAGCTGTCACCTGCAGAGGGCTTGTCTGCAGAAAGCTCGGGTCACCTGCTCCTCCTGGGTTTGGTCAAGCCTGGTGCTTCCTCTACAGATACACATAGCTCTCCCCGCCTCACACTCCCTCCCCTCCCCTCCCCTCCCATCCCCTCCCCTTCCCTCCCCTCCCCTCCCATCCCCTCCCCTCCCCTCCCTTCCCCTCCCCTCCCCTCCCCTTCCCTTCCCCTCCCCTCCCCTCCCCTCCCCTTCCCTCCCCTCCCCTCCCCTTCCCTTCCCCTCCCTTCCCTTCCCCTCCCTTCCCCTCCCCTCCCCTCCCCTCCCCTCCCCTCCCTTCCCCTCCCTTCCCTTTCCCTCCCCTCCCTTCCCCTCCCCTCCCCTTCCCTCCCCTCCCCTCCCTTCCCCTCCCTTCCCTTTCCCTCCCCTCCCTTCCCTATCCTTTTCTTCCCCTCCCTTCTCCTACCTTGAGTCCTGACGCCCAAGGGGACCCCAGGACATACATATGCCACCTTGCCCCTCTGGCCTCAGCCAGGGCGGGGCCATGCGCTCGCCTGCCAGACCAGAAAGTGCTGGACTGGGTCTCGTTCGTTAGTCTGTGTGCCCTACAGCACTGACCAAATCGGCTCTCTGAATGCTTGTTCCATTCAATTGAACAAACCAGGGCACTATCTTATCTTGTTCCTATTCAGAAGGGGGCTGCCTCCATGTGCATCTGGACCATAATTCATGGGACTTTATTACATGGCCCCGAGGCTCAGACATGCCAGATTAGGCCTGAGTCAATATCTGCTTTATTGTCCTTCCACACCAGAGCAGCGGGGCGTGATCGATCGCCCTGTTGGCTGCTGATAAAGAGCACTCTCAGCTGCATCAGACCAGCTCTCGGGTGCTGGGCCTGGCCTGCTCCCCTCCTTCCCCACCCGCAGACAGCTTTGCTCTCCACCAGACCGTCCCCACTCTGGATGACTCTCAGAACTGGAGTGGAAGTGGGCGTTCCTAACACCCAGGGTGGCAACACTGAGTGGGGAATGAGGTGGCCCTGGTCATAGTGGAGGATGCTGGGTGCCAGATGTCCACTGCTCACAACCTCCTTGACTTCCTGAGCACAGAGGAGATGGCAGCAAGTGCCGCTTGCTCTCCTGTGGCATTCATCACTGTTGGGCCTGGAGTGGCTCAGCCTCTGCCCACAAGTCATCTGCCCTGTGCACAGCCCCCCTACCTCCCATTCTCAGGGCCACCTCTTGAAGAGTGACCCCTGGCCTGGACCCATCAGAATAGAGCCCCTGCTCTGGCAGGCTGGGGTAAGGTGTGGCAGAACCGAACTCTGAGCGGCCAGAATAGGGGAGTCTCTGCTTCCCTCCCTGAGGCTTCAGTCCCCGTTCCACACTGAGCTGTGGCTCAGGGCGTTAGGTGAGGAAAGCGCCCAGGGGAGGGTGTGCTCTGTATTCTGGAGCTGGGCACCAGGGTGGCCTTGGGTTGGCTGTGGGGACTGACGGAACACGGTGGTGGGTGGGGGAGACTCAAAGGGATTTTGATCTGAGTAGCAGAGAAGGGTCAGTTCAGACAGAGAGGAGATATGGGGTGAATCCCAGTCCAGTTCTGGGCCCTGGGTGCCGGATACTGGCTGGATCCAGTCTACCTTGGACCAGCCAATTGTGTCTGGGTTCTTGACTTCATGGAGAAAAAAATCTTGTAACACAAGTCCTGGTGATTTTGAGAATATATTTATTAAACGGGGACAGTGAAACAAAGGAAGGGTTTAAGGTAGAGGAAGCAACAGGAAAGAGAAAGAGAAAAAGAGGGCTTGGAGACAGGTTCAGGGTTAAGCCTGCTGCTCCCCTGGTTGTAAGTCTTATGAGGTCCCTTCGAGGTTAGGGGAGAACAGCAGAGACACAAGACATGGGCATGCTCTAGAGAGCACGCTGTGAGTTCTCTGTTTTGAGGTTTCTTTTATCTTTCTTTGGCCAGCGGGATTTCTAGGGGAGGTCTTAGGGGAGGGTCTTAGTAGAACATGCATTAGCTTTCCAGGTATGTTCTTCAATATGTTGATTCATCAAAATGTGTGTGTGTGTGTGTGTGTGTGTGTGTGTGTGTGTCGGGGGGGGGGGGGGTCAGGGTTATTTTCTGATTAGTTCTATTTATAAGAACGTCATTGAAGAGGGACCAGTACTGCCCCAGGTCAGTCGGGAATGTGTAAACCATTTGATCCTAAGTATCCTGGGTTAGGGAAGATAGAACCTTGTGAGAATTAGCTGGCTGTGACTTGCTCATATTGTTTGGCCTTGCTTAATTATTTTGTCTCAGTTTCCCTTATTCCATTTGTCAAGGAATTGCCCTATCTTCTCACTATCCTGGCAAAGGAAGCCACAGGAACCACGGACCAGCCCACAGCACTGTTGTGTGAGGATTCAGGGCTGCACCCGTCTTCAAGGTCTCTGTTTTACCGGTGTCTTGGGCTTCCCCTCTCCTCTCCTGGTGCTCAAGCCCCGACTTCCAGCAGTTTGTGCCCTGCTCTTTCAGAACCCCTCTGCCCTGGGGACCGTAGCGTCTGCCTGGCAGGGGCCCTCGTCTTCCTCTGCCCCAGCGAATGCACCAGCAGCTATGGAGCACCTTGGACTGGGCGTGGGGTCTCCATCAATCCCGAGTAACTGTGAGAGAAAGACGCTTTTATTCCATCTCACAGGTGAGGAAGTGAGACGCAGAATCCCGTGGGCTTTTCCATGAGGCCTCCCTCCTTCCCCCCGACCGGGGCCTGCCTTCTTCAGGCAGATCTGCTCCCACAGTGAGACACTGAGCGAACGTCTGCCCTCGGGGCACCCAGAGCAGGTGTGGCTCCTGCTCTGCTCAGCTCAGCTCTGCAGCATCGGAGAGACCTGCAGCATATTGGCTCCCAAGTTTTCTCTCCAGGCCAGCCCTCTAGCCCCCAAGGTGTCCTGGTCAACACCGAGGCCAGGCACCAACACAGGTGTCCCTGGCCATAGCCATCGTTGCGCGGGGAAAGCTATAGGAGGGGCAGCACACCGGGCCTTCAACAGCCCACAGCTCCTTCCCCAGCCCACGGCGCCTTCCCCAGCCCATGGCGCCTTCCCCAGAGGGTTACCCAGCCAGGGGCATGGGCTCTCCAAGCCCAAGGACATGGCAGCAAAGGTGCAAGATGGAATTTCTGAGTAGAAAGAGCCCCGTGGAGCTCATAGAGCCCTGGCTTTCCACCTCGTGGCTCTGGCCCGCAGCAGAAGCCCCTTTTCCCACTTCCTGTTCCCTCTCCACCTGCTGCTTCTCACCCTGGAGCAATCACGTCCATTAGATGTCCTGACGTTTTCTAGAAGGCACCCTTTGCAGATGATGGCATTACACCAACTTATCGCCAATCTTTTTAATTAAAGCATTTTGCTTCAGCTCTCCTAATGGCAGAGATCAGTAAACAGGGGAGATTGAATTACTGATATCGAAGCTCCCACAGCTCTTAAAAGGCTTAATTACTGGTGGGACCTCAGTGAGGCGGGAGGCCTGCTGACAAGCAGGCGGGCCTAACCCAGGGAGGCCGCCCGTATGAGGGTAACTGAAGGCCGGAACTGGACGTGCACATGGAAATGCACATGGAAAATTTCCAGCCCTCTGGAAGGACACAGAGCGGCTAGAGTTATGGCTACAATCCCGTTTCCAGGAACTATGATGTCATGCTGGTGGCTGCTCAATGCGACTTAATTAAATTGCCTGGAGGCAGAACCATGTGTCCTGTGTCCCTGGTGTGCGGCTGACTGATAAGGGGGAGCAGACCCTGCTGCTGGCCACTCTATCCAAAGGTCCCTCCCGCCCCTTCTGCAGTTAACACCCTTCTAACAACCGTCCCCAGGGAGCACTTCTCCTCCATCAGGAAATGCCCTCAGAGGAGCCGCAGTGAAGGGAAAACAAAGGCCCCTGAGAGAAGGGTTTCACCCAGCCAGCCGAGGTCACAGAGGGGGCCTCGGACCTAGCCACTCAGCACAGCCCCCCATGTGTGATGGACTGCTCACTACAGTCACCTTCTCCATCTCTCCAGGGTCACAAGGCCCAGGGAGAAACCAGGAGCTATTTTTAAATTTTTTAAATTATTTTTTTAATCCTTACTCGATGATATGTTTGTTTGTTTGTTTTTTAATTTTGAGGAGAGAGAGAGAGAGAGAGAGAGAGAGAGAGAGAGAGAGAGAGAGAGAGAGAAACATCAATTCGTTGTCTCCTGTATGCGCTCCGACCAGAGATGAAACCTGCAACCTAAGTGTGCGGCCTGACCTGGAATCAAACCTGCAACCTTGTGGTGCACAGGACGATGCTCCAACCAGCTGAGCCACCCGGCCAGGCGAAACCTGGAGTTTTTTTTTATTGATTTTTTACAGAGAGGAAGGGAGAGAGATCGAGAGTTAGAAACATCGATGAGAGAGAAACATCGATCAGCTGCCTCCTGCACATCTCCTACTGGGGATATGCCCGCAACCCAGGTACATGCCCTTGACTGGAATCGAACCTGGGACCTTTCAGTCCGCAGGCCGACGCTCTATCCACTGAGCCAAACCAGTTTCGGCAAAACCTGGAGTTTTTAAACAGAAATGTCCTGTTAATTAAAGCTGCTCTGAGAGTGTGTATGGGTGGTTGTGAGTGTGTGTTGTGTGTGTACAAGTCCTTATTTAATGTCGGGGATAGGTTCTGCAATTTTAAGTGAAAAGAAGTATAACACAACCAGTTTTAACATAAGCTATTAAACAATATCAAGTTACCAAACACAATGACATTCGAGAAGCTGTTGTTCACGTGTGAGTGTGAGAGAGTGTCCCTGTGAGTGAGAGGATGTGTGTGAGTGTGAGAGTGTCCCTGTGAGTAAGAGGATGTGTGTGAGTGTGAGAGGGAGAGTGTCCCTGTGAGTGAGAGGATGTGTGTGAGTGTGAGAGTGAGAGTGTCCCTGTGAGTGAGAGGATGTGTGTGAGTGTGAGAGTGTCCCTGTGAGTAAGAGGATGTGTGTGAGTGTGAGAGAGTGTCCCTGTGAGTGAGAGGATGTGTGTGAGTGTGAGAGTGAGAGTGTCCCTGTGAGTGAGAGGATGTGTGTGAGTGTGAGAGTGAGAGTGTCCCTGTGAGTGAGAGGATGTGTGTGAGTGTGAGAGTGTCCCTGTGAGTAAGAGGATGTGTGTGAGTGTGAGAGAGTGTCCCTGTGAGTGAGAGGATGTGTGTGAGTGTGAGAGTGAGAGTGTCCCTGTGAGTGAGAGGATGTGTGTGAGTGTGAGAGTGAGAGTGTCCCTGTGAGTGAGAGGATGTGTGTGAGTGTGAGAGAGTGTCCCTGTGAGTGAGAGGATGTGTGTGAGTGTGAGAGTGAGAGTGTCCCTGTGAGTGAGAGGATGTGTGTGAGTGTGAGAGTGAGAGTGTCCCTGTGAGTGATAGGATGTGTGTGAGTGTGAGAGTGAGAGTGTCCCTGTGAGTGAGAGGATGTGTGTGAGTGTGAGAGTGAGAGTGTCCCTGTGAGTGAGAGGATGTGTGTGAGTGTGAGAGTGAGAGTGTCCCTGTGAGTTAGAGGATGTGTGTGAAGTGCGGTGTGCATGAGTGTGCATGGAGTGCAAACAGAAGGAGAGACGCTCCTGGGGCCTTTGCTCCTGAGGACTGAGGACCAGTTAGGGTCCCTGTGACAGGGCAGAACTCGGCTCCCCGCGAGTGAAAGACCAGATCCTAGAGAAAGGTGGAGGGATAGACAGGCCCGGAAAATCCTACCCAGACCAAGACGCTCTAAAAGCTGACATAGGACTAGTGACATCAGACACAACAGACTGCAAGGCAGCACATGTTCCTGAGGACAGAGAAAGACACTGCAGTTACGTCAACAATAGAGTCACTGGCCATAACTTAATAACATCATCTTGAAAATTCTCAAGAATGTACATAAAACTGACAAATTTGCCACCTCAGTGGAAGTTTTAAAACATTTTTAAAATCAGAAGTGGATAGATCAAGGAGACAAAAAAAAATAGTAAGTAAAAGGAAAGGGAATCTCATGAAAGCTCACAGAATGGTCCCGGACAGCCCACACTCTGGCACAGGCAGTCTCTGGGAATCGACAGTGAGGAAGGACGCACGGAGAAGTGTGCGCGGGACTGTGAACGTGCCCCTAAATGACTGACATAAGGATGGAAACTTCCCTCATTCCGCATTGTCGGGCAGGAAAAGGCTATCAAAACGGCGGAATGCAGCTAAAGCAGCATTTAGAAGAAAATGTATAGCACTGCATGCATGAACTGAACAGAAAAAAGATTTTAAAACATTTAAATTAAAAAAAAAACAGAAAAAGTAAATAAAGAATTGGTCAAAAAGCATTAAGAAAAACAAGAGCATAAATAAGACTGAAAGTTATATATTTTTTTAAAAAAACAAGAGCATAAATAAGACTGAAAGTTATATATTTGTACCACTTGGCCTTGATTCGGCTGGCTCTGCTCTGCCTCCCCGCAGGGGTAATGGACCACAGAGGGGTTGAGGGAAGTGAGCATGTGACCAATCGCAAGCTCTATGTGCCTGAAGATTCAACATGAAGTGGTATGTGGCGTGTAAGAAGTTTAAAGAAAAAGAAACTTGCCTAGTTCTTGATTCACTCAGCTTGTTGGTTAGGCACCGGCCATGCGCTGTGCCAGGCTTGCGAAGGGGAAAGTGAAACTGGGATTTTGCATTCCTGCCCCCCAAAATGTGAGGAAGGGGCCCCCCAGCGCTGTCCCGCAGATAAAAGGCTCAGGGACAGGGCCACACCCCGCTGCACCTCCAGCCCTGACCAGAGTGCCTCCAGGGGCTCTGGCTCCAGGTGTCTGTGAGAAGCGGACATTCCTGCGGAAAGATCTGATTGAGAGGGGCTGCCCACAGGCCAGGTACCTGCCTTCTGGGGGTCTCGGGGGGCAGAGCCAACACCTCTGGCCTTCCCTCAGCTGCCCACGAATAAGAGCTTCCATAACAGGTCAGCCTGCTGTGCGCTCCTCACCAGCCCTCTCCCAGTTAGGGGGTTCCCTCCTTTCCCACCAGCAGTACCAGGTCGTCATCCCCTCTCCTGGGGGAGGGAACCAGGCTCAGAGGATGAATGACCTGCAGGGCGGTGTAGGAAGATGGAGTGGGGATTTGAGCAGGGCACCCTGACTCCCAGCCTCCACCCTCTCAGGCTGACCCAGCCGCCCTCGCCTCCCTCCTGAGGGAGCAGCGCCGGGCCCTGGGCCCAGCCTTCGCCTTCGGCAGGGACAGGCAGCTGTCCTTCCCCTCCCGAGGTGCCCCCACGGCTCTGCTTCTCAGGGGCGCAGCCCT
The DNA here is from genome assembly GCF_963259705.1 of Myotis daubentonii. Lineage (NCBI taxonomy): Eukaryota > Metazoa > Chordata > Mammalia > Chiroptera > Vespertilionidae > Myotis > Myotis daubentonii. The sequence goes on from NC_081852.1 coordinate 10,670,603, forward strand.
GTATCAATCTTGTCCCCCATCAGAAGGGAGAGCTGGTGGCTGAACTACAGATCTGAGATAGGAGGCTGCATTAACCCTGAACCTGCCAGGAAGCTCCAGTGCTTTGCGCTGGGAGCAGGCCATAGCAGCCCGGCCTCCCTCCATCGCCGGCCTCAGCCCTCAGCGGGATGTCACCAGGGGGGAGGCTGGTGGGCCGGGGGAAGCCACCTCCCTCCCCTGGACATGTGGGGGAACGGGGATCCCAACCATCAAGCTGTCAGGAATTTCTCATCTGCCCATAATGTGTCCCCAAAGTGAATGCTAATCAATAGGTCTGAGCTGCAACCCATCTGGACACAGCCTGTTAACCGGCCTCATTACGCTCCGAGGTGCTGCATTGCCTGTCATTTGGAAGATGAGATCCTGGGTGTGAACGATGAGAAAGCTCCTATCTGTGCCCAGAAAGCATGCATTCCGCACCCTAGTTCCCTGCCAGGCCGTTGCCAGCGCTCCCCTGGTCCCATGGGGCACCTTTCGGGCTGTGCATGTCCGCAGGAATGGAGGAGCCCTGCAAACCTGAACTGGAGGGGGGGGGGTCCTGACTTTGAACTGCTCTGAGTTCCTCAGCAAGGTCCCAGCTCAGTTTCTGCATCCAGAAGATGAGGTGGAGCCCCTCCCTGCTCCTGACTTGGGGTTCTCTTCTCTGGACTTCAGAAGGACCAGGGCTGCTCAGCTGCCTCTGCTGGCCCTGACAGCTCCAGTTCACACTGGGGTTACTGGCAGGGGAAGCGAATCATTCGATGTCTCCGTGGGCTCAGGGTGACCTGGAAGGCTCTGGCGACTCGGCCACAGGGCAGGCACTGGCCCTCCTGGGCCTCCCTCTGCCCTCTGCTCCCAGGCATGCCTGTGCCCATGCCTCTGTCCTCCCCAAGGTGGCTCTGAGCTGGTGTTGGTGCAAGGCTTCAGGAAGGTAACCCCGGGGTGCGGGGGGGCTCTGCAGAGGTGGGGCTGCCTGCGAGGGGCTGAGGGGCTGACTCTCACAGCTCCATGACCAAGGGTCTGTGATTTCTCTGGGCTGTGCTCAGCTTTGGGCATGTGCTGTCAGGAAATCTCGGGGGTCCTTTCAAATCGCTCAGGGCTAGCCCAGGGCAGCATGGAGGGAGGTGTGGACCCGGCCTCCCTTCCCACATAGCCCCTCAGATCAGGTCTCGCCATGTGGGGAGGCCTGGCCTTGCAGGCTGCCCCTTCCTGCCAGGGCACCCGCCTTGCCCCGGGCTCTCAGTGCCCAGCAAGGATGACAGACCGGGCCCTCCAGTCCCCTGACCTCAGGGGAAGCCAGGGGTATCAGAGCCAGGGGTATGGCCGACAGTTGACAGGACATCTCATCCCGATCAGGCCCACCCTGGATCAAGCCGGCCACCCACCAGGGGGCCAGACTGGAGAGACACAGCTGGATGTCAGCCTCCAGGTGTCCTGAGCAGGTGTCCTTGGGAGGTGTCCCTGGGCAGGTGTCCATGGAGGCCCTGATTCTCCGACTCTGTGAGGCATGCTGACATCCCAATTTGGAAGCTCCCACTGGGCCCAGCTCTGTCAGTACAATAGAGGGGACAAAGGTTTCTCTCCCAGGAAACGGAACCCTCACAGCGGGGAGATCTGCGGTCAGCACCTAACCAAGGACATGCCTGCCAGTGGGGGAGTCTCCCCAGATGGGCTAAGAAGTATCTAACCAGCTCACAGGCCTGACTTCTAGTTCACAGGAAATACAGGGGACAGAGGAGCAAGGTCAACAACATCAGGAGGAAAGGGAGGCAGGCGCTGTCCAGGAGACACTGGGCCTGGATGCTTCAAAAAGGCAACGCCTGAGAAGGGCTGTTCTCGTCCGACAAGATCACAGAGGCAGAGCCAAATGGCAGCATGGGCTTAGCTTGAGCTGGGCTTTTAAAAAGCCAGTAAAATAGGTTCTTGGGCTGATTTGGCAAATCTGAATATGGAGTGACGTTGGCATGATATTTGGAATCGTTCTTAGTTTTCTTAGGTATCATAATGGCATTGTAGTTGTATAAGGAAATGCCCGCACTTCTGTGTGATGCAGGCTGAAATACTTAGTGCTGAAGTGTCATGATATTTGCACCTCAATTTCAATTGTTTAGTAACAATGTCTGTGCATGTGTGCATGTGTGTGTGTGCACGTGCGCGCACACACACACACACAGAAAGGAGGGAAAGAGAGGAAAGCAGGGCAAAAATGGACAATGTTAACAGTGCTCAGTCTGGGCGTGCTTGTACTGTTCTTTCAACTCTTCCAACTTCTGTCTTTGATGCTTTTCATAAGAAAAAAGGGGTGCAGCCTCACTGCACACAAAGGACAGGTACCTCTAGGCACCTCTCCCAGGGCGCCTTCTTCCTGCTGTAGCCAGGCGCCAGGCTTCCCTGCTCTCCCTACTTCCCTGCCTGCCCCCAGGCCTGTCAGTCCTGTGGTGCAGCAGGTGCCTCTGGCCTCCAGGCCTATTCCTGCTGCTCCCTCCTTATTACCCCCACTCGAGCCTTTGTCCTTGGAGGCATCACGTCACCAGGAAGCCTTTTCTGGCCGCGGGGCTGGGCTGTGCGGCCCCATGGTAGGGTCCTGTCCTTTCTCATTGGATGTCCCTGTTATTCTCCATTCGATTAGAAGGGCCTGTGTTTGTGCCCAGCCATGTCTGCTGAGGGTGACTGGTTGCTCTCTGCAACACCAGAACCTGATGACCGGGATCACTGATGGCAGGTGCCAGCCTTGCTGGAACCCGGGGACGCAGGGGCAGCCAACACAAGCCGTGGGCTACTCCCTCCGGAGAGCCTCTGTGCTTTCCCCAGGCAATGCAACGCTCTGATCTGGGCCAGGCTTGACGGACACCCCCAGCATCTCTGGGCATCACTCATTTCCCACCTGGGTCCTAGTCTTCCCAGTGCTACTCCTAAGACCAGCCCAGCCTACTGCGGTCACACCAGGTTAAAGTTTCCTAGGTGTGTCCTGGAGACAGCAAGGCCCAGGTCCTCTGGGCTCTGAACACGCCTCTGGGTTTGGCTCCTCCTCCTTACCAGGGCTGGGCTCTGGGGCTCCCTCCCTTTTCCCATAAAGGCCTGGTGGGGCCCAAGGGCAGCTCCACAGGCCAGCACACTATTCAAGGATATTTTTCATTTGGTGCAAATTGAATATGTTCTGAAAAGAAATCAATAGAACTGAATTTGATCATGTTCAGTTCTTCCTACTGATTAAAGAGTGAGAGTTCCAGACACCACAGCCTCCCCGGCTCCCCAGCCTGGGCTCTGCGGCAGGCAGCGCACCCCAGTTCACCCCTGCTGGCACCCCGCTGGAGGGCCCCAGGGGCTCACAGCTGTCCAGTCAGCGCTCACCCCTCCTTCCAGGCACATCTGCAGCTCCTGGGCCTCCCTGGACCTCCCCTTGGCCAAGGAAAGTCGCTCACAGGCACCAGAGGTCAGAGTGCTGTGCTGGGCTGCTGGAGGGCCCCGGCAGGGATTCAAGAGCCCCAGCGAGGCTTCCTGGCTCCCTGGTTTCCTGCGGACCCAGAAAGGCACCTTGTCCCTCCCTTCCTCAGGGTCAGGGAAGGAGGGGTGGAAGCGGTTTACGTCAGTGGTTTATGTGCAATGATGAGTTCAGTCACGAGAGGTTCCTGACATATAAAATGATTCAGGTTGAGTTCTGCTTGAACAGGAGAACCCAGATTTTACTGAGCAGAACCAAGTAGGGATGGAGATTCATGTACAGGTCACACCCCTGCCCCCACTCCGGGAGCCCCCGCCTGCGCTCCCCAAGAGGTCTCCTTGCCTGTGTCTGCTGTGTGCCAGTGGGGATAACGGGGCCCTTGCTTCTTTAATCTTTAGGAGGGCAGTTGCCGTGCGGTGTGCCAGCGCCGGCGCTCGGTGAGGGTGAGTGGGTGCTCTGCGGGGCTAAGGCAGTTATCACCACAGATGCCCCCGAAGTCAGGGGCCCAAAGGCCCACCCAGAACTGCGGGTACTGGCAGAAAGAGGTGTGGTCTAAGCTGCTGGAGACACTGGGGCCCCAGCCTTGCCTTGCAGGTCTCAGCCCCATGGCCGCCCACTCAGCTGCCCCGGAGAAGAACCCAGGCCCGGGCCACATGGGGCTGCTGCCTCCCTTGGGTCTCACTCAGGCTGAGCCCTGACCTTGGGCCTACAAGGTCACAGCAAAATTGCCTTATGACCAGCTCTGACCTTGGAGTCCAGAGCTCTCCTCACAGCTCACCTTGGCGCAAGTGAGATGCTGCAGTAAAGGCGGGTCAAGGAAAGACAGAGGCTTGAGTCCAGGTCCCTGACAGAAGGAAGAGGCCACACCTGGGCCAGCCCTTGCCTGGAGCCATTTCTCTCTGCCAAAGCACTTTCCTCCTGCTGAGGGTTGGGGGGGGGGGGGGCGGGCACACCAGGCTTGGCCAGTCCTGGGGCCTCTCATTCCTCAGAGCATCCTGGAAAGGTGAGAGGGCGTGCGTATTAGGAAATGGCATCTTGCACACCTTCACCCCCCTCCTCATGGCAGCTCTGGGGCCAAGACACACCCCCTCAGGTTTGCAGGGGAAGAAACTGGGGCTCAGAGAAGTAAAGGGCTTGGGTGAGATGTGAGGCGTCGGCTTGGTGGCTCTGTGAGGACTCTGAGCACAGCAGTCCTTCTGCTCGGCCTGGTGTGTCCTTAGGAGGGACCATGAGGCTGGGGGGTCCAGAGGGTGCAGGGAATGGACCAGTACACGAGTTGGACTTTTCCATCACCCCTGGACCCAGCTTCCCCAGGGGAGAAAGCACTGCAGGGTCCCTGCCCACTGTGTGCCCATCTGGACCTGGCTTGTCCTTAGCAACCCCTGCACCTGGGCAGATGCACCCCAGGAATATCCTGGAGCCTGTTGGGGACACCTCATTGGAAATGCCTACCATGGCCTCTCCGGGCCTCTCCTCAGGCTTCCCCTGGCAGCCCAGCCTTCCCCTGGTCCACGCTGACAGCAGGGGTCCTGGCTGCGGATGAAGGAGAGGTGGGCAGCCTAGGCAGCTGGTGGAAGGGGTAAGCCTAAAGGACATGTGGTAGGAAAGCAGGAAGGACACCTGGTGAAAACCCACTGAGCCAACGAAGGGGCTGCTTACCCCTGCCCCTCAGAGCAGCTCCCAAGTGCTGAGTGCCTGACATTGGCAGGATGACCCTGGGAAAGCCAGGACTGCACTGGTGACTGTGCAGAAACTGGAATTGGGGCCAACAGAACCCATAGCCAGTTTACCCCCAGCCTACAGGTGCCAAGGAAGGAAATCAGTCTCTTGTCCTTGTCACCAGTGCCAATTTGCTCCAGAGTCCCTGGCTTAGGCCATAGCTTTGCTCCTGTCCAGAGAAAAAATATTTTCTTCCTGGGGTCCTTGTGGCAGGGAAACATCAGATTTATGTGAGAAAGGGGAAGCACTGTGAGGACTCCATGCCTCCTCTGTGGGGGAGGATGGGCTGGCTCCCACAGCCTCCTACTGGATGTCATCCCGGGAGGCAGGGGCCTGTGCTGGGCAAGGTCTAATAGAGGACTTTCCTGTGGTTGTGATTGACAGTAAGGGGCTGATGAACTACCAGCTGTAGGCCTCATCTGGGGGCTGTTCGTTTTTATAACTGAAATCTCATTGGAAATCAGCCTCACCCATTCATTTGTACATTGTTGTTGCTTTCACTTGAGTAGCTGCAAAAGCTGAAAATATTTACTACCTGCTCCTTCAAGGAAAAGCTTGCCATCCCCTGTATTCCAAGCCCACACTATGAGAAGCTTGAAAATCCTGTGACCTATGGATCCAACTGCCAATTAGAAGAAAAGACAGAGAATAGAGGACCGTGGAAGTGCCACCAGCCAAAGGCAGGTGAGGGAAACTCTACAAGCAAGTATTTCCTTAATGAATATTACAAGAGCAAAAATATGGGGGAGAGGAAGCAGTGATAGATCTAAAGAGTGGGCCTTACTGGAATCCAGTTCAACTAAACTAAAAAAAAATAAGACTTTTTGGAGACAGATGGTAACTGATGAAAATAAGGAATTATGGTTAATACTTCTGATTGATAACAGTATTGTGGCTATGTTTTAAAAGTGTCTATATTTTCAAAATCCCCCGAGATGATTATGAGTGAAATGACACCATATCTTGGATTTGCTTCAAAATAATACAAATGGAAAATAGTTGGTATGTGGAGAGAGCAGGAAGGTTTGTCAGTTGATAGTTGGTGGGCTACATAACGGCATATAGGAGTTCATTATACAATAAAAGTCCTCCATAATAAAGAGTTCATAAAATAAAACCCAAAAGGATGGTGGGAGGTTCCTCAGCATCCCCTGGCAGCAGTTTCTCTGGCCCATTCCCCAATAGTTCTTTGACTTCTGCTCCCAGCGTTTACCACAGCCCAAGGCTACCCTCATCAACAGGACATAGCTCATCAGCCTGGACTGTGCTAGGCTGGAGTCTGAGTAGCCCAGGTGGAAGCAGAGCACATGCCCAGCAGTTCGCTTCCTGGAGTCAGAGGCCAGCCAGTCAACCTCTTTTATTTTCTGGCAACGAGAAGACAAGAAAAGTGGGTGGCAGTGGGAGGAGACAGAAAAGTAGTGATAAATAAGAGGAAATCACTGCAGAGGCCAAAGCAATCTAATAGGGCCTGCTTTGCTTGGCCTCTCCTGGGCACTTCCAAACCCAGAACAAGTACCAGCTATCTGAAGATTGCTTTGTAGCTCATGTTGGGTAGCCCCAGGCAGAGAACAGGTGGCTGCTGTCCTTAGCCTGCAACTCCCAGGAGGCCCCAGAGCCAGAGCACCCAGTATCTAGTTTCAGGCCATATTGGAGAACCATCCAACCACTCCACAAATGAGGCACTCAAGGGGAAGACTCAGTGGGTACCAGAGCCCCATTGTAGGGAGTCCTGCTCTGTGGTGTTGGCCCCTATACGGCAGGTCCTCTGTTGTAGTCATGGCTAGCAGATGATCAGCCTGAGGGTCAATCTCTTCCAATGATGTACCAACAGCAACTACAACAGAGGGGTGAACTCAGCCCACATAAGGAGTGCACCTGGACCACCCAGTTCGGGTGACTGGGGAGGCTGCACTACTGTGCCCATAGAACACCTGATACATAAGGTCAATTTACCAAGTCTGGAAAGCACAGCAGATCTACCTACTACATAGAAACAAACACAGAGAAGCCACTGAAATGGGGAGACAAAGAAACATGTCTCAAATGAAGGAACAAGAGAAATCTCTAGAACAGTGGTTCTCAACCTTCCTAATGCTGTGACTCTTTAATACAGTTCCTCATATTTTGGTGACCCCCAATTTCATTGTTACAAATTGAACATAATTAAAGCATAGTGATTAATCACAAAACAATATGTAATTACATATGTGTTTTCTGCTAGTCTTAGGCGACCCCTGTGAAAGGGTCATTCAACCCCTAAAGGGGTTGCGACCCACAGGTTGAGAACCGCTGCTCTAGAAAAAGACCTAAATGAAATGGAGGCAAGAAAACTACCAGATGCAGGTTTCAAAACAGTGGTTATAAGGATGCTCAAGGAACTTAGTGAGAACTTCAATGGCATAAAAAAGGACATAGAAACCATAAACAAGAACCAGTCAGAAATAAAAAACACATTCAAAAAACCAGCAGCAGGTTAGATGAAGCGGAGGATGGAATCAGCAACTTAGTAGCAGAAAGCACCCAATCAAGGCAGAAAAAAAAAGAACTTAAGAAATGAGGTTAGTTTAAGGGACTTCTGGGACATCATCAAGCATAACAATATGTGATCATAAGTATACCAGAAGGATAAGTGAGAGAGCAAGGGATTAAGAACCTATTTGAAGAAATGACAGAAACTTTCCTAACCCAGTGAAGGAAAAAGACACACAAGTCCAGAAAGCTCAGAGAGAAACACACACCAAGACACATCATAATTAAAATGGCAAAGTTTAAGGACAGAGAGAGAATCTTAAAAGCCGAAAGAGAAAAGCAGCTCGTTACCTGCTGGGGGCACCTATAACACTGTCAGTTGATTTCTCAACAGAAACATTTCAGGCCAGAAGGGATTGGCAAGAAATATTCAAAGTGTTGAAAAGCAAGGGTCTACAACCAAGATTACTCTATCCAGCAAGGCTATCAGTTAAAATGGAAGGACAGATAAAAGGCTTCACAAACAAGAAAAAGCTAAAGGAGTTCATCACCACCATCCTAGACAAGAAAAAGCTAAAGAAGTTCATCATCACTAAACCATTATTACAAGAAATGTTAAAAGGAACTTCTTTAAGAAAAAAAAAGATAAAAAATATAAATTATAAAATGGCAATAAATACATATCTATCAACAACTACTTTAAATGCAAATAGATTAAATGCTCCAATCAAAAGATATATGGTGACTGAATGGATAAGAAAACATATGCTGGCTACAAGAGATTCACTTCAAATTGAAAGACACACACCAACGGAAAATCAAGGAATAGAAATAGATATTCCCTGCAAATGAAAAACAAAACAAAACACAAACCTGGGGTAGCAATACTTATACCAGACAAAATAGACTCTAAAACAAAGTCTATAACAAGAGACCAAGAAAGACCCAGAAAGTCCACTTCTGGGTATTTATCCAAAGAAATCTGAAACACGAAATCAAAAAGACATATGTATTCATGTGTTCATTGCAGCATTATTTACAATAGCCAATATATGGAAGCAACTAAGTGTCTATCAAAATAAAAAGATAAAGAAGAAGTGGTGCATATATACAATGGGATATGACTCAGCCATAAAAGGAATGAAATCTTTCCATCTGCAACAACATGGATGGACCTCAGACCTTGTGCTGAGTGAAATAAGTCAGATAGAGAAAGATGAACACCATATGATTTCACTTCTATGTGAAATCTAAAAGACAACGTAAACAAGCAGAACAGAAACAGACTCATAGATACAGAGAATATACTGCTGGTTGCCAGATGGAAGGGGTTTAGGGGATGGATGAAAAAGGTGAAGGGATTAAGATGTACAAATTGATAGTTACAAAATAGTCACAGGCTTGTAAAGTACAGCAAAGGAAATATAGAGAATAATATTATAATAACTATGTGTAGTGTCACATTGGTACTAGATTTATCAGGGTGATCACTTCAAAAGTTATATAAAAGTCTAACCACTGGGTTGTATACCTGAAACTAATATAATATTGTGTATCAACTGTAATTTAAAAAGCTTTTTTTTAAAAAAGGTCTTCTGTGCAAATTGCCAGGCAAATAAAGGTGAATACTTAGATAAAAAGAATGTTTTTCTAGGAATATGTGAATGACCAAAATTAAACACTGAAGACCAGCAAATGTACGCTTTAATAAATGCTACAAAGGCATTTGACATAATTCAAGTACCATCAACCTTAGTGAGACAGGGAATTGATAAGGATACATGCAAACATGCACCAACCAAAAGGCTACAGAATCACAGATATGTGGCCACTAAGCAAAAGGGTGAAGCCAGGCGCCTGCTGCCCTCTGATACTGCCCTGGGATAGCCAGTCAAAAGGGAGAAATGGACATAGGAGAAGGGAGGGGCAGAATGATCATGGATGTAGATATAGGACTGGCTGCCAAATACACCCAAAACAACCAGCTAAAAGTAGAATTCTGTATAGTTGCAACTAACAAAAACCAAACACACACACACACACACACACACACACACACACACACACACACACGGGGCTTTCCAACACATAAAGGACAACTAAAAACAGTTATAATGGAATAAAACATTCCATACACAAAAGCAATTCATAAAGAAACGTATCTAGAAATAATCTTAACCATAAATATATGGGACCTACATGAAGAAAGCTTTGAACTGCTGCTGCTGAAAAATGCAAAAAAGATTGTACTGAAATAGTAAAATCCATCCTACAACTACAATAGTTACTGTACTACAAAAGAAATTTACGTACAGAGTTCAGAATTACATCAAAATGTATAGGAAATAAAGTGGCATTATCACAATGAAGCAACAATGGCCATTCAATAAATAATGATGTGACAACAGATTAGCCAGCTGGAAAAAATTAAAGCTATATTTTGGAAAACTAGTTATTTTACTCTACCTCAATTCCAGACATAAAAAAAAAATTTAAGTATGAAATAACTAAGAGAAGATGTAATTAAAAAATAATAAAGGTCTTTCTAAGCAACACAAATAAAATTGACTTAAAATGATTAATTCATTTATTTAAATAAAATTTTTAAGACTGTGGTATGGTAAAATAAACAAATGGGGGGAAATATTTGCAACACACGACAGTTGAGGGATCTAATTTCCTTAAATAGTTAAGAGCTCTCACACGCCAATAAGAAAAAGACAATCTAATAGAGAAATGGGCAAAAATATTTAAAAGCACTCAACTTCACTCATAACCCAAAGAGAATAAGAGAGTTTTTTTTTTTTCATTTGAAAGCATTGATAACATGTTATGTTGAAAGATGTGCAAATTGGTGCAGTCTCTTTCAAAAGCAATTTGTCAAGATACCTTTAAAAATTTATTTCCATGGCCCTAACCAGTTAGACTCAATGGATAGAGTGATGGCCTGTGGACTGAAGGGTCCCAGGTTCAATTCTGGTCAAGGGCACATGCCCAGGTTGTGAGCTTGATCCCCAATAAGGGGTGAGCAGGAGGCAGCCAATCAATGATTCTCATCATTAATGTTTCTCTCTCTCTCTCTCTTTCTCTCTCTCTCTCCCTCCCTCTCCCTTCCTCTTTGAAATCAATAAAAAATATATTTTAAAAAATGTTATTTCCATACATGGCCCAGGTGGATTCTTTTGAGTTATATTACCAAGATTTATCCTAAGAACATACCTGCAAACTTTGCCAAGTAACATCGGTGTGAGTAAAACGCGTTGGAGCATTGTCTGCCAGGACCAAAGGCTGGAAACAGCCTCGTGTCCTCCGTGGGGAACTGGCTCAGTGTGGTGTGGCCCACATAGGGGACCGATCCTGTGTGAGGCCTTAAAAGGACAGTTGTGTTTGTGATGGGAGTCAGAATATATTGTGGTGCTAATTGTGGCTTTGCTGAATGCATACACATTTTCTATGAGAGTAAATACAGTAAGTGATTAACAGCAGTTACTTTCAATTTTACATATTTCACCAATTCAGTGTCGTTTGAAATTTATCATGTGCAAATATTTTCATAAAAACCAAATAAAAACAACTACAAAAACACACAGACAACGCAAAACAAAACCCCATGACTTCAACCGAAGGTACCAAAAGTATGGTCCTAGTTATCCTAAAAGGCCTATGAGTAATTAATTAATTAACCACTGCACAGGCTCTCAGGCCCTCATGCTGGCCCAGAGGTAGAGTGAGTGCGCTCGGGGCAGCAGGCCTGGCTCCAGCTGCTGGAGGCACACTGGAGGGGGACCGGGACCGGCGTGTGAGAGAGGATGGCTCGTCCTTGCACCAGTTTGCCCCCTTGATGTTGTGCCACACCTTTCTCTCCAGAAAGTGCCTCTGAAATTCAGTGGGATTGAAAGTGCCTCATCCTTAATAAACCTCTGGTGAATCCAGGTCTCCTGACCCTCAGCTGGACTTAGTACCCATAGTTCCCCTCCGTGGGACCTTGTTCTTCACAGCATCCCCTCCTGGGGTGAGTGGAAATTAGACTGGATGGTCTCCACGATCCCCTCCAGTACTGAATGCCAGGCCTCTCCGGTCTCACATTGAACTCAATACGTGCAGGCTGGATGCTGAGGGACATGGGGTGTCTGGGGCACAGCCTTGGGCTTGAGAGAAGCCACATGTTCTTTCTCCCCTTCGCTCTGCAGGACTGACTAGAGCCTGGATCCAGGGGTGCACCGAGCTCCTCCTGCACCCCTGACCAGAAACCACCCCCATGGTGATTCCCACCTGCCCCTCCAACTGGCCCGGAGCAAGCTGCTCAGAGCACAGCACTCGGCCCAGGAAAGAGCACGAGAGGCCAGGCCGGCAGCTGTGAGGGACTGGGAGGGGCTATGGTGTTCCCTGGGCCCTGGTCATGGCAAGACAAGCTGCTTCCCTCCCCAGGCACCCCGCCCGCCCTGAGCCGCCTGATGGAAGTGTGCCTGTGGGGCAGAGGCCGGCTGCTGGCAGCATGGCCCTGCTGCCTCTTGAGACAGGGGTGGCCCCAGCCTGACTCCTGGGAGAGTCTGGGGCTGAGCGGAAGCTGACATGTTAATGCTGGTGTGTGTGGCTGCAGAAACGAGGCCTCATTCGATTTGGGAGTGCCTCTCCCAACCCAGGCCTCTGGTTTGGCTCCGATTGAATTAGTCAGCTAAGCAGAGCAGGAAGGAGCTGTTCACCTAATTGCATTTGATGGATCTCTTCGTCTTGTTCAGATGCCAGATACAAGATAGCTGCCCTCCTTTGCATCTGGGCCCCGAGCTAGGGCTTTGGGGTCAAAAAGTAGCTGCTCCACACAGAGGGTTGGGGGGCCTGGCCCTTACCCTATCCCCTGGCTTCAGCGGAGGGACTGGGCCCCCATGAGGCACCCTCTGGGCAAAGGCTGGGGAGCAAGCTCAGCCCTGGAGGCTACTGGGAAGGTGACGGGGCAGGACCCACAGACAGAGGCCCGTGCCATTGACTCTAACTGCACAGGGTTAAGAGCTCCTTGTTGGGATAATTGTCTCCCCGTTAATTACAGTGACTGAAAGTGCCTCCTAATTTACTTTAGGACCCGCAGATGACATCTTAAGAAGAATTGCATCCGCTCCCCAGCTCGGGCCTGGGAAGAGGTGCTGGCCTTGGCCAACATTCAAAGACCACAGCTCTGTTCTCCACCTCTGTTCCCACATCCGCCCCTGCGCCTCCGCTCACCCTGCCCACCCAGCACACAGTCTGTTACCAAGTGGGAAACAGAACGGGAGGGCTCTGTCCTGGGAGGCCCTGGTCCCTGACGCAGCGGGAGCCAGGCGGCTGAGCTCTGGCTTCTGTGATGCCCTAGGGGACAGGCTCCCTTGGGGACACGACCTCCTGAGTCCCGGGAAGGCTCACCAGGCCTGGGAGAAAGCAGGAAGCCACTGCAGAGGGCCTGGCCCAGCCTTCCGAGGCGGGTGTCAGCCCTCTGGCTCTTGGCATCCGGAGCAAGCTGGACGCCTCATCTCCCATTTCACAGGGAGGAAGGGGAGCAGGGCCTCTTCACAGCTTGTCTGTGGGTGCTGGGCCTCAGCGACCGCAGGGTGATGCCAGCTCGGGCCGTGGGGGAAGCCCCTCGGTGACTCCTGGCTGCCGTCCCATCCCCCTCCTCCCCATCAGTGAGCCCAGGGCATTGTGCTGGACCCGCCCGCCAACAGGAGGTTCTTTATAGCTGGCACGTGCACCCAGTACCTCAGAGAGAATGGCAGCGCCCACCCCATTGTACCCTAAGATGCTTTCCAGAGCATTAAAGTTCTCAGATAACAAAGAAACCATAAAAAGCCAAATGGTGAGGGTGGGGAAGGCCTTTCTAGTCATAAAAACACGGAAAACAATTGAAAAAATGAAGGATTCAACTCAGTTCAAAGTTAAACAGCAAAACAAAATGAGCACACAGTTCCAAGGTAACTCCCATCTTCCGGGTAAATGCTGTCACACATAATAACCAGAGGGTCATTGTCCTTAACGTACACAGAGCTCTTGTCACCAGTAAGGGGTGCATGTGAGCTGGGAGCAGAGCGTCACAGAGGCAGCGGCAGGCCTGGAGGTCCCGGCTCCTGCAGCTTGCTCGGTGCTTTCTGAGTTGCTCATTGGTCTGTTTTCTGTTTGGCCTCAGGAACGGGGAAGCCCCAGCGGCAGCCACGCCCTTCCGCCTGATGCCCTGCATAAAGGTCGCCGGTCCTGCTCTTGTCTGGGGAAGTGGGCCTTGCGGCTGGGGCGGGACAAGGTGGTGTAGAACAGCGAGGACTGCAAACCTGAGGGCCCCTGTGTGCTAGGACCCCGGGGAGGTGTCCGTGGGAACCAGTGCTGGGGGGTCGCTGCGGCTGGAAGGCTGGGTAAGAGACCCCAGGACTCCGGGCCTGCACGGCGGGAAAGTTCCACACTTGGAATGAAATCAGGTGGATTTTAAGAAAGAACTATGTCAGACATCATTATTGCTTATATTGTCGTTTGTTGCCAAGATGCTAAATTTCCATTAGGTGTTAATACACCTGAAGAGACGATGTTTTTCCCATTAAAGTTCAAGAGACCCCTGAATCCACAGCTTCCGCAGAGGGCAGCAGGGAGTGGTCTGCTCACAGTGGGTTTCTGTGGCTGGAGGCGGAGGGGTGGGCCAGAGAAGTCGCCCTGAGGACACAGGGAGCAGATGCCTTCCGAGCACCAGCCTCTCAGCCCACACAGCGAAGGCCTGACTCCGGGCTCAGAGCTGGGCACCACCCCCTGCCCGGATGCGTGGTTGGGCACCTCTACTTCCTCACCCCCTACCAGGAGGACACGATCAGGGTCTAATCTTTGCACTTTGGTTGTAGGCGTCCAGGGAGCTAACACACTGACAGGCCCATATCACACAGTCACTGTCCGTGCTCTTACGTTTAGTACAACAAACACCCCGACTGGCAACCCTACTGCAGAGAGAGAACCTGGGGAGCAGGTATGTCCTGTTGCAGGAGAAAGGTGGAGACCTGGCCCATGGCCTCGCGTCTTCCCACTGTGGCCCATGGCTCGGCATCCTCAGGGCGAGAGCTCATGAACGGGATGCCGGCTAGGAGCCGCCTGACCTCTGCGCCTCCTGTGAGCCCCACCACAGCCCGGGGCATCTTCCCGCTCATCCAGCGTGGTCAATGCGTCACCCAACCCTGGCGCTGGCAGCCACGGCGGCCCTGAGTCTCTGTCCGGTGAGAGGACAGCCTCCGCTTATGAAGCGCTGCTCCAGGCCAGGCCCACTGGCCCCTCTGACCCCACGGCTCCGGACACGCCCACTTCCATCCGCTCTCCTCCAGCCTGCCTAGCTCTCCGGTGGGCAGATGAGGTGTCTGCCCCACGCCGCAGGCAGGTGTGGGCCACAGCCCAGCCCGTTACAGATGGTTCTGCATCTTTCTTCCCTTGTTTTTCATCTCCTTCCCCCCAGCTACCCCAGTTAGTGCCCAAAGGGGCTGCTGGGATGTGGCCACTGTAGGTGCTGGGCCTCTGAGCCCCCAGGAGGCTCCCATCGGCCTCTGTGGGTGATGCTGGGCCCCGGCCTTGGTGTCTCAGAAGAGTTGCCCCTGGGCTGGGAGGCTGCAGGCAGCAGCCACAGCGCGGGCCTCAGCGGCCATGCGGGTCTGAGGTGGGAGCCACAGCGGCAGGAGGAGGGTACGAGCTGGCTGCTGTTTCGGAGGACCCTCTGGCTGTGCGGATGCGGAGGCCGATGAGCCACACCCATGGCTGCGTGGGAGGCGCCCTGGCAGCCGGCAAGCCTGCAGGCGTGTTGCTGCCATGATCACTGTCCATGGCGCGGAGGGGCTGACGCAGGGTCCTGGGGCCTCAGTCTCAGGGCGGCCAAGCAGGTGTTCCGACAGAAAAGAGCTCTGTCCTCCCATGGCCTGGGAGAGAGGGCTGGCCGTGCAGCAGCGTGTGGCCACAGAGGCACCTCAGCAGGAGCTCCGGGCAGGAGCCCAGAGCCCATGACGTCGCTGCTCCCTCAGCCTCTGAGCCCTTGAGCCCCACACCCCACCACCTGGCTGTGCGGTGCGTGTCCTCAGGAAACCTCTGCTGAGGATGACGCATAGCCCAGCGAGCCCGCCCGAGGGGAACCACCGCTGCCTCCAGACCTCCCTCTTGGGCACGCAGCAGCTGCTGCAGAGCGGGGCGTGGGAGGCACTCACTCTGGTGCTGGGCACGCCCACTTGTGCTGGCCGGGCGGTGGCAGTAGGTAGCGGGCTCCCCACCCAGCACCGAGGGGCTCTGGTTTCCGGCTCCTGGGCTGACCCAGTGCTGATCAATGTCAGGCCAACAGACATGGGCCCAGACACAGAGAAAGGGCCTGAACTGGCCTCCGCCCCGCTACCCCTGGCTGGGATGGCAGCCTGTGGCCAGGCTCCTGCTGGAGGCCAAGCTCAGGGGGAGCCTGGGCAGAGGGTGTGGGGAGTGGGTGCCTGAGCAGCTGAGGGAGCCGGAGAACTCCTCCCAGCCTTTCACTCCCAGAGCAGCAGCACGGCCGCTGGAGGAGGGCCCACCGAGGAGCCTATGCGACCAGGGAGCATGTGGGGTGGGCACGGGACAGACATGTCAGGAGTCAGGAGGCCCCGGTCTGTGGAGGCCTCAGATCTGGCTGCCTGGGGACACCCTAGAAACAACAATGATATGCCAAAGGTATCCAGCACTCCGACACACCATCACAGCACAGTGAACCACCAGATGGGTTGTTTCTGCTCATCACAGGTGAGAAAATGGAGGCGTGCCTTTCCCAAGGTCATACCAGCAGCAAGAACAGAGCAGGACTTGTTTAGGACTCTCTGAGGCCGAGATTTGGGGCTCTGAGCTGCTCTGTCTTCCTTGGAGAGGGGATCACCCCATCAGGGGCTGAGTCAGGGGCTGCTCTGAGGCACCAGGCTCTGAGTGCGTCTGACTTGGGAAACATATATGTGGCTTTTACTCTATCATCAGGGTGGTCTTTGGAAACCTTCACAAAGCAAATGCTGCATAAACAGAAAGGCATGCTGGGAAGAGACTCAGGAGGCCCTGGGCTGTGTGGCTGAGACTTGCCTCTGTGGGCCTTGTACCTCCTGTGCGTGGGGCTGGCCAAACCCCAAGGACAGCTGAGTGTGCTTTGGAGACAGCCAGCAACAGCTACGAGCCTGTGACGACTCTAACAGTTGCTTGGACTGTCTTCTGCAGGAAGGGCCAGCGGGCAGGAGGTCAAGGGTGGCTGTTTTCCCAGTAAGTGAGGTACAGAGGGGGCAGGGGTGACGGAGCTGCGGACAATGCACTGGCCATTTCTGGGCTGGCTCTGCAA
The DNA here is from genome assembly GCF_963259705.1 of Myotis daubentonii. Classification (NCBI taxonomy): domain Eukaryota; kingdom Metazoa; phylum Chordata; class Mammalia; order Chiroptera; family Vespertilionidae; genus Myotis; species Myotis daubentonii. Next base: position 10,687,561 of record NC_081852.1, read on the forward strand.
GGCCTTACCCTCCGCTGGCCCATCTGCTGCCCTGAGGCCCACGCGCACCCATGCCACCCGCAGCACCCAGCACACTGTGCGTGCTGCTGCTCCCCGTTCTTTGTTTGGAGCCGCAGAGAAGGAAAGCACCCGCTCCCTCGTGTGATCTCATCAAGGCCGAGAGGCTGCCCGGAGGGAAGAGGCTCCCACTCTGACAGCTGGACGGAGGCCGCCAGCTGGGGGCTTGGTGCCAGGTGTGGCTGCCTGCACAGGCGAGCGAGGTCCTGGCCTGAGAAACTTCCCTCTCGACAAACGCTTATGTGAGCTGGGAGGGACCCAAGCGCTGACCTGACCGTCTGGCCACTGCCAAGGACAGTGCTCTGGATGGCTCACAGACGCAGATGTCTGCAGAGACTGGACTTCGGGGCCAAAGTCTCTGCTGACGCTCAGAGGCATCTAGAAGGAGCGGGGGTGAGGGCTGAACCATCTGTGACTACACGAGCAGCTCTTAATCATGGCCTTGGACCCGACGCAGGCCCAGCTCGTTCACAGCAGAATACCCACAGCTGAGTCCTTGCTGCCCCTTGCCCTGCCAGCAGCAGCCCCACAGATGAGCTGAGAGGGGTGGGGGGTCCCCGTCCTGGACTCAGGGAGTCCCACTGCACAGGACCCACAGCTTCCTGAAGTTGTATCCACCAGAAACTGTTCTTGCTGTGCTGTGGCCTGAATGTCCTTGTCTCCCTTTCGTTGACTCTTAAAGGGGCCCATGACCCAAGAAGGTCAGAACTGGGGTCTAGGACACAGGGCCCCAGGCCCCGAACAGCACAGCTATGGGTGAAGTTGGGAGAGTGTGTGTGTGAGGGTGTAACTGGGACCCCTTGCTCCTCAAGGGGGACCTCTGCAGCTGAGGTATCCCTCCTGATTCTTCACCCCAACACGTGGGTGTGGCCTGCTTTTCCCAGGTCTCTGCTCTTCCTTCCAGTCAACATGGCTTCTTTTTATTCTTAGTTATGGGACTTTGGTTCAGCTAGTTTTCAGGTGGTCCTCAATGTTGGTTGTCTTATAATTTAATTATAAGTTTGATGTGGTTATGTGAAGAGGTGAGTATAGTGTTTCCTTACTCTGCCATCTTGACCAAAGTTCTCTGTAGTACATTTTGAAATAGAAAAGTATCAGTCTTCCAATTGTGTTCTTTTTCAAGACTATTTTGGCTATTCTGGTTCTTTATATGTCCATATTAATTTTAGAATCAGCTTGTCAACTTATCCAAAGAAACCAGCAGGGACTTGATAGGGGTTTTTAGGTCTGTAGATCAATTTAGAGAGTTTTGCTATCTTAATAATATTGTTTCCACTCCATGAACATGGATCTGTTTCCACTTATTTAGGTCTTCTTTCATATCTTTCAACAATATTTTATAGTTTTCTTTATGCAAGTCATTCACTTTTGTTTAATTATTCCTAAATAGTTTATATTTTTGATGCTATTGTAAATGAAACTAAAAATTTTCAGGTTATTTCAAGTCTATACAAATACAATTTAATTTTTCCTATTGATTTTGAATTCTGTACCCTTGGTGAACTTGTTTATTAATGCTAATAGTTTTTTTTTAGTAGATTCCTTAGCATTTTCTATATAAAAGATCATGCCATCTGAAAATAGAGAGTTTTACTTCTTTCCAGTTTGTATGCCCTTCATTTCTTTTACTTGTTTAACTGCCTGGCTATAACCTCCAGTACAATGTGGAATAGAAGTGGCAAGAGCAGACAGCCTTGTCTTGGTCCTGATTTTAGGGGGAAATACCCAGTACTTCACCATTAAATATGATGTTAGCTGTGGACTTTTTATGAATGCCATTTAGAAGGATGAGAAATTCTAAATTTCTAAAATTCTTTTATTCCTAATTTGATTAGTGTTTTTACTAAAGCAATAGTGAATGTTGTCAAGTGCTTTTCCTGCATCTGTTAAGGTGACCATGGGTTTTGTCCTTTATTTTATTGATATACTGTATTATATTAATTCTTTTTGGCTGTTAAGCTAATTTAGCATTTTTTTTTGGTTAAAACTCATTCAGTCGTAGTATATAGTGTTTTTTTTTGTATATTTCTAAACCCCGCTTCCTGGTATTTTGTTGAGAAATGTTGTCTATATTTATAATGTTATTGGTCTGTAGCTGTATTTTTTGTGATGTGTTTGTATGGTTTTGGAATTATGGCAATATTGGCCTCATAGAATGAGTTGGAAAGCATTCCCTCCTATTCTATTTTTTGGACGAGCATATAAAGAATTGGTAGTAATTTATCTTTAAATATTTGGAATAGTTTACTAGTAAAGATATCTGGGCTTTGGCTTTTCTTTGAGGTAATATTTGGATTACTATTCTATTTCTTCACTTGTCATAAGTCCATCATTCAGCTGTTCTGTTTCTTTTTGAGTCAGTTTCAATTGCTTGTGTCCTTCTAGGAATTTCATCTAAATTATCTAATTTGTTGGCATACAGCTATTCATCATATATTTCATAATTTTTCTTATTTCTATAAAGTCAACTCCAGAATTTCCAGTGCGTTTGTTTACAACATCTCTACCTTTTTTTATTGATATTTTTTCTTCGATGAGACATTGTTATCATGGCTTTTTTGCTTCTCTCAGCATGGTTTTCTTTAGCCTTTTGAATATCTTTTAATAGCTGTTGTGAAGACTTCACTTTTTAAGTTCTGCATCTGGTCCCTCTCACAGGCACTTTCTGTTGCCAGCTCTACCCCTTGTGTATGAGTCACACTTTCATGTTTCTGCATGTCTTAGGATCATCTGTTGAAAACTGGACATTTTAGGCAATAGATTACAGCACTCTGGATGCTGGTTTCCTCCCCCTCTCTAGGGTTTTCTTTTGTTGCTGAGGTATTCCTTTATTTGCTTGGTGACTTGGCTACATTATTCTAGTGAAGTCAGTACTTTTATCGTTTGAAGCCTTTCGTGTTGCTCCTCCGAGGGTGCAGCCTTGGACACGTGTGCAGCCACTGTTTGAGCAGATCTCTCTCTGACCATCTCTTTCCCTGATGCTGATATTAAGTCCTTTCCCTCATTTGGTATCACATCCAGCTGTCAGGCTGCACTCACTGGTGTTGGGCACGCTATTGTTTATGATGATTCTCTGAAGTGTAAGTTCTCCACAATCCAATCCAAGTACTTCATGGGGGATAATTTTTGGATTTTTTCTGATCCTAAGTGGGCTCCTCTGAGCTGTCTTTTTACCTGGTTCTTCCTTTTAACTAGCTGGCTATAGACTATAGCAACTGGTTGTTACTCAGAGTTATCATCTTCTTCTTTGCCTACTTCCAATATCACCATTGTTTTTCAAATAACCCTGAGGCTTGAATTTCTCCACACTCTGTTTCAAATAAACTTAGTTCTCAAGGAAGAGCTTTGGAGTTCTGTGCTTTCATGAAGGGCCTCCCCACTGGGGAACATTAGACCCTCCTATGGTCACGGGGTGGGAGTGTAAGCCACCGATCTATTCCGTTTGCCTTTCTTGGTGTGGAACGACAGTCAAGGCCTCAATTCTCTTGTCTTGATGTACCTGGGTGAAGCCTCCGGCTGTGAGTCAGGAGGTGTGAAGGGAGCCTCCAGCTTCTCAGCAGCACCCGACTATAATTTAACTTCTGCAACTCAGAGCCAATGGAAATGGTAAGTATGGTGGCATTCCTCTCCCAGCGAGATGCCATATATTAACTGTATGTAACTGTTGTAACAAATTACCACTAACGCGGTGATTTAAAACAACACAACTTTATTCTCTCATAGTCCTGGAGACCAGAAGTCTGAAATCAGCATCACAGGGCTAATCAAGGTGTTGGCAGGGCTGCAAGCTTCCACAGGCTCTGGGGCAGAACTCATTTATTGCCTCTCCCACATTCTGGTGGCTGCTGCTATTTGTTGGCTTGTGGCAGCATCGCCCCATCTTTGCCTCCATGGACACATTGTCTCCTCCTCTGTCTGTGTGCGAAGTCTCTCTCTGCCTCTCTTAGACAGACTCTTGTGATCATCCAGATAATCTATCTCAAGAGCTTATCTGAATAACATCTACAAATACCATTTTTTCTTACAAGAAAACATTTGCAGTTTTCAGGAATTAGGACCCGATATCTTTGAGGGACCATTATTCTGCTTACCACAGCCTGACCTTGGCTCATAAAGATTCACACGTAATCATTGTAAGATAATATGCAAATATATTCAGAATCAACTCAAAGTCTGAAATCTCATCTGAATATTATCCACTCAAGAGTCCCAAATTCCATGATCTAAATCACATAGAGGTACGTATGTGATTTAGACTCTGGGTATAATCCATCCTGGGTCACAATTTCTCTTTGTCTGTGGACCTTTGGAATTAGAGAACAAGTTATCTGTTCCCAAAATACAGCAGTGAGTCAGGCCCAGCATAACAGCTATAGACATTCCCATTCCCATTCCAAAAGAGGGAGAATGGAAGGAAGAAAAGGTTTCCCAGCCCCAAACAATTCTGAAATCCAGTAGAGTGGATTTCAATAGATTTCAAGGCCAGGGAATAATCCACTGTGGCCCGAGGTGCTGCCCCTGACCCCAGCCTGTGCACCTGGAGCTGTGGCCTCCGCCCCAAAGCTCAGTCTCTGGCCCATGGCTCTGTGTCTGGAGGATCCATATTTCTTTCTGGAAGGGTAGCAATATTTGCAGCTGTTTACGGCTTGTAGAATTTGGGGAGTCTGACAGCCTTCTTTTATTTTTTTCCTGTTTCTTTCCCTCTAAGCTTAAGCTGGCAGGGTTTCTGTTGGTATAATAGTCTCAAAAGACTAGTAAGTAACTCATTTATGTTACAAAAATTTATGCAAGAGGGTATTTCATGTCTTTCTCCTGGACACGCCCATCTGTCTTCCTAGCTTCTGCTGAGATTTAGTGGCTACGTCAGTCAGGTGGCTAATCTCGTCAGCACTGGCCAAAACCCGCAGAACTGGCTATTTCTGAGCTCTGGAAACGACTCCAGGGTTTACAACAATCAAGTGAACACTTAATTTAAAACCAGCTGAGGAGAACTTTGTAAAGTCAGCAGGAGAGCTTTGTGGTGCTCTTACTACCCGGCTCCACCTTCCTCCCCAGCTTGGTGGCTATCCTGAATGCAGCACCCTGTTATCTGAGCGTGCATTCCTGGTGCCAGGGCATCAGCACAAATCTTCTTCATTATAGGTGTTCGTCTTGACCTGCCTGGTGGCTCCCTGATGGACTATTGTAAAGGACTTGCCTTTGTTTTGTCTAACTCACAACTACCGCAGGATGGAGAGGCATCAACCCAGGAGATACTTTTCAGAAACATTTAAAAGAAAATGCGTTATCTGCTGCTGCCTGAGACAAGGGCTAACATTTAAAAACAACAAGCCCTAACTGGTTTGGCTCAGTGGATAGAGCGTCGGCCTGCGGACTCAAGGGTCCCGGGTTCGATTCCAGTCAAGGGCACATACCCAGTAGGGAGTGTGCGGGAGGCAGCTGATCGATGTTTCTAACTCTCTATCCCTCTCCCTTCCTCTCTGTAAAAAAAAAAAAATTAATAAAAAAATAAAAACAACAATAATAACTATAACAAAAAAGCTTGGGAATAAACGCTGAGAGTGTGCCGCTTTGGGGAATACAGGTGTGTTGAGAAGTTGTCACATATTCCTACGAACTTAAGAGGCCACATAATGCCCGTAGCTCAGAGAATGCCCAAAGCTTACTCATTTGGCTCTACTTCAGACTACGAGTAAGCAGGAAGTAAAGGCTAAGGCAGAGTTGTAAAATGTCTGGCTTAGTGTTGAAGGTGGCCCCAGCACACTGAGTCTACCACCAGTAAAAACTAGCAAGTTGCCCGGTCGGCGTGGCTCAGTGGTTGAGCATCAACCTATGAACCAGGAGGTCACGGTTCGATTCCTGGTCAGGACATGTGCATGGTTTTCCGGCTTAATCCCCAGTGTGGGGCATGCAGGAGGTAGCCAATCAATGATTCTCTCCCATTATTGATGTTTCTATCTCTCTTCCTCTATCTTCCTCTCTGAAATCAATAAACATCTATTTAAAAACAAAAACAAAACTAGGAAGTTTTGGGTTTGATTTTTTTATTCCAGGTGTTCATGAGAATATCTGTTGAATCACTGGCTAACCACTAGCCTAAATGAATGGTGACATCAAGGCCCACACGCAACAAGAATACAGTCTTTACAACATTGGTTCAGAAAAGTCACAAAACAAACAATAACAACCGCAACAAGCAGCCACAACAAGCCTGCAGTGGAGGGAGAATCTGACTTCTAGACTCCACATTTCAATGCTCAAAATGAAGAGTTCTTAACAAAACATTGTGAGGCATGCCAAGAAACAAGGAAGTATGCCCTGCCACACACAAAAGTAATAGAAACTTTTCCTGAGGAAACCGAGACATGGGACTTACTTATAACTCAAAAACTTTAAATCGACTATTTTAAATACTCTCCAAGAGCTAAAGGAAACCACATACAAAGAAATAAAGGAAAGCGTGGGAATGATGGCTTATCAAATAAAGAACATTAATAAAAGATATAGGAAATTTAAAAGGACCCAAGTAGAAGTTCTGGAGTTGAAAAGTAAAATAACTAAAATAAAAAAGCCGGGTAGCTCAGTTGGCTAGAGCGTTTTCTTGATAAGCCAAGGTTGCAGGTTCAATGCCTGGTCAGGGCACGTATAGCAATCAACCAATCAATGCATAAATAAGTCGAACAACAAATCAATGTTCTTCTCTCTTCCACTCTCTCGCTCTAAAAAAATAAATAAATAAATAATAAAAATCAATAAATAAAATTAGAAAAAATTCACCAGAGGTGTCCAATAGCAGATTCAAGCAGTCAGATGACTGAATCAGTAACTTAACAATAAGTTGATTGTAATTTATTCACAAACTGAGGATTATAAACAGAAAATAAGTAAAGAAAAATAAACAGACCCTAAAGGTTTTGTAGGACACCATCAAACATACCAACATATGGATTATGGGAGTGCCAGAAAAAGTGAGAGAGGTAAAAACAGAAAAAATGCTTGAAATTTTTTCAAAACGTTAGAAGAATGAAGTCAACCCCAAATCCCCTATTTGACAAAGCTATCCTCTGAAAATGAAAGAGAAATGATGGCATTCCCATATTAAAAACAAAACAGAGCGTTTGCCACTAGTACCTCTGCACTACAACATATGCCAAAGGGATTCCTTCAAGCTGAAATGAAAGAATACAAGACAATAACTAAACCCAAAGAACTTGCATACATACATGCATATGCACAACCCATGGACACAGACAGCAGGGTGGTGAAGGCCATGGGTGGTGGGTGGAGGGGGAACTAGAAAAGATCAATGTGTTTCTTTTAAGATATTTATAGTGTTAGGTCTTGCATTTACATCTTTGATCCATTCTTAATTTTTCTATATGGTGTTAGGGAAAGGTCCATCTGGATATACAGTTTTCCCAGCACCGTTTGTTGAAAAGACTGTGCTTTCCCCACTAAACGGACTTGGCACTCTTGTCAAAGGTCATTTAAGAATTTGCATCATGCCCTGACCAGTTTGGCTCAGTGGATAGAGTGTCAGCCTGCAGACTCAAGGGTCCCAGGTTCGATTCCGGTCAAGGGCATGCACCTTGGTTGCGGGCACATCCCCAGTGGGGAATGTGCAGAAGGCACCTGATAGATGTTTCTCTCTCATCGATGTTTCTAACTCTCTATTCCTGTCCCTTCCTCTCTGTAAAAACTCAATAAGATATATATATATTTTTTAATTAAATCTTTATTGTTCAGATTATTACATTTGTTCCTATTTTTCCCCCCCATAACTCCCCTCCTCCCAGTTCCCTCCCCACCCTCCGCCCTCACTCCCCACCCACTGTCCTCATTCATAGGTGCACGATTTTTGTCCAGTCTCTTCCCGAATCTCCCACACCCCTTTCCCCCCCAAGAATAGTCAGTCCATTCCCTTTCTATGTCCCTGATTCTATTATAATCAACAGTTCATTTTGTTCATCAGATTATTTATTCACTTGATTCTTAGATTCACTTGTTGATAGATGCATATTTGTTGTTCATAATTTGTATCTTTACCTTTTTCTTCCTCTTCCTCTTCCTCTTCTTAAAGGATACCTTTCAGCATTTCATATAATCCTGGTTTGGTGGTGATGAACTCCTTTAGCTTTTCCTTATCTGTGAAGCTCTTTATCTGACCTTCAATTCTGAATGATAGCTTTGCTGGATAAAGTAATCTTGGTTGTAGGTTCTTGGTATTCATCACTTTGAATATTTCTTGCCACTCCCTTCTGGCCTGCAAAGTTTCGGTTGAGAAATCAGCTGACAGTCGTATGGGTATTCCCTTGTAGGTAACTGAGTTTCTTTCTCTTGCTGCTTTTAAGATTCTCTCTTTATCTTTTGCTCTTGGCATTTTAATTATGATGTGTCTTGGTGTGGTCCTCTTTGGATTCCTTTTGTTTGGGGTTCTCCGCACTTCTTGGACCTGTAAGTCCATTTCTTTCACCAGGTGGGGGAAGTTTTCTGTCATTATTTCTTCAAATAGGTTTTCAATATTTTTTTCAATATATTTTTAAAAAAAGAATTTGCATCAGCGATCATTTCTGGACACTAGTGTAACCCACTGGTTTATATGTCTGTCTTTATGGTAGAACCATACTGCTTTGATTGCTGTAACTTTATAGTAAATTTTTAAATCAGAAGTAGGTGTCCTGCAGCTTGTTCTTTTTTAAGATTGTTTTTGCTACTCAGGGTTCTTTGAGATTTCATATAAATTTTAGGATTTTTTTTTATTTCTGCAGAAAATTTCATTGAGATTTTGATAGAGATTGCATTGCCTAACAGTACATTCACAATGCTGGGGGCCATCACCACCTAATTCCAGTATGTTTTCATCACCCCAAAAAGAAACCCATACCAAACGTATTCTGAGTGGCCCCATGTAGCTCCTAGCTTTAACCAGCAGCGCCGGGATGGTGTGGCAAGTGAGCAAGGAGCATGTGATGCCACTCCACCAACTGGGACACATCCCGTGCTCATAGATTGGAAGACTTAATATTGATAAGATGTCAATACTGCCCAACACAATATAGAGTCAATGCCCTCCGACCACCTGCAGCTGTCACACCTGACGGGTCTCTGAGAGCAGGGCCAGGACAGAGACGCCTGCTTCTGTCTCTTGGCTGTGAGCGTGACCTCCGCACTGGCCCTCGGAGCCCCTGCCGCTGGCAGGCGACGGGAGTGCTTACACAGTGGCGTTCCCCCCTTCCTCTCCGCTCTCTGGCCTCCTGGGATGGTCGCTGTAAGAGTTGCATGGCCCTGAGGAACGTCCTCGCCCCCTGCTCTCCCTGGGGGAGCCTCTCAGCCTCTGACCCCACCGCATGGCTGCAGCCTCCCCGCCGTGAGGTCCCTTCTCCCCTTGTGCCTGCGTTTGCCCTTTGCCCAGCACCACTCAACCTGACAAACGCCTCAGCCTTTTTTTAAAATTTATTTTTAATTTATTTTCTATTGTTGAGAGTGTTACATTTACCTTCCCCCCTCCCTCCCCAGCCTTAAGGCCCTGTAGGGAAGCCTGTTCCAGACCCCATCCCATCCCAAGGACACTGCCCAGGGCTGCATGGCGGAGTCTACTTCATCCTGGGAGTATCTGGGTTTAGGCATCTCAGAAGCCCGGCTCTGGGGCTACCCCAGCACGCTTCCAGGGGATGGTGGCTCTCACCCAGCCTGAGCTGGGACCAGCCTGGCCCTGTTCCCGGCCAGCTGCAGGAGGTGGGTCAGCCTGCCACTTACTGCCCACCCTTCTGCCACAGCAGGTCCCTGCCGCCTGCCCAACATGGGCACCCACAGGGCAAGAGCTGGTCCTCATTTGTGAGTACTCACATTCTAACACAGAACTTGGAATAGCAGTAGATGCTCAGTAAGTAATTGTTGTAGTGGCATGTTCCTTTCATAATTAATGTAGTGAATTCTTGGAAGTTCATCTATTATATAGTATCTGGCATTAGGTTATTGTTCGAGACCATTTGCCCTCTATTCCCAGCTCCTCTGTAGCACTTAACACCAGAGACTGTGCTTCTCACTCAGCTGCCTGGTCCTCAGTGCAAGGATCCTGTTGGTTTCACTCAGTGCGGTGTCCCCAGGACCTAAACAGTGCCTGGCACGCAGGAAGTGCGACTGGATGAATGAGTAGAAAATGCTCTGACTCCGCTGTAAAGATGTTTACCGAGCCATACATTAGGGAGAAACATTACACAGATATCATGAGCTGACTTAATCGGAAGGAAGAGCAGAGTGAAGTATGGGGTGGGGGAGTGGTGAACAGAACCAAACTCTCCGTTTCCTTGGAAGGAAGACCATCATTTAGTTACATTTACAGCGGAAAGATCAAGGAAGAGCAGTGTAAGCATTTTTCTTAGAATCGTGACAGTAAATCCCAGAAGGACGAGCCAAAGAACGGAAGTGGCATGCTTCTGGGGGCGGGGAAAGCTATATGTTTAAATGTTTCAGGCAATCTATACCTATTCCTTGGATAAAGATTAAAATTAAGTAATAAAAATGACCTTGATTGGATGCTTTATAAGGTGTCATTAAATTCACAGATTGGTTTGATTTTGTTAAATCTAGAGAACTTTTTAAAAATTGTTGACTCTATTACAGATGTCCCATCCCCCCACCTGGCCTCCCTCCACCCTGCCCCCACCCTCCCAGGCCTTCCCCACATTACTGTCTGTGTCCCTGGTTGATTTCTTCCTGTTTCCCCCTCCCCCTTCCCCTCTGACATTTGTCAGTCTGTTCTATTTACCCATGCCTCTGGCCCTATTTTGTTTGTCAAATGTTTGTTCTTTAGATTCCACATATAAGTGATATTGTGTGATATTTGTCTTTCTCTGACTGGCTTATTTTGCTTAACATCATGCTCTTCAGGACCCTCGATGCTGTCACAAAGGGTAAGAGATCCTTCTTTTTTACAGCTGCATAGTATTCCATGGTGTAAATGTACCACAGCTTTTTTATCCATTCATCTGCTGTTTCTAGATCTTGGCTATTGTAAATAATGCTGCTATGCATTGGGGTGCATTAAAAGTTGCCTATAATCAGAAAGAATATGGGCAACTTTTTAAAAGTACTTTTGCTTTTATTAACTGAAACATTTATTTTGAAATATAGAGTCACATGTAGGTCTAATAGATAATGCAGAGATATTTTGTGTACTTTTACATAGTTTCCTCCAGTGATAACATATCACAGCAGGGTATTGACATTGATACAGTGGGGAGACAGGACGTTTCCATCACGGCGAGGGTGCTCATGTTGCCCTATATACTTACTTCCCAGCTCCCCACAGAGAGCAGTTCCCAACTTCTAAACCCACCCCATCTCTAACTCCTGAGGACCACTAATCTAATCTCCGTTTCTATCATTTTGTCATTTTAAGAATCTATAATAATAAAAGGGTAATATGCTAATTAGACCGGACATCTCCTGGATGTCCTTCCTTACGAAGCCAGGGCTGGAGGGAAGCAGCCCGGGTCCCGGGTGCCGCAGGGAAGCCAGTGCCAGCAGCCGGGGGAAGGAAGGCCTACTCTTGTGCGAATTTTCATGCACCGGGCCTCTAGTCTCTCTCTCTATAAAAGCCTAATATGCAAATTGTCCCCTCAGGAGTTCAACCAGGAGAGCAGGCGTTGGATAGTTCGCTATTATGTGCACTGACCACCAGGGGGCAGCACGGAACATGGCAGGCGACCAGTAGCAGCAGTGGGGTGCAGAGGGAGCGGGGAAAGGAGGAGGCAGGGAAGTGGGGGAGGCCTAGGGACCCTACCCATGCACAAATTTCGTGCTCCAGGCCTCTAGTATTACATAAATCAAATCATAAATTTTGTAATCTATGGCTTTTTTCACTCAGCATCATTCTCTGAAGATCCATCCAGGTTGATATACATATCAATATTTTGTTCCATTTTATTGATGAGCAATATTCCATGATGTGGATGTATCATCATTTGTTTAGCCATTCACTCACTGAAGAACATATGAAATGTTCTCAGTTTTCAGCTACTACACAAAAGCTGCTATGTACTATTTTGTACAGATTTTTGTGTCAATCTAAGTTTTCATTTCTTAGATACAGATGCCCAGGAATATAGTTGGTCATATATTAGTTCTATGATTTGTTGTTAAAGAAACTGCCAAATAATTTCCCAGAGTACCTTTACCATTTTACATTCTCAGCATCAATGTATGTGGGATCCAGTTTCTCCGCATCCTTGCTAGCATTTGGGTATCACTATTTTTGTTTTTTCTATTCTCATCTATGTATAGTGGTTTTAATTTACATTTCCTGAATGGTCAGTGATGTTGAACATCTTTTCATGTGTGTATCTGCCATCTCTATGGTGAAATGCCTCTTCATGTTTTTTTCCCATTTCCCTAATTAGATTATTTTTTCATTGACCATTTTGAGAGTTCTTTGTATATTTTAGAATATTCCTTTGTCAGATGTGTGGTTTGCAAATACATTTCCCAGTATATAGATTGCCTTTCCATCCTCTTAGTAGAAACATTTGCAGAGAAAAAGTTTTTAATTTTTATCAAGTCCAATTTATTAATTTTAAAAAATGGACTGTGCTTTTGTAGTCAAGTCTAAGAACACTGCCTAGTTGTAGGTCCTGAAAAGTTTATCTTGTTCCCCAAAAAGTTTTACAGTGTTAAGTTTTACACTTAAGTCCATTATCCTTTATAATTGTTTTTTTAATCAGATGTGAAGTTTAAAAAAAAAGTCAGGTTTTTGCCAATGAATGTTTGATTTCTTCGCACTATTTGTTGAATAAGCTATCTTTACCCCATTGAATTACTTTTACACCTTTGTCAAAAAATTTGGGCATGTCTGTGTGGGTTTATTTCTGAGCTATATTCTGTTCCATTCATCTATGTAACTAACCCTCTACCAATACTTCATAGTCTTGATAACCATAGCTATATAATGTCTTAAAATCATTCTTCTATTTAATTTTTCAAAATTGTTTTATCTATTCTAGTTCATTTGTATTTCCATATAAATTTTAGAATGGTCATTTTTTAGCTACAAAATATCTTTCTGGGATTTTGATAGAAATTGTGTTATACTTGCAAATCCATTTGGGGAGAATTGATATCTTTACAATGTTTAGTCTTCCAAACCATGGGCACAGTATGTATCTCCATTTATTTAGATCTTTGACTTATTTCATCAGTGTTTGGTAGTTTTCAATACGTAAGTACTATACTAGTACTTGTTTTGTTTGATTTACACTTCAGTATTTTATTTATTTTAGTAATTATAAATGGTATTGTATTTTTTCCAGTTTTATTGAGGTATAATTAACAAATAAAATTATATGTATTTAAAGTGTACATGATGATTCCATATATGTATACACTGTGAAATGATAAGCACAATTAAGTTAATGCACACATCCATCATCTCCACATGCAACCCTGTGTGTGGGGGGGGTAACAAAGCTTAACATCTACTCCCAGCAAATTTAAAGTATACAATAAAGTGTTATAGTCACCATGTTGAACATCAGAGCCCCAGAACTTATTCATGTGATAATTGCACATTTGTACCCTTTGACCAACATCTCCCCATTTCCTCCACCATCCCCAACCTAGCCCCTGGCAACCACAGTTCTACTCTCTGCTTCTCTGAGTTTAATTAAAAAATTCCACATATAAACGAGATTATACAATATTTGTCTTTTTCTGTCTGACTTATTTTACTCAGCATACTAGGTTCTTCCATGTTGCCACAACTGGAGGATTTCCTTCATTCTCTCTCTATCTACACTGCTAATAGGCAATTATGTAAATTGACTGTCCCTCCACAATGCCCACATGCCGGGAGCCGGTCCATCCTTGCTGTTTCAAGGGACCTGGCATATATGGCATACGGTTCTTAATATGTTTGCTCCCTTTAGCGCTGTGTGTTTTAACCAAGGTCACCTCTCCGAGAAAGGTTGTTTCCCCAGGTAGGAATTTTTCCCTGAAGTCAGGGAGGGGATGAAACTCCTTAACTAAGTGCCAGGCGGGTAGTTAATCACTACAAACAATCATGCTTAAATTACATAATCTTTACTCCCTGGAATGGAGATAAGAAACGCCCTAACCTTTGTAATAGAGATTGATAGGATTGAATCAACTGGTATAAATACAGATGTAACAAGACAGAAAGAGACAGAACTCAGAACACAGAACTAAGGACACAGTGCTTGGAAGACAGGACCAAGAGAGACAGAGCCTAGGCACAGAACCTACACAGAACGTTCTCTAGAGACAGAAGAACTTCGCTGGAGAGAGCATGCTGGAGGATCCTGGACAGGGACTGGCCTCGGAGCCTGGAGGCGGAGCCTGGCAAGAGAGCATGGCAGGGGATCCTGGAATGAACCTGACTGCGGAGATTGGCAGGAGAGCCTGACTAGAACCTGGTGACCAAACCTGGCTGGAGAAGTCCCTGTGTCATTCCTTCTTCGCCGACTCCGTCCACACCTTTGGGAATCCCTGGAACAGGATTCCCTTAGGTAAGCCCCCCCCCCCCCGAAAACCCCCACACTCGGGACGGATAGGACTCCACCAGGGTGCTACAGACCCCCCTATAGAGGATAAATAGGGTAAGAAGGTGGATAGTATAGAACTTAGATTGAGAAGATGTGCCATACTGAGTCCAAAGAAAGAAGACTCTGTATTGATCTTTAGATTAAGAAGATGTGCCATACTGAGTCTAAAGAAAAAAGACTCTGTATTGATCTTTTAACATATATGCTTGCTAGCAGAGGAATTAAGGTTACTCCCAGTCAGACAGAACGTTTTATACAAGAAGGATGTCCATGCTTTTCTGAGGAAGGAAAGGTAAATGTAAAGGCATGGGAGGAGGTAGGCCCAAGGAGCCTTATCCTTAACCCCACTGCAGCCTTTCCACCCCGGGAAAGTGCAGGATTGGCAAGCTCTCCCTGGGGTGATAGATCAGGACTCAGGTAATAGCGGAAAGCGCCAATCCTACTCTTAAAATGGATATAAGAGAGCATTTGAGGTTTTTCTTTTTAATGCCTGCTTTTAAAAAATAAAAAAGGGGGAATTTGCCGGGAGCCGGTCCATCCTTGCTGTTTCAAGGGACCTGGCATATATGGCATACGGTTCTTAATATGTTTGCTCACCTTCTTGGGGCTGTGTTTTAACCAAGGTCACCTCTCCGAGAAAGGTTGAATCCCCAGGTAGGGATTTTCCCCTGAAGTTAGGGAGGGAATAAAACCCCTCAACTAAGTGCCAGGCGGGTAATTAATCCCTTTAACTACGAACAATCATGCTTAAACTACATAATCTTTTCTCCCTGGAATGGAGATAAGAAACGCCCTAACCTTTGTAATAGAGATTGATAGGATTGAATCAACTGGTATAAATACAGTTGTAACAAGACAGAACTCAGAACACAGAACTCAGAACACAGGGCTTGGAAGACAGGACCAAGAGAGACAGAGCCTAGGCACAGAACCTACACAGAATGTTCTCTAGGGACAGAAGAACTTCGCTGGCGAGAGCATGCCGGAGGATCCTGGACAGGGACTGGCCTAGGAGCCTGGAGGCGGAGCCTGGCCAGAGAGCATGGCAGGGGATCCTGGACTGAACCTGACTGCGGAGATTGGCAGGAGAGCCTGACTAGAACCTGGTGACTGGACCTGCCTGGAGAACCTGGACAGAACCTGGCTGGAGATCCTAAGCAGAACCTCTCTGGAGATCGAGACCAGAACTTGGCTGGAGATCCTGGCTAGGCTGCTGATCAACTGAACGCTGTCTCCATGTCCTTCCTTCTTCGCCGACTCCGTCCACACCTTCCTTCTTCGCCGACTCCGTCTACGCCTTTGGGAACCCCTGGACCTGCTGGGGTTGGACCCCGGCACCCACAACCAATCAGGAGTGAGCATGCAAATTAATCTGACAAAGATGGCGGCGCCAATAGTGTCCTGTGCCTGGAGTGGCAGCGGCAGAGAGCTATCAGCAGAGGTGGGCGTGGTGGTCAGGCTGCCGGCTTGGGTGGGCTGTACCCTGGCTGCTGGGACCTGCGCTGAAGCGACTGGTAGTGCGGGCAACTGCAGGGCGCGTCCGAGGCTGGGGCACTGAGAGACGTCAGACTGCAGCCCAGGAGGCGATGTGCCGGAGGACCTATCCGCCACCTACCTGGCACTGAAGTTGCCTCTTACAAGATGTATCCTGGTGTAGGTGTGCAGGAAATGGGTTCAGGGAACCTCTTCCTTTGCGGCGCCCAGAGCCCAGCTCAGAGAGGTGTGGCGGAGAAAAGCCAGGTTGGTTGATCAGGAGCAGCAGACCCGCCCTAGGCCGCTTTTCCTTGGGAATTTGGAGAAGACCCACTTCCAACCTGGAGGCCAATGTGAACGTTGGGCATCTTTTGAAGAATGATCGTTTTGCTTGGGAATATGGTTTGTCTGTAGATGGCTGGGAAAGAACAAAATCTGTTACCAGTCCTCCTCCAAACAGACACCGTCTGGAGCTGAAAGCCTCAAGAGTGAACACTCTCATGCCCCCATCTCTGGTCCTACCAGTGTCCGAGGCGGATCTGGTGAGTAGGAGGCCACTCTGTCTGTCATCAGTCTGAGGGAGACATGTCTGGGAGTAGTGAGAAGGGGCATCTTCTAAAAGAAGCTTCTCTGTCGTTAACCACTTCATAAATTTTTCCACTTTGGTTGCAAGACATTTACTTTTTATATATTCAGAAGCAGGATATTTCCCACATGCTCCAATCAGTAGGATGCAGGCCCTTGCTCTGCACCAGTCACAGCTGAAAAAAAGAAATGCCCATTAACCACATACCCTTTCCCCACAAACTTCAAAAAGTTGGGTCGGCTTCCTTTCCAGGGAGCTAGGACTGATTTTGGGGTCCCAGATACACTGGACCTGGTCACTGTGGAGTGATCTACCTGCTCAAATGACAGAGGCGGGATGAGATGGAGGATGTATTTGAGTTTTGTTCTGTTTTTCCAAAATTGCCTGTTACAAACACTTCTGCAATAGTCCTCAATTGTACTCGAAGTACTGTATTCCCTCCATTTGTATGCATACTACTTTCTCTAAATTTTAACTTTTTTGAAACTAGGATACATCTTAATAGAGAGGTTAAAAGGACTTGCTAGCTGCTAGCTGCTATATATATAGTTAATATGCAAAGTCTCCCCTTGGGAGTTTGACCAGGAGACCAGGAGTTCAGTCACTCACTATGATGTGCGCTGACCATCAGTGGGCGGCATGGAACAAAGGAAGGCTCTGGCCAGCAGTTAGAAGGCCCCGATTGACCCTGATCGCTGGCTAGGCCTAGGGACCCTACCCATGCATGAATTTCATGCAGCGGGCCTCTAGTTTACACTAATAAAAGAGAAACATGCAAATTGGTGTTACTCCACTACGCCCACCAGCCAATCAAGATGAGTATGCAAATTAGCCCAACAAAGATGGTGGTTAATTTGCATATGCAGGTGTGGAGCGAAGACTGAAGGCTCCGGCCCCAGGAAAGACTGAAGACTGAAGATGACTGAAGACTGAAGAGGCTTCCCTTCTCCGCTGCGGCCGGAGCAAAGGCCTGGGTCCCCAGTGCCAAAGGAAAACTGGTGCCAGCAGCCAGAGGAAGGAAAGCCTATTGCATGAATTTCTTCATGCAACAGGCCTCTAGCATATATATAAAAAGGCTAATATGCAAAGTATCCCCTTGGGAGTTCAACCAGCAGTTTGAACGCTCACTATGATGTGCACTGACCACCAGGGGGTGGCACAGAATGAAGGAAGTCCCTGGCCGGCAGCTGGAAGGCCCTGATCAGCCCTGATCGCAGGCCAGGCCTAAGAACCCTACCTGTGCACAAATTTCGTGCACCAGGCCTCTATTAGGTAAATAATTACATAAGTAAACATCACATTTTCATTGTCTATTCACAACATTTATGTTGTTTCCATGTTTTTTTGTTTTGTTTTGTTTGTTGTTGTTTCCATGTTTTGGCTATTGTGAGTAATGCTGTCATAAACATGGGAGTGCAGAGAGCTCTTCTACATGCTCAGTTTCTTTCCTTCAGATATACCTGGAAGTGAGATTGCTGGATATATGGTAGATCTATTTTAAATTTAATTTCAGTATCCCTGTGTTCCTGTTAGTCTATGGAAACATATTGACTCTTGGTTGTATTTCTTGTATCCTATGACCTTGCTGAACTTTTTTATTAGTTCTAAGAAGATTTTTTATTTGTTTGTTTTGGAATATTTCTTAGAATTTTCTATGTAAACAATCATTTCAGTTGCAAACAGGGACAATTTTTTTTTCTTCCCAGGCTAACTGCCTTTTATTTCCTTTTCTTGCTTTATTGCACTGTATAGAACCTCCAGTACAATGTTTAATGCCCAGTACAATGTTAAGAGTGAGTATTCTTGCTTTTTCCTGACCTTGGGGAGCAAGCAGCATTTAGTATTTCACCAATAAGTATAATGTTACCTGCAGGTATTTGTAGATGCTCTTTATCAAGTTAGGGAAGTTTCCCTCTATTCTCATTTTTCTTGGAATTTTATCATGAATGAATGTTGAATTTAATTTTCTTTTATTTTCATAATGTCACATAACTTAAAATTGACCATTTTAAGCACTTTAAAGTATACATTCGCTGACAAATAGAACATATACTCTGTTGTGCAATCATCACCACTATCTAGTAGTTCCAGAACATTTTCACCACCCCAAAAAGGAACCAACCCCATATCCATTAAGCAGTTACTCCTTTATCCCCTTCCCTTTAAGAGTATTGAATTTTGTCAAATGCTTTTTCTGCCTCAGTTGATATGATTACATGAATTTTGAATTTTTTGTCCTGATAATAAGGTGGATTACATTGATTTTTCACATAGTGAAACCGCTTTTGCATCTTTGGAATAAATCCTACTTGGTGAGAGTGTGTAACAATCCTATTTAATAAAGAGGTAATATGCAAATTGACCATCACTCCAACACACATGATGGCTGGTCCCATGTGAACACAAGATGGCTGGCAGGGGAGGGCAGTTGTGAGTGATCAGGCCTGCAGGGGAGGGCAGTTGGGGGGACCAGGCCTGCAGGGGAGGGCAGTTGGAAGCAACCAGGCCTGCAGGGGAGGGCTGTTGGGGGTGACCAGGCCTGCAGGGGAGGGCAGTTAGGGACAATCAGGCCGGCAGGGGAGTGGTTAGGGGGTGTTCAGGCTGACAGGCAGAAGCGGTTAGGGGCAATCAGGCAGGCAGGCAGGTGAGTGGTTGGGAGCCAGCAGTCCTTGATTGTGAGGGATGCCTGACTGCCCATTTAGGCCCGATCCCTCAAGGGGTCCCAGATTGGAGAGGGTGCAGTCTGGGCTGAGGGACTCACCCTCCCCCCATGCACGAATTTCGTGCACTGAGTCTCTAGTTTTTATATATTACTAAATTCTATTTACAAATATTTTGCTGGAAATTTTTATATCTATAATCATAAGGAATATTGGCCTGCAGTTATCTTTTCTTTTATTATTATTATTTTTTGTACATCTTAGTCTGGCTTTGTATCAGGCAATACTAGCAATCATATTGGGAAGAGTTTTCTACTGTTCTGTTTCCTGAAGAAGATTGTATAGAACTGGAGTTTTTCTTTAAACATTTGATACAATGCTCCAGCGATATCACTTGGGCCTGGAAATTTCCTTTGGGGAGGTTTTTAATTATGACTTCAATTACCTTAATAGTTATAGGGATATTTAAAAGATCTATTTCAGTTATTTGTGGTAGTTTGTGGGTTTTTGGGGAGCTCATCCATTACATCTAAGTTGTCAGTTGTATGTGTGTAGAGTTGGTCATAGTATTCCCTCAATATCCTTTGATGTCTGCAGAGTCCGTAGTGACATCACCCATTTTATTCATAATATTGGTGATTTGTGTCTTCTTTTTTTCTTTGTCAGTCTTGCTAGCGGTTGTCAATTTTATTGACATTTTCAAAGAATTAGCTTTTTATTTTACTGGTTTTCTCTATAATTTTTCTATTTTCAATTTCACTGATGCCTGATGTTATTTTTATTATTCCCTTCCTTCTGCTTATTTTGGATTTATTTTGCTCTTTTTTCCCCTAAGTTCTGGAGGTAGAGGTATAGATGACTAATTTAATATGGCTCCTCTTTTGTAATGTAAACATTTAGTACTATACATTTTCCTCTCGACACTACTGTACCTGTGTCCTACTAATTTTGATGTATTACACTTCTATTTCATTCAGTTGTATTTCTCTCAAGATTTCCTCTTTGACCTATGGTCAGAGACTTTCAGGTGGTAAGGGGTCATTTCTCGCTCAACTGTTTTTGAGATTTTTTTTTTCTTTCTCATTCGTTTTCAGAAGGTTGACTATGATGTGTCTTGGTGTGGATTTCTTTGGGTTTATTCTGCTTGAGGTGCTCAGCCTCTTGAATCTGTAGCTTTGTGGGGGGTGGGGGCTTGCCAAATTTGGGGAGTTTTTGGCCATTATCTCTTTGACTACTTTTTCAGGCTTACCTCTTTTCCTCCCCTTCTGAGACTCTGATGACACAAATGGTAGATCTTCTGTTACAGTCCTGCAGGTTCCTGAGGAACTGGACTTTGTCCCCTTTCAGGCTATTGTAACTCTGTTGTCTGATTGGGAAGTTTCTATTATTTCTCTTAAAGTTCACTGATATGTGCCTTTTCCCCACCATTCTGCTGGTGAGCTCATCTGTCGCATGATTGTAATTTGATTACTGTATTTTCAGTTCTAATATTTTTGTTTGTTTCTTCTTTATATTTTCCTGAGACTTTTTCATTTGTTTCAAGTGAGTTGAAATTGCTCATTGAAGCATTTTCATGCTGGCTGTTTTAAGATCTTTTTTAGATAATTTTAACACCACTGTCATCCTTAGTGTTGGTATCTATGGATTGATTTTTTTAAATTCAAGTTTATGTTTTTCTGGGTCTTGCTATGATGAATGATTTTTTTATTAAAACCCAGGCACTTTGTGTATAATTTATGAGACTCTAGATCTGAATCTAAACCTTCTGGCTTATCTGGTTTCTTCTGACTCCAATTTGGCAGTGGATAGCAGGGGGCTGCCGTATTACCGCCAGGATCGGGGAGACCAGTTAGCTGCTTGGCCTCCATTGACACTGAGGAGGGGGCACTCCCCATTGCACTGGGCAGGGGCAGGGGCGGGAGCTCCACCTTTCCACTAGGCCTTTCTGATGGCACCTGGCTGGAGCAGTAGGCGCTCCTTGGGGCTCATGAATGAGCAACCTGCTCCCTACTCAGCCTTCTCTCAGGCGACCCTAACAAGGAGCTGGGGCGCCTCATTGCAGCCCGGGGAACGTGGAAGTCTAGGCTCCCGACTCAGCCTTTGATGGCAGACATGGGGATGGGACTGTCACCGGACAGTCAATGGGTCTGTCCTGCCTGTCACTACTTGGGCCAATTAGGCAGAGACAGGGTTGAATCATATGAGCATTTATTCCAATCCTGCCAGCAGCATGGGAGAGCAGCAGGTCAGCCACAGAAATCTGCTCTGCGCCCCACCATGAGCCAGCTGTTACATTGGGCAGGAGGACAAAGATCACATGGGGAAGCAGGCATGCAAAGGCTGGGGGTCTTCAAAGGGCTGACCCCTCTGGTTTCTGCAACAAGGTTGTTAATCTTTCCATGATAATAGGCAGCTCCCTGATGGGGAAGGTAAGCTTCATTTCCAGGTGAGCTCCCAGGTCCCACGTGCAACTCCCAGCCAGGTTAGAATGTGCCTTCTCTAATCAGAACAAAACAATCCCAGTTAACAGAGCACAATTCATATTTCTTACAATTATAGCTGGTCCCCAATATTCGACCTCTGCCCCTGTCAGGGCCACTGGTTTTTGTGTGGTGCTTGGCCAGCGTGGCTGGCTATCTAAAAGTGTATCTCTATTTCGCAGAGAAGGAAACGGAGAATTGGAGACAGGAGACACTGTCCCAGGCCTCACAGCTGGAAGAAGGAGAGCTGAGCTCATGGCGCCACCCAGCATCGAGCATCGAAGTAAGTGAGCTCCCGCGGAGGGGCTGGCTCCCGCAGCGGCTGCCGACTGCCGGGTGTGAGGCCTGCAGGGATGAGCACTTGGACAGGGCAAGAGGCCTCAGGAGGGAGAACAGTCTGCGTCGTCCCTGCTGAAAAGCGTCTTTGCTTCCTGGAGAAAGTCTCACCTCCTCAGGCTGGCAGCCAGGGTCCTCCGACGGACTCTTCCGAAAGCATCATCCAGGCCACCTCTATTCCAAACCTACGTCCTGCACTCGGAATGGAGCCCACCTAGGCTCGAGGGGCCAGCGCCTGCTTTGCTGGCCTTTGTCCTTTCCTGGTTCACCGGGCTCCATGGCGCATGCCTTCTTCCCATTGGAGCGCTCCAAGCCCGTTCCTGCCTCAGGGCCTTGTCTCTGCGGCTCCTGCACCTGGACTGTGGTTTGCCTGGCTGGCTCCTCCGTGGCTGCCTCCACAGAGAGGCCCCCCATCACCTCGCCTCCCATCACCTCGCTACAATTGCATGCTGCCCCACCCTGCCTGCCCTGGCACTCCTGTTCCTCCTATCCTGTTTCATTTTCTTCACAGTACACATCCTTCCATGACATTTCCTGCACGTTTACTTGTTTACCTGTTTATTTTCTGTCTCTTCCCTAGGGCTCTACGACATGGAATAGGGTCATCTTCATTCAGCCCACGATCAATAAGCAAAACAATGAAATGGATGTGTGCTCAGGGCTGGCTGGGTGCTTGCTGGCTGGCTGGAGCAGGCCCAGGCTGGGGGGAGGGAAGGGGGCTGGCCTGGGGCAGTGCCCACATACATGCAGGGACCAGCCTGGTCAAGAGGAGGCTGACTGAGGCCGAGGAACTAAGGAAGCTGCCTAGAGTCTATATGTCCCTCCCTGGCGCAGCCTTGACCAGAGAGCAGGGTCCTTGGCTGTCCTGGGGAGAACCAGCTGCAGCCCTCCATGCATGGACCAGGCCCATCCCCTCCGCCTGACTCCTTCCTAGACCAGGTGGGCCCAGGCCCGGACGCGTAGGGCGGGGCCATGGCCTGGCTCAGGTCCTGCTCCTGGACGCGCACAGCCTGGCACTGCCCACACCCAACACCTCCAGCTCTGAGCTTCCTCAGCCGAGGAAAAGGTGGGAGTGGGAGAGTGTCACTTCTCATTTCCTTCGGCCGGTTTAAGAAGCAGCAGAGCTCTGTTTTCTGAGAGGCTCGTAATTAAATGGATTAAAATGTTTTCCTTCATGGTGACTTTGCCAACTCCCTTCTACCTCTCCCTGGCTCCGTTCCCAGGGAGCGGATGGAGACTGGGAGGAGGCAGAATGACATGTTGTGCGCTTCTAGAGCAATTAGCTTGTGCATCGTCATTTTGGGAAGAGATTTATGGCTGGCTTTGGGAGCATTCCATCCCAGACCTCAGCGCCCCGGATGTGTCTGCTGGAGAAGTTCCTGGAAGTGGAGCCTCAGTATGAATTCCAATTACAGTCAGACGAGAGCCCACTCCTTAAGGACTGCCCTGGACAGGCCTCTGCTGCGGCTCAGGACTGACCTTGAGCTCCCAGTGCTGCCAGCCTCTGAGAGGGAGGAACGCGCTGGGCTCCGCCAGGTCCCTGCAAGCTGAGGAACAGGCCCTGTGCTGGGCGTGGGGGGAAAGCTCGGGCAGAACGCAAGGCTGTGACATCGCAGCACCTTTAGCTGGGACCATCCTCAGTCCCTGCCCCAGGGGCTTCTGAAAGGGAGCGCGCAGGGGGCACCGCCCGCGGTCTGAGATCTCCCAGGCACTGGGACTATCCTTTGACCTCATTTCTGAAATAGACCCTCTAGTCCAGTGGTTCTCAACTTCCTAATGCCGCAGCCCTTTAATACAGTTCTTCATGTTGTGGTGACCCCCAACCATAAAATTATTTTTGTTGCTATTTCATTACTGTAAGTTTGCTACTGTTATGAATCGTAATGTAAATATCTGATATGCAGGATGTATTTCCATTGTTACAAGTTGAACATAATTAAAGCATAGTGATGAATCACAAAAACAATATGTAATTATATATGTGTTTTCCGATGGTCTTAGGCGACCCCTGTGAAAGGGTGGTTCAACCCCCAAAGGGGTCGCGACCCACAGGTTGAGAACCGCTGCTCTAGTCCCAGTGTAGGGCCCAAGTCCTTGCTGGCCCCACAAGGCATTGCAGTCACAGGTTCTAGAAGGTCCCGGGTGGGCGCGGGGGCCAGAGCCTAGTATGACCATTAGTGTCCAGGGCTGTGCCCAGCCCCTGAGAGTCCCGAGCGGGGCTGCCAGGGGCCGATGCGCGCTCATTAGCACGTCTGCAGATGGATGTTCCTCGTGGCACCAAGACCCCAAGGACCAAATATAAACCCAAGGAAGCAATTCCCTCAGTATTGATTATGAGTTAGGCTAACAACATTATTAATTACATCTGAAGATATGTATCCACTGCACCAGCCTGTTAATGGCTTTCGTTGAGGTATTAAGGCCGCTAATTAGGAAAACAGCAGGTTTGTCAGCAGCTGTCTTTACAGCCTCCCTGGAGAAGAAAGATGGTCAAGGTGTCTGCCCCTCCCCAGGACCCCAGCTCTCCAAGGACTCCCTCAGTGGGGCCTCGAGGGCTACGCTTGTCACCAACACTATTTCCATCCAGCAGTGCTCCCTGAGCCCCTGGTGCCGCCATGAGGGCCGGAGGTGGGCTGAACAGCAACCTGTATGGATGGGGGCAGAGTGGTGTCCAGAGGCCTGCGCTCTGGGCACCGCACAAACCCAAGAATCCCTGAGTCCCTTCTAGGAAGAAGAGGTTCTATAAACCATCAGCCTGGCCCTGGCTGAGTAGCTGTTGGTTAGTGTCATCCCAGTACACCAAGGTTCGATCCCCAGTCATGGCACATACAAGAAGCAACCAGTGAAAGCATAGATAAGTGGAACAACAAATTGATCTCTCTCTCTCAAAAGAAAAAGCACACAAACAAACTTAAAAAATCATCCGGTCTGGATCCTTCCTTCAGACACAGAGAGGTGGAGTGAGTACCCTGGTGAGCCAGCGAGTGTGTGTGTGTGGGCGGGCGGGGGGGGGGGGGGGGGGCACAGGGCCTGCCTCCCTTCCAATGGGGGCGGCTCACAGTGGGCAGGACTGAGCTCCTTCCTCCAGGACATGAAGGTGGGAGAAGTGTTGGCTCCCTCCTTGGGTTTTCTCCTGCTTCTCCCTCTGCCAGAACCACCTCCTCCTTCCCACCCTCACCCCTACCCCCTTTACTTTTGCTGAAAGTGCCTCCTGGAAGCCTCCCTTGGTTGCCCCCTATTGGACAGGAGCCCGACTCTGCATTTCCAGGGGGCCCCTCAGGGACCTCCATGGCGGAAGGCTGATGTCCACCTTCCTCTCCCCACACCATAAGCTCAGTAAAGCGACTGACAGATCTGACTGGTTAGCAGGGACCAGGCATAGTTCAAGTTATTTCTTTGTTTAGTTTTTAAACACATTTTTAATATAAGATCCTGGGACTCGGGGGCCATTTGCTTTTTTTGTGGTTCTAGTGGGGATGCTACAGAATTTACCAGGCGACCTAAACATACATAGGAGTACCGGAGATACAGGAAAACCCATTTATTTTCAGATGTTCCACATGTACTAGTACAGTGACTCAGGGGAGACTGTTTCTCTCCAAATCCTGAGCAAGTTCGCCCTTTATACCCCTTGGTTTCTTTGTCCCCCAAATATGGGCTGGGACTTCCGGACCTTTCGCGGGCTTTGCAAAAAGCCCCATGTGTTGGCATGGGGGCCGTGAAACCACACCTAAAGGCCTGGCCTGGCGCCAGCGCTGGTAACCCCCGCCAAGGGTTGTGTGTTGTTCATGGTTTATGGCCTCTAAAATGGGAGTACTTAGGTAAACCGGTCTTGCAAGACCAGATTGTGGAGAAAGGGGCAGTGACTTAATTATAGGCTATCAAGAATGTACATTAGGCCCTAACTAGTTTGGCTCAGTGGATAGAGTGTTGGCCTGCAGACTCAAGGGTCCCGGGTTCAATTCTGGTCAAGGGCATGTACCTTGGTTGTGGGCACATACCCAGTGGGGAGTGTGCAGAAGGCGGCTGATTGATGTTTCTCTCTCATAGATGTTTCTAACTCTCTATCCCTCTCCCTTCCTCTCTATAAAAAAATCAATAAAAATATATATATATATTTTTAAAAAAGAATGTACATTAGGTGACTGGCACAGATTCAGGTTGCTAGCCCCCAAAAAATGTCTTATTTTCCCCATCAGGGAGAGAAGGAGGAAGCAGAGTGGCTGGTAGGGGACTCACCGTGGCTGAGGCCATGGCTGCCACTCCCTTCTGTGCTCCTGGCTATAAAGTGAGCCCTGGAGGGAGCCAGAGGCAGTGGGAAGGCGATGGCAGATGTAGGTAAACTCAACCCTGACAGCGCCATCCGAGTGCTGGTGGAAGTGAGGGGGCCCGAGCCTGGTGAGGATGTCCAGTTCCAGGAGGATGGAACCGGAGGACTGGGCTGCAAGGCCTGACAGGTGTTTCCTCCGTCCTGTTAGAATGTGAAGCTCCACTCAGAGGAGGTGCTGATACCATGGACAAGCTATGATTTGCTTCAGCTCTCTGAGTAGGGGTTTTCCGCCAGAAAGCAAGGACCTGTCTCCTGGGAACTATGTGGACAGGGGAAATGGTCATTGGAGACCTTCCCTCACTGGTACAAAATCAAATATCCCGAGAATTTTTCCTCCTCAGAGGAACCACAAGTGTGCCAGCATCAATAGAATGTATGGATTTTGTGATGAAGGTAAAAGAAGATACAACATTAGACTAAGGAAAGCTTTCACACTACTTTGTTTACAGGCAGCAGCCATCGTGGATGAGAAATGGGTTCCTCTCATGGGGGTTGATCACCAGACCTTCAATCTATGGAGCAGATTTGTTCATTATATGACCAACTGGTGGGCCAGAGCAAGGTCTCCTTCGGGACCTTTGTGGGCTGAGCCTGATGACGATCCTGGGGCTGGGGTGAAAGACAGAGGCGTGTCCGTCGCAGTGGGTGCAGAAGTGGGTGCAGAATTTCCCCGCCAGCGTGACTTGGATCTTCTGTGTCGCGCTCACCAGGTGGCTGAAGAGGGATCTGAATATTTTTCAGAGAGGCAGTTAGTCACTATGTTTGCTGCCCCCAACTGTTGTGGAGAGTTTGACCACACAGATGCCATGATACGTGTGGACAAAACGCAAATGTGTTCTTTTCAGATTTAAAGCCTGCGGAGAAAAAGAAGCCGAAGGCACAGGGTCTGATCACAAAGCCAACAAGGAAACAGATGCCATTTTGACGTTGCCTCCCTGGGACTTGTAACATATTGTATCCAACCTTCATTTTTAACACTGCAATGGCTATTGGTCAGCTTGCCTCCATTTTCACTTAATCAATGGCATTTGCAAATGAAAGCCGCTCCACCCCCATCCCCCTCCCGCTTTGGTTTTTAATTCTCTATCTTTAGCAAACAACATAAATGATGGTGTTAAAGCTGTGCACCCCAGGGGTAACGGTACAATTGACCTTTTAAAAATGTCAGTACAACCCATGAATAATGTAAATGCTTGTTTTCTTTAGGATGTAAAGAGAGCCCCAGGGTGCTCAATCTGTACATGTTATTGTCATAAAATGCAGACTGTTCATGCAAACCACTCTGACCATTTTTTTTACAAAGATTTTGTTTTAAAGGGATTGCTTATTTCTCTCATTGTCTTGTCATGTACAAACTGGTTTTGTAGCTATCGGCATTAGGAGTACTCTCAACCTTGCCGGCCTCAGTGGTATAATGTATATTTAATTAAAGCACACTTTCCCCTACTTACAATGATGCTTACAGCCACTTGGGACCACCGCACACTACAAAGGGCATCTGGCAGTAGAGAGTCTATTTGCAAAGGCGGGGAAGAGGCTGAGGGGACCAGAAGCGTGAGAGCCCTGACCTCTGAGGCGTGAAGGGACAGGGTGCTGCCCTGGGAACTGGCAGGAGCTGGGCATTTTGGTAAAGGGCGCTGCCGCCCATGGCAGCTGGTGGTGGAGGAACCTGGAGGAGAAATGTTGCTGGGTTACTTAGCTTCCTGCTGGTGCCTCCCAATGTCTGAGTCCAGCGTGAGCCAGAGGAGAGGGGGCCTTGGAGGAGACAGAAGTGCCGAGGACCCCGTGTGGCAGGCCCCCTCCTTGGAGCCACCTAGGGAGTGGGAGGAGCAGGTGGGCCCGTCCCTGACCGCCCAGCCCGCCCCCAGCAGCAGGAGCATCAGCCGCAGGAGCAAGTCCTTCCTGGCCTGGCTCCCGCTTCCTCCTGAGTCTGGGCTGGGGCCCAGAATCTCGGAGGTTCCCTGCCCACCACCTCGGGCTGCCCATGCGCACTGCGCTCCAGCAGCCTGGGGATAAAGTGCGCACCTGGGCGTTTGGCTGAAGTCACACTCTGTTCCTCTGTGGCTGGTGACATCAGCTGGTGACATCACCGGGTGGCCCTGCAGGTGGAGGGCATCAGAAGTTATGCTAAGTGAAGTAAGCCAGTCAGAGAAAGATAAATACCACATGATCTCACTCATTTGTGGAATATAGAGAACCACATAGACTGATGAACAGGGACAGATCCAAAGACAGAGAATCATCGGTCAGACTATCAATCCCCAGAGGGAAAGTAGGGGAGGGAGGGGGCAAGGGGAAGAGATCAACCAAAGGACATGTATGCATGCATATAAGCCAAACCAATGGACATGGACAACAGGGGGATGGGAGCATGAGTGTGTGTGGGGGGGGGCGGGGGGAGAGTGGGAGTTAATAAGGGGGATGAGGACACATTTGTAATTCCTTAGCTAATAAAGAATTTTTTTAAAAGAGTTCAAATAACTCACCGGGAAGGGGGAGGGATGC
Source organism: Myotis daubentonii (assembly GCF_963259705.1). Taxonomy (NCBI): domain Eukaryota; kingdom Metazoa; phylum Chordata; class Mammalia; order Chiroptera; family Vespertilionidae; genus Myotis; species Myotis daubentonii. The sequence goes on from NC_081852.1 coordinate 10,716,546, forward strand.
CGTCAACAGCAGGGGCTGCGCCAGGAATGCTCTTGCGGGTGGCAGGGGCCCAGGAGGCCGAAGCCTGTGCAGCCCGAGGTGGTGACCCAGCTCTGTGCTCAGGAGGGTCTGTGCACAGCTGGGCTCCCTCCTGGTGTCTGTGTGTCTGTGTGTGTGGGGGGGGGGCGGGGGGGTGTCGGGTGGGGGGGTGCCGGGCCCCCAGCACAGGGACCACAGGAAGCTGCGGGTAAAGGCATCCAAGTCTCTGCAGGTGCATCCTTCACACAGGAAGGCTGTGGGGCACTTGCCTCCTTTGTGATCCTTGGGCCAGAGGTCAGGCCCCACTTGCCTCCTGTAGCCCAGGCACCCGCTTTCCACCCCAGGCTGTTCTCGCCTGCTCCAGCCTCTCCTCTCTGCACCGTCCTCCACAGGGAGTCTCCAAAGCAAGCCCAGAGCCGACTCTGGCTCGGCTCCGAGCTGTCCCTGCTCCTCTGCCTCAGAATAAAGCCGGCTGGGGCAGGGAGGGGTGGGGGTGCTGGGACGCCTGCTGGGCCCTAAGAATTCCTGGGCCTCTCGTTCTTATCCCTGAGACTGGACGGAGGGAGGGGGCTGAGGCCTGGGCTGGAGGGTGGATGGCCTCTGAGCGCCACACCTGCGTTCCTGCCTGGCAGCACCACACCTGGCCTCCACTGTCCCCTGTCCTGCTGTCCTGTACAGCTCAGCCCCCCAGCCCCACCCGCACGGACACCCTCCTGAGATGTCACCTCAGGTGCTTCCTGCAGAGCCAGCCCAGGCGCCCACCCGCCCGGTGGCACTGCCTCCTGAGGAGGGTCCCACATCAAGGCCAGCAGGGTCTGAGCGCAGAGCTCCCAGCTGCGCATCAGCGAGCCCTGGTCCTCTGCGCCCTGCTGAGCAGAAGCCCACCCCTGCAAGCAGTGGTGCCAGGCAGGGACAGGACCCCGGGTGTCGCCAGGGCAGCATGTGGGAGTGATGGCAACTGTGCCAGACTCTTGGGAGGGACCAGGAAGGACCATTCAGGAGCAGCCAGGGGGTGCTTGGGCGAACCCACGCACGTTGGCCTAGAGGACCGGAGCACTGGCTTTCTCTCAGAGGAGGCATCGCCACCCTCCCAGCAGCACCTGTCCCTCCCAACAGGATGCACCCCTCCCCAGGGACCCCCCATCCCTACAGACATGCCCCTCCTCCAGGACCCCCCCTCTCCAGGTACCCCCCATCCCTACAGACATGTCCCTCCCAACAGGATGCACCCCTCCCCAGGGACCCCTGCAGCCCTACATGACATGCCCCTCCTCCAGGCCCCACCCCTTCCCAAGGACCCTCCCTACAGGCCCCGCCCTCTCTGCCCCAAGGGTGCCACACTCCCGACCTCACTAACCTGGTTCTCCTGCCTCTGGTAACGGAGAATTAGCAGACTGCAGGGTGTTAGAAAGACCAAAATGGTGCTTTCTGAGTAGCAGTGAGATGGGCAGGTGAAGGGCTTGGGAGCCTGGTGAACCTGGGGTTGGAGTGGAAGACAGGGGATCAGAGAATGAAACCGGGGCCTCTGCCACCCGCCCTTTTATCCGGTTGGAGAGAAGTGGTCAGGATTAGGATCCCGCTGGTGCGGCCTGGTGGGCGGGTTAGGGGCAGAGGGGCACAGGCCTCCTTGCCTTTGTCCCAGCCCTTCTCCAGCCCAATGTCCTCGCCCATCTCTCCTTCCAACCATTCGATTCTAACTTATCAAGGCAGTCTCAGGTGCTGCTTCCTCCATGAAGCCTGCCTTGATCTCAGGCAGGGTGACTCCCTCCATTTGGGCGTTGTCTCTGTATCACCCCCCTTCTCGCCTTCAGCCAGGCAATCCTTGTGGGGGAGTTTCAGGTCTGATTTGACTCTATACCAGCCGTGGGCAAACTACGGCCCACGGAATAAAACTAAAAAAAAAAGACCATACCCTTTTATGTAATGATGTTTACTTTGAATTTATATTAGTTCACACAAACACTCCATCCATGCTTTTGTTCCGGCCCTCAGGTCCAGTTTAAGAACCCATTGTGGCCCTCGAGTCAAAAAGTTTGCCCACCCCTGCTCTATACCCTCCCACCCCACCCCACCCCACCCCACAGGACCCAGCACGAGGCTGTCCTCATGCTATCCATCCATAGATGTTGTGGAAGCCACTTCTCCGCCCAACCCCTGCCCCCCCGCCCCACCCCACCTCCTCAGGCCTCTGGGAAGCGGCCCATGAGGCCAGGTGGGTCCTTCCACAGGAGCTCCAGGATTATGACAGCGTGTGAAGATTCAGGAGGTCGCATTGATCAGGAGAGTGAATGTGATTGAGTAGGTCTGGGGGCTCATGACACCTCGTATTTAATGAAGGATGGGGTTCAGCCCCAGGGTGAGCCATCACCTGTGGAATCGCTGAGGCTGTGAGGGCGGCAGAAACCCAGGCCCTGAGCACAGTGCTCTCGGGGAGGGGTGGTGAGAAATGGGGGGAGGAAACAAAAGACAATAAAATAAAGGAAGAGAGAGGAAGAGTCACCAAGGAATCCTGATGTGTCCTCTGCTTTTGTCAGACATTTTTGGAACACACAGGAAAGTGCTAGGAAAGACAGCAGGCCCTTCCCTGAGTCTTTCTGCGGCGCTGGCTCCATGCACACTCAGCCCGGTGAATGTCGGGGGGGGGGGGGAGGGGGGGGAGTACGGCCCTGAGAAGCACCAGGGTGCAGGACCAGGTCCTCGGAGTGAAGACCTGTGTTAACGTAAAAAATACCATTGAAACCTGTAAAGAATTTTTGTGAGTTTATTTGAGCAAAACTGTCGACATATGCCGGAGAGAAGAACCTCAACGAATTGAGATAGTGCTCCGGAGAATGGCAGGGTTACATCTGTATTTATACATGAAATTCATTGGTGACAGATTTAACGAGGTGGGATTAAGCGAAGCGGGTGGGGGGGGGGGGAACCTCTGTGATAGGATAAAAAGTAAAATGATGGACACATACTTAGGTGAGTGCAGGAACAATTAACACGATAAATGAAAGAATCTGCTGCATCTGTCCTGGGCTTAGCACACCTGGTTGTGCCCCAGGGGCTCCAGATACAGGGAAATCACAAGTTACCCAGACATTTCAAGGGTATGTTATCATAGATGCAAAAAGACAGATAGGCTCAGTTACACTAAAGGTTGACCTTATCAGTGAAGATATCGGCTTAGGACGTAACTGCCCACCATAACTGCTTTTAGTTAAGGTTTAATTTCAGACCATCCTTTGTGGTTACTTTAGGTCTCCGAGTCTGCAAAACTGCCATGCAGGCCTCTCCTGAGCTTGTCAGGTCAGCATGTGGCCCCTTTCGTCCACACCTGCAATCCCCTGGGCTGGCATAGGCCACAGAGTGACAGAGGAGGAAGAGCAGGGGAGAAACTCTGACCTCACCCGCATCCCAGGAGCCTGGGCCACAGGCCTCGCAGCCCTCCAGCCACAGCTATGTGCATGGAGCCTTCCCTGTCCTGGGAAGACCTTCCTGAGCCCAGATGTCCGCCCACACCTTGCTCTTCAGCATGTGTCTTTAAAGCAGTCACGTCATCGGCACCATGAACTTGGCCTCGCCCCGCCCCCAGACCAGGATCTACATTTCCCCAGGATTCCCTAGAGCAGTGGTTCTCAACCTTCTGGCCCTTAAATACAGTTCCTCATGTTGTGGCTCAACCATGAAATTATTTTCGTTGCTACTTCATAACTGTAAATGTTGCTACTGTTATGAATCGTAATGTAAATATCTGATACGCAGGATGGTCTTAGGCGACCCCTGTGAAAGGGTCATTCGACCGCCGAAGGGGTCGCGACCCACAGGTTGAGAACCGCTGCCCTAGAGATTCATGGGCAAAAGTATGAGAAAGGCCCATCACAGGTGCTGTCCAGCCAGCATGACCTCCCCATCTGTGTGACAGGCTGGCTACTGGAGGTGCAAACCCATCTTAGAAATCCTGGTTCTCTCCACATGCCCCCAAACCTACCCCCAAAAGCTGGCCCTAACCCTGAAGGGAGGTCAGTGCTCAGCAAGGAATGAGAAAATGAAGTCAGGTAACTGGGCTCAGCACTTTGTTAGAGTCTTGAAAACCATGGCCACCGTGACCATGGGCCGTAAGCCGTATCACACGCTGTGCTAGCAACTGCACTCCCGTCGCTGGAGTGGCATGAGCACCCAGGTCCCTTCTCGCCCAGCAGGGCTGGGTCTCCGCTCGGCAGGGGGATGAAAGTCTTGCTTGTTTCGGAGACTTTGGAGAACATCGCCCGCCCTGTGCGAATGCAGGCGGAGCTGGCAGATCTCAGCGCTCTCACTCCGGGTGCTGGGATCCGATGGCAGTGAGGCCGCTGTTCTCATCCACAGGCAGAGCACCTGCCTGCTGTCCCTGGGGCAGGAGGGAGACATCCCGGGACAGCCAGGGACCAGAGCGGTGTCCTTCCCACAGGCCCCTGCCGCAGCCTGACAGCTTGACGCAAGGAAGGTAGAAAGGGGCCGTTCCCGGCCTTGCCCAGCACAGAGGAGGGGTGGGGACTGTGTCTGGCGTAGGTAGGGCAGGAGAATGCTTAAGCAGCCAGATCACTTCCGGGGAAAGAAATGACCTCACCCACCAACCAGCCTAAAGCTTCCAGGGAAGACCCTGCAGCGGGTGGGAGGGCTCACGAAAGGGCCTGTTCTACCCCGGGGCAGAGGGCGCCAAGTGCCTTCCACCCCTGCCCGCCTCGGAGCAGCGGACCCTGTGAGAGCAGCGGTGGCTCTGAAAACGCCACTCTAAGCCAAGAGACAGCCCGAGGAGTGACCCACCCAGGAAGGAACGGGGCTGAAATGACAGCGGCAGCAGGAACCAGGCTGCCGGGGCCCAGGGCCACCTGCCTCACCTTCAGACCCGAAAGAGCAGAGAGGTTCCATGACAACGAAGCCCACCTGTGCGCTTCGGAGAACATTCTCCTCTTTTTCTTCATTATTCCCACAATATACACGTGTCACAGATAATAAGCAGAGTCCCCCACACCGATGACCCTGAGGGGGGTCGGGCTGTGCTGGGCCAGGCCCTGTTTCCGACAAGCCGCTGGGTGAGGCAGAGGCTCCGAGGCTGGGACCACTCCTGCAGGAGCAAGGCCTGCCGGGTGTTTTAAATGTGTATATAGATACATTTTGTTCTAAAATTTTTCTCCGAGTACATATTTTTGTAACATGACTCAATTTCATTACTTATTATGACTCCCTCTCCGTATCAAAAATGTACTTCAATAATAAACTGAAGAGCTATAGAATTCCGTTGTATACACATTCCAGGATTTATTTAGCCGGTCTTTTATTGCTGGACTCATGGGTTGCTTTGAATGTTTTCCTGTTATAAATAGCTCTTGTAAAGGTAAGTCTGTGACCAAACAATATACCATTCATCCCCAATTATTTCTTTAGACCTTCAGTAAGTAAGATCAAACACGTGCCTAATTCTAGGGCTTCCCGTGGAGAGGGCGTCCATCTCCCCTGCACCACCCTCCCGGCAGGTTTACCAGCAATCCCGCCAGTGCGCCCGCTTCTCCAGAGAATTAAAACCGGCCAGGCTCCTGCCGCAGCTTTTGCCACATCAGGAAAGCCATGCATTCCCTAGTGAAAAAGCACCCCGTCACTATTACACATGTATGCCCCGCCCGCTGCGCAGGAAGCCTGTGACGGGCCTGGAGAGGCACAAACCCGATGCAGCCACTATTCGGAAAGGCCCAGAGACCCCAGGACAACAGTCTGCTCCTCCCGATGTGCTCCTCACGCTCTTAGCACTCCAGAAAGGTGCTGCTCTTTGAAAAGCCTCTGAGACGCTTTATCTGTGCCCATGAGGGGCCTGGAGGCAAGTGGCATGGCATGGTGACACCTCCCCCCCCAACCCCCCCCAGGGTCTTGGGTCTCTAGGAACCAGCAGGTACTCCCCTGTCCATCCTCCTTCACTCCCGCCACACCTGCCTGGCACCCCTCACAAGAGGGCACCCATCTCTACCATGCAGACATTCCACTCTGACCCCCATGCGCTGAGCTGGGGAACCTCACTAAGGCTCAGGCTGTGCCGGAGACTCAGGGAGGCGGCTGTGTGAGGGAAGGAGAGGCTGCCAGGGAGAGGCCTGGAGTGGCCGAGCCGTGTCAAGCAGCTTGAGGGACGCAGCATGCACACCTGGGAGGAATGAATGACTGAGTCAGATGGGCCACCTTCAATGCTCTGCCCACCTTCCTTGTTCCACTACGGAGAGCCCCAGGGAGGCTGTGAGGGAGGAGGGACTGCTCCGCCAGGGGAGGAGCCAGCTAGTGAGAGGCTGAGGCCAGGCCAGGGCAGGACAAAGGGACACTGTGGAGGGGACAGCCTTAGAACAGTATCAGAGGCCCAGACAGGAGGACCCCGCCCGATGCGGGGGCGGGAGAGAGTGTCTAAGGGGAGGGGGCATTTCCCTTGGGTGTTGTATGAAATGGAAAATTCAACCTTAAGGACAGATTAGAGAATGGTTTGGGACATCATGCATTTAAAGTGCCTCTGAGGCAGCCCAGTGGAGCTGTTTGGCAGAAACCTGGACACATGGGTCTGGAAAAGTAGGTCACTGTGCCAGTTAATTTTATGTGTTGACTGGACTGGGCTAAGGGATGCCGGGAGCTGGTGAAACATCCTTTCTGGGTGTGAAAGTGTTTCTGTGAGAGATTCCCGTTTGAATTGTGAACTGGTTGAGCAGTTGACCCTCCTCAGCGTGGGTGGGCATCATCCTATGCATTGGGAGACTAAATGGAACAATGACGGGTGCATTCGCTCTCTGCCTGAGCTGAGACTTCCATCTTCTGCCCTTGGACTTCAGAGCTCCTGGGTCTTTCAGGCTGCATAAGCCAATCTTACAGTCTGTATGTCTATCTCCCTATCTATCTATCTATCTATCTATCTATCTATCTATCTATCCTATTGGTCCTGTCTTTCTGGAGAGCCCTGACTAGTACAGTCACCCTCTCTGAGTCCCAGTGTCCTGGTCTAGGAGGCCTCAGTAGACATTTGTATGGATGAAGCAGGAGGGTAGGGAGGACTCAGCGCAGGGGAAGAGCAGCACCAGAGTGCAAAGAGCCGAGCAGAAAGCCCTGTGTCCCCGCCCCCAGGGTTTCCAGGCACTCACTGGGCAGGTGAGAAGGCACCCAGGAGGACAGGCTGCAAAGAAGGGTCAGAAAGAGAAAAGTAGATACATAGTAGGGCGCTGTCAGGAGAGCCGAAGGGGGAACATTTTCTAAAACAGACCTATGAAAACTGGAAATGCAGTTTCCTGTTGACTCAAATCCCCCTCCAAGAAGCTGTCCTTCAAAACCACTTGCACAAGTGCTTGAATGTGTACACAAATATGCATATTTCTTGTAAGACAGAAAAATTTGAGGCAACCCCAGTGCCTAAGGCAGCACCTGGGATGCAGTAGTACTTCAAAAGGGGCCATGGCCCATTTGCTTAATGAATGAATAAACTCAGTCTCATTAATAGGACTATTGATTACCTAAATTATGGGAAATCAATTCCAGTAGAACTCTGCTGCTGTGAAAAAAACAAAGAACTCATATTTGGAGATGCCTCGGGGGTGCTGCAAATGAAAAAGCAAGCCACCAGAGGCTTGGGTAAGCAGCGCTCCTTCCGGAGAATACCTCTGGAGCTGTGCACCTGTACCCCTGTTTCTATATCACAGACTCACATCTAGTGCGGGTTTGCTGGGAACCTGCTCTCAGGCGAAGCCTGCACAGGCGGAGGCGAGCAGGCAAGGGCAGGGGAAGAAGCCAGGCCCTGCCGTGGTGCAGCCTCACCTGGTCCCGCTGGGAGCTCCGGAGCATGAATGGCAGCGTGGAGCTGCCCCACCTCGAGGCAGGGGGCCGGGCATTATTCTGCCATTGGCGGGGGCTGCCCCACGGAATGGGCATGGGCTCCCAGTCATTGCTGCAGGAGGCCATCACTGCTGCTGGGGGTGATTCTCCAGAGAAGGGTGCAGCTCTGAACCATGAACGGCTGGGCTAGGTGCATCGACCAGGTGAAGAAAATCGCAGCAGCACAAATGATATCTAATACAGATGTACAGGTGTGTATATGTGTGTGCGCACGCGCGTGTGTGCAACAGTATCTGATACAGATATACAGGTGTGTGTGTAACAGTATCTAATGCAGATGTACAGGGGTGTGTGTGTGCAACAGTATCTAATACAGATATACAGGTGTGCATGTGTGTGTGTGTGCGTGTGTGTGTGTGTGCAACAGTATCTAATACAGATGTACAGGGGTGTGTGCATGTGTGTGCAACAGTATCTAATACAGACATACAGGTGTGTGTGTGTGCGTGTGTGTGTGTGTGTGTGTGTCTTTGCAGATGCACAGAAAAAGCCTGGAACAATATTGCCCAAGGGATTAATAGCGATTACCTCTGGAAATGGACACTGGGGCTGAAGGAGGACAATGAGAGAACATTTCTTTATTTCAGTTACTACACTTTTGTATTAGTTGCATTTTCTTGCAACCGGCATACATTACATTTGTAATAAAAAAAAAAAAGGAAGTTGGCCGGCATTAAAAGCTGCAGACAGGCCAAGCCATCCAGAAGTGCAGAAGAAGCTTAGGGGTCTATAAGCTCTTAGCTGCAAGGTGGTTGAGGTCAGCTCCAGGGAACCCGGGAGGGCCATGGGGCAGGGCCAGCAGTCAGGGCAAGGTGTTGGAGAGCAGGGCTGATGGCTGGAAGCCACACCTCCTCAACCAAATCACCCTTTCTTGGGCGGACACGCCCCATCTTACCTGATCTCAGCACTCACTCTGTAATGAATGGTTTTTCCTTTCGCTCTGAATAGAAGAACAAACAGGGAGTCTTAATGAAATTATGGCAAGAGTTGAGTGTTCCTTCCTGGAAGATGAATTGGACACAATGTCATGAGGCAGGAGAACAAGTGCCTGTCAGGAATTACGCTTGTTGTTGCTGGAAGCTTCCTATTAGCAGCCACAGAGAGAGCCTGGTCTACTCAGAGGTCGTGGGTGGGGGAGGGGGGTGACTAGACAGCTGAGAGGAGACCAGCCCTGGGGGCCTCAGAGCCCTTGCACCCCATCCCTGTCACAGCCAAGCTTCCCCTGAGCCCCCAGCCTAGCACTATCCTGGTCCTGTCAGGGGATGGAAACCATGCTGACAGCCTGTCTGCTGGGAAAGGGGCCACGGCCCATGCAGTGGGGAGTGGAGGGCTCCCCTCTGTCTGCTGGGAAAAGGGCCACGGCCCATGCAGCTGGGAGTGGAGGGCTCACCCTCTGCTGGGAAAGGGGCCACGGCCCATGTAGCGGGGAGTGGAGGGCTCACCCTCTGCTGGCTCAGAGCAGCTACCCGGCGGTGTCTCTCTCAGGCTGCTTGGGCTGCTATGAGAAGCTGCCATAGAGTGGGTGGCTTTACTAACAAGCATGGACTTCTCCCAGTTCTGGAGGCTAGCGGTCCAAGATCAGGATGCCGGCCCAGATGGGTTCTGGTCCACTGCCTTCTCGTTGTGTCCTCACTGGCAGAGAAGAGGACAGGGCCAGCTCTCTTTCTCCCTTTATCAGGCGCTAATCTTATTCTGAAGGCATCACCTTTATAATCTAACTGCCTCCCAAGGGCCCACCTCCTAACGCCATCCTATTGGAGGTCAGGGTTTGTTTCAACATGTGAATTTGGGGTGGGGCACAAGCATGCAGCTTGTAACAGTGGTGATATTCCAAGACGGTAAATCTTTAGGAGAAGACAACCTTGAAAGCTCTTGACAAATTTGGAGCAACATGTCATGTGATTATGATGGCACTCAAGTACGTGGCTCTGGTAGGATCCAAAAGCATGGCTAGTGCTAAAAAATACGCACCACTGGTGTGAATGAGCCTGTAAACACGCCTGAGCAGATGAGTCATCCTCCAGGAAACACTGAGTCCAGAGGCTCAGTCAAGCTCCTGCATTAGCTCCTCAGAGAATGTTCGGAATGTTCTTACACTGTGCGAGCCTTTGGAAAAGCATGATGTCAAGAAAAAGGAAAGGAAATATTGATGACAGATGGTTAACACAACAAAGCAAATATGTATGATGGGTGTTACACCCTAAAACCTGGGTATTCAGAGCCAACTTTTCTCTTTGTTGCTAGGAATGACAACAGAACTAACAAAAAGATGCTTGGGCATATGAGATGGGTGGTTAGGATGGTTAAAGACAAGCCATTGGGGTGACAATAGGTCTCAGTTTAGAAATGATGGCCGTGGATCACACAGGTCACTAATGCCTTTGCCAGATCACACAAAGTGGAATGTTGAGACTTGAGGTACAAACATGGGATGATATATGACAGTCCCCCCGTCTCCTCCCAGGTAGACTACACAAATTACAGCATAATGGAGAAAAGACACAGACTCCATCTTCAGCAAAAGTAGAACACGGTAATGATCTAGAGACCAAAAATTTGTGTAAAGACTATCAAAATAAAGTGAAATCCGTAGAGAAACCACACAGGGCAGGTACGCGAGAAACTGAAGATGGAGCAGAGTCATTTTAAGCAGCATATCTCAGGAGACAATAACAAAAATTGCCTTTCCTATAGGTAAGGAGCAAACTCACAAGAGACAGACCTATACCCCTGAACAACGAAGAAAATGTTATAAAAACATCGAAAGAATAAGGCTGCAGTTCTTAGCCCTGATAAATCCCAAAACATGAATTTCACAGAACATGTTTCTTAAACATACATAATACAATACAACCCAAAACAACATGAGTTTTTTTTAAATCCCACAACTTTTGGAAATAAATAACATACTAATAAATAGTCTTGGGGTTAAAAAGAAAATTGAGGAATATTTAAAACTACATGATAATAAAAACACAATCTGTCCAAAAGAAATTTTTAGATGGATAAGTATAGTCTTAGATGTAGCTTTTGGAGAGTATGATTAAAAGTAAAGGAACTGCCTGGCCGGTGTGGCTCAGTGGCTGAGCACCGACCTATGAATCAGGAGGTCACGGTTCAATTCCTGGGCACATGCCCACGTTGTGGGCTCGATACCCAGTGTGGGGTGTGCCGGAGGCAACTGATCAATGGCAACTTCCAAATAGCTGATTCAGACCTCTGCTTCATCCAACTTACTGTTTATTCCTGTCATCATTGATGTTTCTACCTCTCTTTCCCTCTTCCTTCCTCTCTGAAATCAACAAAAATATACATATTTTTTAAAAGTAAAGAAACTAAGCATTCAATTTAAGAAGTTGGAAAAGAGCAAAAGAGTAAAGCCAAAGAAACAAGACAGAAGGAAATAATAATTATCAGAGCTGAGCTCAATTAAGTAAAACAATGAAGAAGATTAACAAAAGCAAAAATAAAGTCATTGTAAAATTTTTTTTGGCCTTTCTCTGTTTATTGGGAGCATGTGTACACATCTGAAACAAAAAAAGAACAATCCAAGACTGTATATTATAAACAATATAAACATGGCAGTGTAATATTGCTGACAAAAGGACTGGGCAAGATGGCCAAAGACTTTACTTCTAATTAGATATTGTTGATTTGCATCTCTGGCCTATCTTCTCTTTTTTAAAAATTAAATTTATTCGAGTAACATTGGTTAATAAGATTGTATAGGCTTCATGTGTACATTTCTATGGTACATGATCTGTATATTGCATTATGCGCCCACCACCCAAAGTCAGGTCTTCTGTCACCATATATTTGTCCCCCTTTACTCTTTACTACCTCTCCACGCCCCCCCCCCTTCCTTCTGGTAACCTATAAGTTTCAGTTTTATATCTCAGATATGAGTGAAATCATATGCTTCTTAACTTTTTCTATCTGACTTATTTCATGTAGCATGATATTCCCAAGATCCATCTATGTGTCACAAATGGCGGTATTTCATATTTTCTTATGGCTGAGTAGTCTTCCATTGTCTATATGCACCACATTGTAAAATTTAATAGGCTAGATATACATCTCAAAATACTCACCAAGAAAAAAAGACAAATATAAAAGCAAAATATGGGAGAAAATGCACAACAAAAAATTAATAATGAAACAGAGTGGAAGTGGGTATTTTTAAAATAATAAAGGAGTATTTTATGGGAAAAAAAATCTGAAACCCTAAATGAAATTAATAAAGTTCTGTACAAATATAGAAAGTTAAAATAGCAAAACAAACACAAAGGAGCAGCCAAAATGAGGAGACAAAGAAACATGCCCCAAATTAAAGAAAATGAAAAATCTCCCACAAAAAAAAGAGCTAAATAAAACGGAGGCAAGGAATTTACCAGATATAGAGTTTTAAAAAATGATTCTAAGGATGCTAAAGGGACTTATTCAGAACTACAACAGCATGAAAAAGGAGGGTGTGTCTTTTTCCTTCACCAAGTTAGGGAAGTTTTTAGTCATTATCTCTTTAAATGGGTTCTTGCTACCTTGCTCTCTCTGTTCTCCTTTGGTAGCCCTGTGATGTGGATGCTGCTTTGCTTTATGTTGTCCCAAATGCCCCTTTAACTACCCTCATTTTTAAATTCTTTTTGCTGATTGGGTGTTTTCTGCTACCTTGGCTTCCAAATAGCTGATTCAGACCTCTGCTTCATCCAACTTACTGTTTATTCCTTCTAGTGTATTCTTCATTTCAGATATTGATTTCTTCATTTCTTACTGGCTCTTTTTTATGGCTTCTATGTCTTTTTTTCATGCTGTTATAGTTCTCAATAAGTCCCTTTAGCATTCTTTTAACCATTTTTAAAAATGTATTAGGTAGATCCGTTTTGCCTCCCAGTCTTGGTAGTGTGGCCTTATGTAGTAGGTTCCCTGTGGAATCCAGTGGGTCCGTTTCCTTAATCACCTGAGCTTCGTTCTCTAGGAACATCCCTTGTGTGGGTTATGTGAGCCCTCCTGCTGAAACTGAGTCTTGATTGCTCTTGGCCTCTTCATGTGTGGGTTCAACTTTCAGGCTGGCTGACTGTGAGGATTGACCTTGACCACAATATATGAGCTGCTGTGCAGGGGCTGGCCCCACTAAGTGGAATTTGCCTCAGCAGGTCTGGTGCTTGCTGAGATCTCTCCTTGGATATGCTGCTTGTGAAGCTAATTGGATTGTGCTCTGATGTTGTCTGAAGCTGGCCAGCGGTTTTTTTGGTTCTGGGGTCTCTTGGGAGGGACTCTGGTGCAGGTCAATATCAGATGCTGCCTGTAAGTGGCCCTGGGCAACCTGTCAGAAACGACAAAGCAATCTACACTTTATGGCTGCCTCTTCTGGCTCTAGGTGTGTGGGGGAGAACCAAGCTGTGCATGAAGGCTGGCTTCCACCAGCACTGAGTTCAGAGGCAGGTCAGGAAAAGGCCAAAGGCACTGCAAGATCCGCCTCTGCCTCCCTCCCCCTGCTGGCTGCCTATTAGGCTCAGTCACTGAAAGGGCCTCTGGCGGTATTTGAATTGCATTAGTTCTCAGTGAGTCATCAGGTAAGGGGAAGTGGTGTTCAGATTGATACAGGTTCAAACCCAGTGTCACTTCTGGATCTGAGGACACTTGGCAGATGTTCCAGGGTACACCAAGCCTTGCTGCAACCTGCCAGGTGCCTGCAGACATTTCTGGGGTGGGGGTGGGGGGTAGGATCTGAGGAACGCATCAGGGTTAGGCCAGCAGAGTGAACAGGCCCCAGAAGATCTTCACTGGGCCATGCGAAGGGAGAGCTCTGTACCAGTGCGTGTGTGAGGGAAAAATTGCCCCTGTCCTGGAGCCACACATTTCAGTCTGCCCCAGATTCTGCTGGAAGCCCAAGTTCAGCAGGCAGGGCCTCCTATAGTCGGGAGGGTAGGGCTAGTGGGTCTCCTGTGAGGGGGAGTACCGGCCAGTCTTTGGGGAAAGGAGGGAGGAGTGGCACTCACCCCAGAGCCATTCAACAAAGTCACTGACACCCCCTGAGTCTAACTGGATTTCTACACACCCTGTTCAGGCAGCTGACTCCTCAGCAGGGTGTGAATGCCACAGGATGGGGCGACCGGGAGTCTAGGGAGTGAGGCTATTGCTTTTCCCCAGGCTGATCCGTAAGAAGGGGCATGCTCCAACCCAGAAGCATGGCATCTGCAGTGTGGGAGGGGGTCTCAGCACAGGGATCCTACTGGCTGTCTTTTCAGCTCTCTTCCCAGAGACACAAACCCCAGTCTCTCCCCACATGACCTTAGTTTGGTCTGCCATCCCTCTGCCCAAAGCCCTGTGTGAGTGGCTATAAAGGAGAGTTTGTGCATTGGCCCTTTAAGAGGGCACCTGTGCCTCTCACAGACTCCTGTCTCTCTCCCTGGTGGACAGAATCCCGGCTGATTTAAACAGCCGAAGGTTCCAGCTCTGGTGCACTGGGCTGGGGAACTGGCCTGGGGCTGAGACCCCATGGTCTTCAGGTGGAAACTTCGTAGCTGTGACAGCACTCTGGGATCTCAGCCACTCTCGCTGGGAGTGGGGCCTGCACCTTTCATGTGTCTGTCCTTCCTGCCCGTCCCTAAGGGCTTTTTCTGTAAATCTCTGGTTATAAGACTTCTGTTCACTAGTGTTTGGTTGGTTATTCGGATTGATTGTTCTATATTTTAGTTGTAATTCCAATTTGGTCCTGGGAGGATGGATGGTAGCTTCCACATATTCCACCGCCATCTTGGAACTCCCTGGAAATTTCTTTAAAATGTTATCAAAACACAAGATGATCTTTAAAAAATGGAGCGACAACTAAAGATCTAGGATAAGACATTATGTTTTTAAATGCCAATTTTCTCCTAAGCTTCTAATTCAATACAGTCCCAATAAAACTCAATTACATTTTTTAGAAACTGAATAAACAATATAAAATTCATTTAGAAGAATTGAGCAAATGATTTAAACAATATTATAAAAGAGCAATCAAATGTAAGACAACTTTAAAAAAGAGTAATGAAGTGTAATGTGTTTTACTGAGCAGATATTAATGAATACTACTATATATATATATATACTATATATATAATACTACTATATATATATATACTACTATATATATAATACTACTATATATATAATACTACTATATATATATACATACACACACACACACACACACACACACACACGGTATTGATGGAGGAGCAGACAAGTAAACCAAGAGAACAGAATAACAGAATAGAGATCTCAGAGATAGACCTTTGTATACATGGAAATTTAAATAAACAATTTCAGTTTAACAAAGGGTGCTGGGAAAATTGGCTTACTCTACAGAAATTATGAAATTGAATTACAACCTAACACAATCTACAAAGATGAAATCTAGATAGATAAAAGACAGACTATAAAATGTTAAACTCTGAAGGCAACAAAATAAAACGTAAAGGAATATGTTTATGACCTAACTAGAATAAAGGACTCTTACAAATCTCAGATCATAAACCAGAGACAAAAATTGATGAGTTTATGCTCATTAAAATGATGTTTCTTTTAAGAGAAATAAAAAAACACCAATAGTAGACTATAACATAAAAACTAAAACATACGAAACAGATCAAGTGGGCAAAAATTGACTAGGAGTAAAGAATATCTAAACAACATAATTGATAAGGTAAATCTTATGGATATATGTTGACTATTACACCTTGGAGAATATGCCTTCTTCTCACATGCACATGAACCATTCATAGCAAGTGGCCACATGTCAGTTCACAAGGCAAGCACCAGTAAGTTCAACAAGCTGAAAATCAGCATGTGTTTTTTAATCACTTTGCAATAAAAGTTGGAAATTAACATGAAATATTTTTAAAAAGCCATTCACTCTGAAAATTGGAAAACCTATAAGCTACTCTTGGATGAAAGGAAAGAAATAGAATCAAGTAATATAGAATATCTGAGATAGAAAGGTAATAGAAATGCTTTACTTAATGCATTGTCAGAGGAAAATTCATTATCTAAAAAAATCAAAAGTAGTCAATAAATTGTAGCTCATAATGAGGCAGGATAGTAAGAAGCTAGGAAAATTTCTGGGAAAGTGAAATGTGGAAACTGAGACAAGAAAATTAAACAAAGGCCAAACAATTTGAACAACTTACAGCCAGCTGGTGAATTGCAAGACCTTATCTTCACCACCCAAGGCCACTTGAGAGCGAATGGTTTATACCTCCCCTCCCTAACCAGAGGAGACATAGCTTAAACCACCCTGGTCGGGGAGATAGAGAACAGAGACCCCATTAATGCCAGTTGTGCCAGCTAAACCCAAGGAGGGATGAAGTCAGGGGAACGAATAACAAAAGCCCCATTAAAGCCAGACAGACCCAAGATGAAAGTAAAACAGTAGAGCAGACCAAAGAAAAATCCCAAACTCCCCTATACGCTGCTTCTGATGCACCAGCATATTAAAGATGAACCTGAAAAGCTGATGAATATCCTGCTGCAATCCACCCCTAAGATTCTCACCTGCAGAGGAGAGATAAAACCCTCAAGACAAAGGATATCAGTGTGGGCTTGCCCTAGAGCACGTCTGTGCCCCTTCTCGGGCATGAACATTTTACTTCCTCCTAAACTCTAAGGGTCCCCAGGAGACTTGCAACCAGGGGAGCAGTGGGCAACCTGCTCACCCTGGGCTCACCGCTGATCCTGTCTCAGAAGCCCCCTTTTCCTCTGACTTCCCAGTGAGCTGAGAGCAGCCCTGCCCTGGCTTACTTCTGCCCTGTGAGGCTTCGAGGGAGCCAAGCAGAGCACTGCCTGGGCTCCCTTCTGTTGCTTCTTCTCCCCTAAGTCCTTCCTTTGTTTCTGTCTCTAGCTGTAATGAACGTGCTCTCTATATCGCCTGGACTCACATTGTGAAATCTTTCCTGCACCAAGTCAAGAACCACTAACTACAGCCCTAGCCGGTTTGGCTTAGTGGATAGAGCATCAGAATGAAGGGTCCTAGGTTCGATTCCGGTCAAGGGCATATGCCCAGGTTGCAGGCTTGATCCCCAGTATGGGGCATGCATGAGGCAGCCGTTCAATGATTCGCTCTCATCATTGATATTTCTATCTCTCTCTTCCTCTCTAAAATCAATAAAAATATATTTTTTAATCAACTTAAAGAAAAAGAAACACCCACTACAACTGACTCAGTCCCTGGCCAGTAACAATAAAACAAAAAAAAGAACAACAAAGTTACCAAAAGAAGCATAAAGATCAAAATAATAAGTAAAATAATTAATGAGGTTGAGAACAGAAAAATAGGAGTAATTAATAAATTGAAATCCTGATTATTTACTAAATTTTTAAAAGACAGGAAAAAGAATAATATAAATAAACAAATAACAAGGTAAGAAAAAATCACTGAAATGAACGAAATTTAAAGGTTATAGATTATCTACCAATAACTTGAAAACCCAGAATAAATTGAAACTATTTTGTTTGTATTATAGAATTGAGCAAATGAGTAAATGCTCTTGAGGAGAAGGAAATAAAAATAAAAATAAGGCAAGAAGAATCCCTTATGGTTAGATTAGAATTAGGGGTAATAGGATATACTCCTAATTTAAAAGCAAGCAAGCAAACAAACAAACAGCCCTAACTGATTTGGCTCAGTGGATAGAGTGCTGGCCTGCAGACTGAAGGGTCCCAGGTTCGATTCCAGTAAAGGGCATGTACCTTGGATGTGGGCACACCCCCAGTAGGACGCATGCAGGAGGCAGCTGATCAATGTTTCTCTCTCATCAATGTGTCAACTCTCTATCCCTCTCCCTTCCTCTCTGTAAAAAAATCAAAAAATATATTTTCTTAAAAAAACACAAACAAATATGTACATTTTCCACCTCTGCTCACAGAAAGGGCCTAGAAGCATGAGACGCCAAGAGCAATGAGCATAACTAGAGCCTCCATCTTGGTTCCTACAGCCATTCCTTCACTAAACTGAATCAAGGCTTCTTGTCAAAACAGTTAAATCCAACACCAGGGCAGGAAAAGTACATGGAGGCACATTTTATTGGTCCAGAAAGTAAGGAAGTACTTGGAAACTGACATAACCAAAAATACAAAATCTGAAAACAAGTAAATTAAGCAACCCAATTCTAACAACCCATGGGTCAAAGAAGTCTCCAAGTAAAATAAAAAGAAAAATACAGGGGAGAAACCAAGATGGCGGCATAGGTAAACACCAGAAATTGCTGCCTCCGACAACAACTTCAAAAATACAACGAAAAGACAAAATGGACATCATCCAGAACTACAGGAAGGCTGACTGAGTGGAAATTCTACAACTAGAAGGAAAGAGAAAAGCACACTGTGACTCAGAGGAGCTGCGGAATTAAAGTGCAGAGATACGGAGGCTCGAGCGCGTGGAAAGGAGATGGCAACTGAGGACATGGCTGTCTTTTTGAATCAGGAGGGAATCACAAACTCCCAACTGCTCTGAACTCCAGTTCCAGGAAGTCTCTGGGGACCCAGGACTCATACGAGGAGAAACTGGACTGTCTGGCAGTGGGTAGAACTCGGAACTTGAGGGCGGCTTTCCCTCAGGGGTGCTTGCAGCAATTACCGGGACACTGAGACTCGGGGCCCCTTAGGGCAGGGCTGAGGATCAGCTATAGCTGCTTGCTCCGCCCTGTTGATTCCGAGACTCTGCCCCACCCAGGCTGCAGCAGAAGCTTTTGCGTATGAATGCCCTGGCCCTTTGCAATCTGAAAATTACCTAACAAATAGCAGCTGGGCCAGACAGACCCAGAACTTCCAAGAGAAGGCTCAAGGCCACACAGCAGCTTGCATTGCTTCACAGCTGAGCCTCATCTGGGCACCTCCAAACCCCCCCAAAAGGAAGGGGAATCTGCAGTTCTCTTCGTAGCTCCTGCTGGGTAACCTCAGGCCGAGGCTAAATTAGCACCTCCTTAGATCCAAGAGCCAGTGTACCCAGTGGTCAGAGTGGGACCATCCAGATTAGAACTCCTCAGATCCATAAGGAACACACTCAGGGGGCAGACTCAGTGAGCACCAAAGCCCTACTGAAGCAAGTCTTGCCCCAGAAGGGTGTCTTCAGCACAGAAGTTCTCCCACTGTATACACAGCTGATTCTCACAGCCAACTGGCCTGGAGGTCAATTCCTCCCAGGGATACCTACAACAATCAAGGCATAACTACAACAAGACTGTGCACAAAGCCCACAAAAGGGTGCACCAAGAGTGTCCACCCCAGAAAATTGGGGAGGCTGAGCCACTGGGCCCTATAGGACACCTAGCACACAAAGCCACTCTATCAACACAGGGAAGCGTAAAAAATGCGGAGACAAAGAAACAGGTCACAAATGAGAGAAGTGGAGAAAAGCAAACGACTGGATATAGAGTTCAAAACCACAGTTATAAGGTTTTTCATGAATTTTCTGGAAACCGCCGATAAATTTAGTGAGACCCTGGAGGATATGAAAAAAGACCAACTAGAAATTAAGCATACACTGATTGAAATAAAGAATAATATACAGAGATCCAACAGCAGACAAGAGGATCCCAAGAATCAAGTCAAAGATTTGAAATACGAAGAAACAAAAAATACCCAACTGGAAAAGAAAAAAGAATCCAAAAATATGAAGATAGTGTACGGAGCCTCTGGGACAACTTCAAGCATACCAACATCCGAATTATAGGGGTGCCAGAAGAAGAGAGAGAGCAAGATATTGAAAACCTATTTGAAGAAATAATGACAGAAAACTTCCCCTACCTGGTGAAAGAAATAGACTTACAAGTCCAGGAAGCACAGAGAACCCCAAACAAAAGGAATCCAAAGAGGACCACACCAAGACACATCATAATTAAAATGCCAAGAGCAAAAGACAAAGAGAATCTTAAAAGCAGCAAGGGAAAAAAAGTCAGTTACCTACAAGGGAGTACCCATATGACTGTCAGCTGATTTCTCAACAGAAACTATGCAGGCCAGAAGAGAGTGGCAAGAAATATTCAAAGTGATGAACAGCAAGAACCTACAACCAAAATTACTTTATCCAGAAAAGCTATCATTCAGAATTGAAGGTCAGATAAAGAGCTTCACAGATAAGAAAAAGCTAAAGGAGTTCATCACCACCAAACCAGCATTATATGAAATGCTGAAAAGTATTCTTTAAGAAGAGGAAGAAGAAAAAGGTAAAGATAAAAATTATGAACAGCAAATACATATCTATCAACAAGTGAATCTAAAAATCAAGTGAGACCTTCCATGTGCCTCAGTCACCTAATGCCCATTGTCTCAGTCCACCTGATGATCACGTGGCAGAGGTGCTCCCCTCACTGTAGAGTTAATAGTTGTAAGGTCCAGGTGGATACGGGGCGCCAAGGGAACCGCAAACACAAACTGAACATTGGCAAGGGACTTTCCAGCTCTGCCAAACATCCCGTTTCCAGCCCAACTGCAAACTGCTACAAACATTCTGGTAGCGACCGGGCAACTGACAACAAACCTGCCTATATAATCTTCCCACTCCCCCTATTGTGTGTGACTCCCCCGGCCTGTGCTTGCAGACCGCGGGACCTCACCCGAGAGCATCTGCCTCTTGAATAAACAGTGCATTCTGCTTTAAAAAAAACAAAAAGCAAAAAAACAAAAAAAACCCACAAAGAAAACCACAAAAATAAATAAATAAATAAATAAATAAAAATCAAGTGAATAAAAAATCTGATGAACAGAGTAAACTGGTGAATATAATAGAACCAGGGGCATGGAAAGGGAGTGGACTGACAATTCTTGGGGGGAAGGGTTGTGGGGGATGCAGGAAGAGACTGGACAAAAATCGTACACCTATGGATGAGGATAGTGGGAGGGGTAAGGGCAGAGGGTGGGGTGGGAACCGGGTGGAGGAGAGCTATGGGGGGGGGGGGGGGAGAGGAACACCTGTAATAATCTGAACAATAAAGATTTAATATTTAAAAAAAGAAAAATACATGGAACTGAATGAAAGTGAAAATACAACATATCATGTGAGATTCAATGCTGAAAAGGAAGCTTATAGCACTAAATGCTTTCATTAGCTGTGAGGAATGGTCTCAAATCAGTAACCTCAGAAATGAAAAAAAGGACGAGTAAAATAAACCCAAAGCAAAGAAATAATAAAGAGCAGAAATCAATGAAATGAAAAACACAAAAGCAATAGATTGTCAACTGAAGGTCGTCATCACCAAATCAATGCCAACAGTAGTCCCCAATTTGGGGTGTGGGGAAGGAGAAATGTCATGCATGCAAACAGCTCAATTGTGAAAGAGCTCAGCTGTGGACAGCATGGCTGTGCGTGCGACAGCACAACTAGGAACAGCATGACTGTGAAACAGCCCTGGCGAGACAGCTCCAGTCTACTCTGCTCCAACCAGACCGCTCTGCTAGTGTTTGAACTCTGGCTGGGGAAGTGCAGGGCATGGAACTCAAAGTGCGCTCCATGAAGGCAGAGGTGAAGCTGACTTATATAGAGTTCCTGCCCCTGGTCTCTGATTGGTTCATTCTCATGGCAGGGCCCTTGCTGCACCACAACTCCCTTTCCAGTCCCCAAGTCCTGGATCATGCTTCCTCCATGCCTCCCCTCTGTGCTGCAAGCCGGCCTTGATCACCAGAACCCTCGTGCATGGCCCCTGCCCACCATCCTTGAGCACAGCCTTGGGAGTTCTCAAAAGCACAGTCTCATCCAGTGCCCCCAACCCCCGGAGCTAAGCTTTCTGTGGCCCCACACCCTCTGCCAGGGCAAGTCTAAGCTCCTAGGCGTGCTTGTCACCCTCTGA
The DNA here is from genome assembly GCF_963259705.1 of Myotis daubentonii. Taxonomy (NCBI): domain Eukaryota; kingdom Metazoa; phylum Chordata; class Mammalia; order Chiroptera; family Vespertilionidae; genus Myotis; species Myotis daubentonii. The sequence continues at coordinate 10,738,256 of NC_081852.1, forward strand.
GCCTGGCCTGCTTTCCTGGTCATTCCTCTTACGCCCATATCCTACTCCTGCAAGGTGGACCAACCGTCCCAGTTGGGCCAGAGTAGAGCGCTTTTCTGACTCGTGGGAAAGTCCTGGCCAGAGAAATGAACTGGTCACTCTATGCACACCAGGTCCCCCACCCCTGGTCTGTTGCCTCTGCCTGGATCACCCTCTTCCCTTCGAGGCCTGCTCATCCTGCTCCAGGACTCACCCAGGGGAGCCTCTTGCTCCCTCCCCTCGAGGGGCAGGGCTCCTGTGTGCACCCACATTTCCTGAGAACTTACTGCCTTCTCCCCATACACTTTGGCTCCTGGAGAGTAGGGACCATAAATTTTAACTCAGCTCCCCCATCTAATTAGTGCCCGCAGGCACAAGGAGGGGTCATTTACAGCTTATTTAATAAGCATGAAGGATGGATTTGGTGTTTCTCTGACAGCAGCTCCTGGTCACCCGTGGGAGATGCGGAACCATGGAGAATGTGGCACAGCTCAGTTCCGGATTTGCATGACTCACATCTATCTACAGGGCGGGGATGGGGGAGGGGCGGGGGGGGGCGGGGGGACAGTGGGGCTGCTGCCTGGAGAAGGCTCAGCCTGGGCTGTGAGCCTTCAGAGCCTAGGAAGGGTGAGGCCCAAGGGAGGAGTCCCAGTGCCTTAAGGGATGGCTCTGAGTCTCTAAGTATGAGGCAGATTCAAGAGGACAGGGCCACCTGTCTGTCTACAGGTCGAGAGCAGCCCATGACACAGATCTCAGGAAGAGACGAGGGTGGCACAGGGAGGCAGGCAACGGTGTGCAGAGGCCTCTTCCTCTCCTTCCTGCTCTGGCCACAAAGGAGGACATGATAGAATGGAGCCTGCAGTCCGCACATAGGGCCTTTGCCCCTGCAGGGAGTAAGCACGGTCTCAGGACTCCAGACCTCACTGTTGTCTCTGAACATCCTTAAGGACACTGACCTTCCATCCCTGTGCTAAGCCCACCTGCCACTATTCCCAGCGCCCCAGGGACACTTCCCGCTGTCACCACTTAAATAGAGCAGGGGCATGGGAGTGGGGATGTGGAGACAGGAGCTGGCCCATGAACCTCCCTGGGTAATTGCTGGCCAGGTGATTGAGGTGGCTGCAAGGGATCATCCCCAGGCACCAAGCCAGTACTAGGGACTCTCAAACTCTCATTGGCTAAGGCCATGTATTGTTAGCGCGGCCTTCAGCCACACTACAGGGTAAGCCTCAGTCCAGGGGCAGGAGAAGACCAATGTTCCAGCCCAGCAGGCAGGCAGGAAGCGAGCAAATCCTCCCTCCCTTCGCTGCTTGTTTTATTTAGGCTTTCAACTATTTGTACACGGCCCACCTACACTGGCGAGGGCAACCTGCTTTACTCAGTTACCACCAATGCAAATGCTAATCTCTGCTGGGAACACCCTTGCAGACACACCCAGAAAAAATGCTTCATCTGGGCACCCCATGGTCAAGTGGACACATAACATTAACCACCACAATATTTAGTTATCCACACCTCATGCCTCATGCTTGTTGAGTTTCTTGGTGGACTGACTAGCTGTTGTGCTGAAACAGTCTGTCAGGTTTCCAGGCTCATTAACAACAAAAGGACCCTCATCCATCAATCTAAACTGCAGTCCTAGCACTGCACATTCCAGGCTCGCATAGTTCTAACAGCACTGAGGGGTTAAGTCACACAACTTGCTAGTGAGGAGCTGCATTTGAACTCAGGTCCAGCTGGCTTCAGAGCCAAGCTCCCAATCACTGGCCCTTGACTCTCAAGAGGCATGCCCAATATCAAAATTACAACTAAAATACAGAACAACCATCATTCAGAACCACCTGAAATCTGGCTGAATGGAAGTCTTACAACTAGAGAAGTAAAGAAGAAAGCACATTGAGACTGGTAGGAGGGGCAAAGGCACAGAACAGGCTGGTCCGACACCCACATGTGGCACTTTTTTAACCAGGACGGATATCTTGGCAGCAGCTTGAAAGGATCCAGGGACATATGGGAAGGAACTAACTTGTCTGGCCTCAGGCAAGAGCTCCAGGGCAGCTTTCTCCAAGACAAAAGTGGTCGCAGAGGTCATTGTTCCTATGCTGAGACCTTCTCTGCCACAGAGCTGACTGGCAGGAGCCATATCTGAGTCTTCGTCAAGCTGGCCCTCACTGTTCCACCTGGCCTGGTCTGGATCAGGCTTCAGACTTTCCTAAAATCTCACAGACAAGTTGCAGCTGGAGTTAGTGTACCTCATAAATATCAGTAAGGGGCCCAAGACCTGACACTAGCAGCAGCCTGCTTTGGTTCACAGCTTGGCCTCTCCTGGGCACCTCCAAGTCCAACACAAGTAGCAGCATCTGCAGATAGCTCTGTAGCTCCTGCCAGGTGGCCCCAGGCAGGCCACCGGCAGTGGCAGACTTTGCACCTCCCAGGAGGCCCCAGAGCCAGTGCACCCAGTGGACAGCTTCAGACAACATCAGATTACAACTGTACACATCCATGAGTCACACATTCAAGGGGCAGTCTGCTGCACAGCAGCTCTTCCACTGTAGTTGCATCTGGTCCTCAGAGCCAATTGGCCTGAGGGTCAATTCCTCCCAGTAACGCCAACAGCAATTAAGGTTCAACTCAACTAGACTGTACACACAGCCCACACAGGGGCATTCCTAGAGTGCCCAGCTCAGGTGACTGGGGAGGCTGAGCCACTGGGCCCTACAGGACACCTATTACACTAGGCCACTCTGCCAATTCCAGGAGACATAGCAGCTCTATCTAATACATAGAAACAAATACAGGGAAGTAGCCAAAATGCAGAGACAAAGAGCATGTCACAAATGAAAGAACAGAAGAAATCTCCAGAAAAAGAACTAAGTGACATGGAAGCAAGCAAGCTACTAGAGAGTTCAAAACAATGGTTATAAGGTTGCTCAAGGAACTTAATGAGAGCTTCAAGAGATTTAGTGAGAATTTCAAGGATCTTAGTGAGAACATCAAAGACATGAAAAAGGACCAGTCAAAAATGAAAGATACACTAACTGAAATGAAGAATAATTTACACGGAATCAATAGTAGAGTGTGCCAAGAATAAAATCAGTGATTTTAAATATGAGAAAGCAAAAAACACCAAATCAGAAGAGCAAATAGAAAAAAAGAATCCAAAATATGAACATAGTGTAAGGAACCTCTGGGACAACTGCAAGCCTACCAATATTCACATTATGGGGGTCCAGAGGAAAAGAGAAAGAGCAAGATATTGAAAACCTATTTGAAGAAATGACAGAAAACTTCCCCTACCTGGTGAAAGAAATAGATTTACAAGTCTGAGAACTGCAGAGAGTCCCAAACAAGAGGAACCCAAAGAGGCCCACACTAAGACACATCATAATTAAAATGCCAAGGGCAAAAGACAAAGAGAGAATCTTAAAAGCAACAAGAGAAAAGCAGTTAGTTACCTACAAGAAAGCAACCATAGACTGTCAGCTGATTTCTCAACAGAAGTGAGTGGCAAGAAATATTCAAAGTAATGAATAGCAAGGACCTACAACCAAGATTACTCTACCCAGCAAAGCTATCATTTAGAATTGAAGGTCAGATAAAGAGCTTCACAAACAAGAAAAAGCTAAAGGAGTTCATCACCACCAAACCAGTATTATATGAAATGTTGAAGGGTCGTCAAGAAGAAGGAAGGAGGAGAAGGAGGAAGAGGAGGAAGAAGTGGTGGAGAAGGAAGAGGAGGAGGAGGAGGAGGAGGAGGAGGAGGAGGAGGAGGAGGAGGAGGAGGAGGGGGAGGAGGAGGAGAAAAAGATAAAAAATATGAATAATAAAATGGCAATAATTACATATCTATTAACAATTGAATCTAAAAAATCAAAGTAAATGAACAAGGAATCTAATGAACCAAATAAACTGATGAATAAAATAAAACCAGAGGCATGGAAACATAGAACAGACTGAAGAATCTCAGAGGGAAGGGGAGGGTAGAGGGTGGGAAGAGATTAACCAAAGAATTTATATGCATATATGCATTACCTATGGACACAGACAATAGGGTAGTGAAGGCCTGGGGAGGGGGCGGCAACTGGGTGGAGGGAGGCAATGGAGGGGAAAAAGGGGAACATCTGTAATATTCTCAACCGTAAAGATTGTTTAAAAAGAGGCCTGCCCAGCTGGTGCCCTGTGCAGCTTCCCCTGACTACCTGACAACACGGTGCCAGGCAGAGCCCTGCGCGGAACGGCAGCATCCCCAGGGGGCTCTGACAGGCCTTCTGGATCCGGCAGCCAGGCACTGCAATACGTTTATGCCTTTAGTCATCTGAATGAATTTGTGGCAACTCACAATGCAACACAAACAGGAGAAAGCTGAAAGCCGTCACAGCTAGACAATGGTTGTGTGTATCTTTATGTAAGTGGTCACACAAGTACCTGTTAATTGGCATGTGGAGGCACATGTGTGTGTCATTCCCCCGTGCACACAGCTCGGCCCAGTCCTCTGCCACGAACGGTGCAGGTGCAGCTTCTGAACAGCTGGGAGACGACCCTCACCTCTGGACTTACTTTGCATTTGGAAAACGCATTTAATGGGAAGGTCTAGGAACAGGAAGTGCATGCAGTGTGGGGCTTCAATGATTTCTTAAGGACATGTTGCTGAATGATTTAATCCCTCCCTGAGACACTGCCCATAAATCGATGACCCCTGCGTGTCCTCGCTCCGGGCTGATGAGCAATGGCTTTTCTGACAGGCCAGTAAATTTCTCCCAGTGCTTCTGCTAAGAAAATTTTTTTAAAGATGATGAGGGGAAAGTGCTTTATGGCAAAGCACTCTGCACCCATCCCCCAGGGGAAGAAAGGACAAGCCGGTGGCAGCGCTCCCAGGATGAGCCGATGCCGTTAAATTAAAACAAATGAAGGCGACTTCCAGCTGGTGACTCACACACAAAGGAGGCCTGAGACAGGGGACGGACGGCTGGCTGCCTTCCTGAGCTGCGCCCCGGCTCCATGAGGAGGCAGGAAGGGAGCATCTCCCAGCCTCCCCCCTACCCGGAGCACCCACCCTCAAATGCCACATTCACATCTGAAGGGGGCCCGAGGGGAACCTCACTCGCCTGCCTGGAGTCTAACCATCCAAGACACCAATTCAGTCTGACCACCACCCATGGCACCTTTCTGTGGGCCAGGGAGGAGGACAGAGCCAGCTGGGCCATCGCTGAGACCCTCTGTCCCCTCTCCTCCTCCCCAGGAGGTACCAGTAGGAAGTGCTGTGCAGAGGCCTGGCCGTGGACTGCAGCCGCCAGCAAGGGCCAGCTCTTGGAGATGGGGTGGTGCATGACAGGGGACTGCCAGGTAACCAAGGCACATGAGAGGAGGGCATGGGGGGGGGCGGGGGGGCGGGGTAGGAGCTGAGGAGGTGCTGAGTGTGGATTCTGTAGTATGGGAAGAGCTGGGAGGTCTTGTTCAGCACCCTGGCAGGCCCCTCCCTGCCTCTGACCCTGCTTCAGGAAACCCTCCGTTGGGGGCGTGCTCTCACCCCACCCCTGGTGACTCTCCTGGCCGCTGAGGGATTTGCACTGCAACCTCCCTTCTCCTGTGTGGGTGGGTCTTGGAGAGCCTCAGGCAGGTAAGGAGCCTGTTGTGCTGCCCTCCATGGCTGAGTTGGGAGCTCCCCCATCCGGCCCTTCTGATGCAAGGATGGTGCTTCCCAAGACCTTGTCCAGGGCTGGGCTTGTCCCAGCTGCTGGGCCTCTGGGGCCCAAGTGGCAATAAAGAACAATGTGGGGTCCAGGTATGGGCCTCAATTGCACAAGACCTGCCCCCAAGACCACTCGCAGCCAGACTTGGCAGCCTCTGGGGCGGCCTCCAAAGCCAGGCTGGGGAACTGCGAGGGGACAGTCCCCTTTCACCTGCAAAAATCAGGGCCATGACTTAACTAGAAAACAATTTTCTGGGGGGAAACTAAAATAAGAAGGAATACAGACTAGAGAGATATTTGTATTAAATATGACAGACCTACCTATAGTCAATTTTTTAATACATAAAAATTTTCCTTCAAATTTTAATGAATTCATTAAGTCTTTGATTGATAAAGGTGCAATTAGTATGAACAGATAGTTTATAAATGAAGCACAAATAGCAAAAAAAGAAAAACAAAAACGTAAAATAACATTAAAAAACCCCACAGGGAATATAGTCAACTATCTCTCTCTATATAAAAGGCTAATATGCTAAGTGTCCGACCATCCGACTGGTCGCTATGACATGCACCGACCACCAGGGGGCAGATACTCAATGCGGGAGCTGCCAAGCTGCAGTGGCTTGGCAGTGGCGGTTCTCGGGTGACACACCCCTAAACCGGAGAGGAGGGAGCCCAGTTCTTCGTGGGGCCAGGTGATGCCGCCTTTGGCCACAGGTTATGTTGTTGCTGGGGCACTGTCGGCCCGAATCTGGTTCACTGCGCACTTGCATTTGCGTTCCACACCCTGCATGACAGCAACTTTGCAGAGTGCCCTCTCGCACTCCGGGACCCTTCGGGGGATGTCAGAGAGCCGGTTTTGGCCCCATCCCCGCACGCCTGGCCAAGGGACCCCACCTGCCAGGGACACCACTCATTCCGCAGACACTGGGGAGGGACCGAGGAAGGTTGGCTCCAGGGCGTGCCGGGCCCATCTCGCCCAGTCCCGCCCCGCCGGCCACCTTCTAATTAATTTTCTTTCGATGTGCACGAATCTGTGCACTGGGTCACTAGTATTGTAATATTTCTGTGTAGTGCCAGGTGGTGCTGGAAATATCAGGGAGCACTCCATAAAGTACACGATTCTCTAACCACTATGCTGTAGGCCTGAAACTAGTACAAAATAATATTGAATGTAAACTGTAATTCAAAAATTAAATAAAGTAGAGCAAACTGCTCAACCACACAGCAAAGAAATTCAGATAAAGTGACAGATGCAGTTTAATATCAAATTAATGTCTTAATGCCAAACCCAACAGTGACGAGTTGGCGTGCAGGAGCAAGCCTCTGGGGCCAGGGGCTTGGGAGCTGGCTGGGTCTTTCCAGCCAGCCCTACACAGCAGTGCATTCAAACACTCATACTCCTAGGCACTGACCCCCACATTTGAGCAATTACCTGGTGCAGATGATTTAAAAGAAGGGAAAAGCCATATATGCACTAGCAGGCTCACTGCAGCACTATCTTCATCATTAAAAAAAACAGGGACAAGCTATGCCCTGACCACTGTGCTCAATGGTTAGACCATTAGCCTGCTCACTGAAGGGTCATGGGTTTGATTCCTGGTCATGGGCACTTACTTGGGTTGCAAGTTCAATCCCCAGCCCCAGTTAGGGTGTGTGTGGGAGGTGATTAATCGATGTGGCTCTCTCATACCGATGTTTCTCTCTCTCTCCCCTCTCTTCCATTCTCTTTTAAAAAATTCATGGAGCCCCGCTGGCATGGCTCAGTGGTTGAGCATCGACCTATGAACCAGGAGATCATGGTTTGATTCCCGGTCAGGGCACATGCAGGCTCGATCCCCAGTCGGGGGCATGCAAGAAGCCGCCGGTCTATGATTCTCTCTCATCATTGATGTTTCTATCCCTCTCTCCCTTCCTCTCTGAAATCAATAAAAATATAAAATTAAAAATTAAAAATTAATGGGAAAAATATGTGCGGGTGAGGATTAACTATATACTTGTATATCCTCAGGTGAGGGTTAACAAAAAGCAACAACAATAGGGCCGGTCTAAGTGAGTCCCCCGAGAGGTAGGCTCGTACAGAGCCCCAGGCTTCTTTCTGGCACAAGGTTAGTGAGCAGAAGCACAGCATCAACCCCTTCACCATCACCTCAGGCACAGGCCAAGGCGGCCAAGGAACATGACAGCCACGACAGCCCAGCAAGGGGTGAGGATGGTTTCCCTCCTGTGCGATGCAGTTTATGCCACCTCGCAACACTTCCGCTTATTGAGAGTGTCTGTCACACAATATGCCGTGATGTCACCATAGGCGCGCGCGCCTTGGCTCCCGCTCCCTGGTGGCCATCACTGAGACCCCCTGTCCCCTCTCCTCCTCCCCAGCCCGTATGCCTCGCCCATCTTCTGCGGAGAGACCTTTAAGGACACACTCACCTGCCATAATTGCTTACTCACCATCACCCCTCGTACTCACACTGCCTCATTCCAGAAGGTGCCCCAGGCAGCAATAGTGGGCACTCTATACACATAGTAAACCACAGGCCTGTGCAGTGGGGAGAGACCAGGGCTGCCCCAGAGAACCAGCCCAGGAAAGGAGACTGGAGTTGAGTATAAAACTTAGCACTGAGCTTCCTGGAAGCCAAGGTGAAAAGGGGGGGTGTATATTTTAACCCTATTATTCAGGCCAAAAAGCCTAACCATTTGCTGGGAAAGACCTCTGCTTTCCTGCCCCTGCTCCGGGAGACCTGTTACTGCGCGTTTGCTCAGACACAGCCCTGAAGCCAGCAGAGCCGCCAGGGTCTCCTGGTGAATCCGAGAGCATTCTTCAGGCCCGACCTCACCTCACCCTCGTGAGAGCTCCATGTGAAGTTCTGGTTCTCTGGCATGTTTCTGTGGGAACACCAACGTAATCAAGGTGGGTCACCTTCTGAACTAGCCCAGGGGAAACTTGAGGAATGGATGACAGCCTTGGCCACCGCCGGCTCCCTGACGGCCTTGCTTTTCATTCCAGGACAGGCATGAGGTCACGGGAGGCATGAAACGACAGCGGCATGTTCTTGGGCTTCTGGGCCCGGAAGTGGGGGACGCCTGCTGTCCGAGGGCCTGGCTCCTCCTGGGGTACAGGATACCTTATCACAGGCGGCCTGCTGGCGCTGAGGTTGCAGGCCGACAGCAGGAGGAGGGGAGCGGCCAGGCCTTGGAGCTCTGCCCAGGAGTCCCACCAGGGAGCCGGCTGGCCCTGCCCTTTACTGACACCCCTTCCCTCCCAGCACAGCCCCATGGAGAGGGGTGAGGTGCCTGGAGAGACCCGGCTCCGATCCCAGCCCCAGTTCTGCACTGGCTGTGTCTCCTGGGAGGGTCACCTGCGGTGGGTGCGGGGCACTGAGGCGCCTCAGAGGTCAGAGCTGGGTGCAGACTGGGCGGCTGATTTGTAAAGCTTCTGGCACACAGTGTGCTCTCAACATGTGGTGATAGCATTTCTTCTAACTTCCTGGGTTACAGCTTGACCCACAGAGAGAGCAAGCATCCCACCCACCTCTCGCTACCGGCTGGAGGGAAGGTGGGGAGTCACAGGGACTGAAAGTGAATGGAGGGGCGGGGGGGTCAGCAGAGGAAATTAATGATGATGTGGCTGTGTCAGCATCAGCATCAGCATCCTCGCCATTATCCCTCACCCCCACCCCACCCCCGTGTCCAAGGCCCCACCAGTTCTCCATCCAACCAGCAGCTGCTCTGCGAGGCTGGACAGCGGGGCTCTGGTCAGCTGGTGGCTAAAGCCAGTGAATCTGCCTGGGGACCTGGCCCAGGGGGGTGGGGGTGGGGGTAGAAGGGGCAGATCCAGACCCAGGGCCCAGGCTGGAAGAAGCCCCTGGGAACAGCCAGCATCGCTGGGCACCTCCTTCTTGCCAGCTCTACTCACAGAAACCACGGGGGCCTGACAGCGGGCACCGGGAGCCCTGCCCGCCCCACCGAGGCCAACACAGAGGGAACTCCATTTGGTTCACATGGCTGTGCCCGCAGGCCATGCCCGCCACTTGGATGCACTTGGAGAGGCGGTTCTTGGGCCTCTGCCTGAGAAACCTGCTCCCCTGCAGCTTCCTCACCTTGAACTCCAGTCCCTGCCTCACTGGGGACTCAACTCTCAGCTCGGCCCCAGGCCCTGCCCGGCCCTCCTGCACCTGCCGCCGCTCACGCTCCTCCCTGTCTGAAGGCCCTGTCCCCACCGTTTCAAACTGCGGGACCCTGAGGCGCCTCTGAGGCCAGTGCAGGGTGCAGGCTGGGCTGGGTGGGGGCACAGCAGCTCCAAGGAGCAAGGTGCACCCCGGCCCGCCCTGAATCTACTTCCCCAAATATTTGACCGCCTCTCACCTGACCCCCACAGGCTGCTGATGACGCACTCTGGGCCGTCCAGGGAGACAACCCCCGGGAATTAACACAGCCCTTTGGCTCTGATTACAGCTTATCGCCACAGTGGAGAGGATTTCTGGACTCTCCCCAAATTTCCTGTCCTCTTAAAATTCTCAATTAACCTTGATGGGAAAATGGCTGTTTTCTGGAATGTTCTCCAAAGTGCTAATTCCTCATCGCTGAGTGTTTTATCCAAACAAATGAAGACTCGATGACTCACTGAAGTCAGCGCCAAGGACCGCACTCCAAGAGGAGAGGAGGGCGGCCATGAGGCACACAGGTGGGGCCGCCCAGAGCTGCCTGGCCCTGTGGGTGCCGGCCTGGCTGGGGGCGGCTCTCTGAGGCCCTCGGGCCTGGGGAGAAGCTGTGGGTCTCGCATGGCTCCGGCCAGGCCTGGCCCGGCTGCCAGCCAAGCAGCTGAAGTCTTGAGGAAACTTCTGGATTGCATTCATGAGGGGGCACGGCCAAGGACATAATTGTGTTTCTCTGGAGGACGTGGCTTCCAGAGGCTGCTGCTCACGCGTGGCAGAACGAGGGCCACCAGGGCCACAGAGCAGGGGAGGAAACTCAGTGCTCAGACCCAGGGCGGGAGGTCAAAGCAGCCGTCCCACCAGGCTCCCGGGGTACAGGGTCCCTGCACCGTGCTGGTTTCCTGGCCCCAGAATCAGCCTTTCCCAGCAGTCACGTGTGGAGGCAGCTGGCCTGGGAAGGCCCAGTGACCTGCATGCCTGCCCTGTCAGAGGCCCTCCTGGTTTTACAGGCAGGCAGGGGTGCCCAGCAGATGGCATGCTGCAGGTGGGAGTGGGTCTGAGCCCGCTCTCTCACAGCAGGACAGGGAGTCCTGTGAGGAGGAGGGAGGGCAGGGGAATGAACTCACACTCAGAGGAAGAAGGGAGCGAGCTCAGTCTGAGCCTCAGTGGCCAGGACTGACCTCATCTGCTTGTAAGACCGTTGTGAGGCCCACAGAAACCCCTGGCACAGAGAGGACAGGATGAGGGGCCGTGGGTAAGAGCGTCAGCTCCACAGGCTGGGCCCACCTTGGCACTGCCCCCTATTGGCTGGGAGACCTTGGGGGTTCTGCTGACCTCTCAGGTCAGTGTCCTCAGTGGGATGATCACAGGACTGTTTTGAAGTTTGAGTGACAGGATGTATGTAAAGCACTAAACGCCGAGCCGGGCCCAGAGGAAGCGCCCAGAAGAGGACAGTGGCTGTTGCTAAGTTGACTGTCGTCAGAAAGACAAGACAGGGCCATTCCCACCAGAGTTAGTGGCTGGGCCAGGGTGGGGATGATCTGGGAGTCTGCTCCCTTTGCTTTGTAGTCCAGCACCCCCGGGACACGACTCCTACTAACCAACCACAGCAGGCTGAGGGATACACCCAAGGCCAGTGTGCCACCATGAGGCCTCCCGCCTTCTTCTCTAAGAATTTTAAATAAAGCTAACTTTATTTTCCTATGTCCTGCCCATGGAGAGAAGATTTTATGAAAGCTTCTCAACACAGGTTTGTCCAACAAACATACAAGTGCAGGGATAAAGGAACACACCAGAGAGATGACACAGAGTGGCTCCACCCCTGTGGGCCTCCCTCCCTCCCTCCCTCCAGCCCCTGTGGGCCCCCCTCCCTCCAGCACTCCCAGCCCCTGTGGGCCTCCCTCCCTCCATCCCTCCAGCCCCTGTGGCCTCCCTCCCTCCATCCCTCCAGTCCCTGTGGCCTCCCTCCCTCCATCCCTCCAGCCCCTGTGGGCCCCCCTCCCTCCATCCCTCCAGCCCCTGTGGCCTCCCTCCCTCCAGCCCTCCAGCCCCTGTGGCCTCCCTCCCTCCATCCCTCCAGCCCCTGTGGGCCCCCCTCCCTCCAGCACTCCCAGCCCCTGTGGGCCTCCCTCCTTCCATTCCTCCAGCCCCTGTGGCCTCCCTCCCTCCATCCCTCCAGTCCCTGTGGCCTCCCTCCCTCCATCCCTCCAGCCCCTGTGGGCCCCCCTCCCTCCATCCCTCCAGCCCCTGTGGCCTCCCTCCCTCCAGCCCTCCAGCCCCTGTGGCCTCCCTCCCTCCATCCCTCCAGCCCCTGTGGGCCCCCCTCCCTCCAGCACTCCCAGCCCCTGTGGGCCTCCCTCCTTCCATTCCTCCAGCCCCTGTGGCCTCCCTCCCTCCAGCCCTCCAGCCCCTGTGGCCTCCCTCCCTCCATCCCTCCAGCCCCTGTGGGCCCCCCTCCCTCCAGCACTCCCAGCCCCTGTGGGCCTCCCTCCTTCCATTCCTCCAGCCCCTGTGGCCTCCCTCCCTCCATCCCTCCAGCCCCTGTGGCCTCCCTCCCTCCATCCCTCCAGCCCCTGTGGGCCCCCCTCCCTCCAGCACTCCCAGCCCCTGTGGGCCCCCCTCCCTCCAGCACTCCCAGCCCGTCCTACTGGGCATAGCCTTGTCCCCGGAGCCAGTCTTGTCCTGATGTTCCCACCTTGGGCCCCCTTCACACCTCTTCTCTCTCCTCCGCTGGTTTGGGCCCTGGGACTCCAGGAGTCCTTCCTGGATGCCCCCGCTTTCTGCATTCTGCTCTCGCACCTGGAGCCCTGCGCCTCCGGATGTGTGTGGACCTCACCCACCCCAGTTGTGGAAGGGCATTGGCTGCTCACTTGTACACTCAGGAGCCTGAGCAGGACCGGGCTCTGTCACACGGCCTCTCTGTGCCTCCGTCTCCTTGTCTGTCTGATGAGGTTCACCTCATCCCAGACTCAAGGGGAGCCTGGCTTGGCACAGAACACAGCAACTGCTGCTGTCACAGGGGGGCCTGGCATCCACTAAGCACCCAGCAAATGCTTGTGACCGGGAAGAGCATCGCTTCTTCTGTGAGGAAGGGAAGGAGAGAGGACGGGGCAGCTGAGATGGTTTCTGAGCATGGCCTTGAGGGGATGGGCAAATGGGCAGGGGAGGGTGGAACTGAAACTGCAGAGACAAGATGGCATTGGGGGCACGTGTGTGCATGTGTGTGTGTGTGTGTGTGTGTGTGCTGGGACAGGGCTCTGAGTGCACTGTGAGGGTCATAGAATAAGATCTCTCTAGGACCCCACACTAAACCAGTCAGTACAAGGTGACTGCCAAACCAGCACTTCTGGCTCCCTTACTGTGGCCAGGCCTAGGCCAGGCTCTATGGAGACTCCGAAGGCAAAGGCGTGCTTCGCAGTCCACTTTCCCAGAGCTGGGAGGGCTCAACCAGCTCCAGCACCTCAGGGGGGCCAGGGGCTGATGGCCGATGAAGTCACCGAGCCCCCTGAATGGGCCCAAAGAGGCTTGGGTGGCATCTCTGTTAAGCTGGGAAGGGAAGTGCACACAGGAAGAAGGGCTGGGCTGGGGGCAAACCAGAGAGGAGGAGATGGAAACGGTGATGCCCTTGGTCTTGTTATTTAACCTCTGTAAGCTCCAGTGCCTCATCAGTAAATGGGGAGACACCACGCCTCCACTTCTAGTAGGAGGGCTGCAAGGAAATTCCGGTAAAGAGCCTTAAACGGGGCGTGGTGCATCATGCTGGCAGGGATGGTAAGGATGGTGAGGCTGGTGAGGCTGGTGAGGAGGGTGAGGAAGGTGAGGAGGGTGAGGAAGGTGAGGAGGGTGAGGAGGGTGAGGAAGGTGAGGAGGGTGAGGAGGGTGAGGAAGGTGAGGAAGGTGAGGAGGGTGAGGAAGGTGAGGAGGGTGAGGAAGGTGAGGAAGGTGAGGAAGGTGAGGAAGGTGAGGAGGGTGAGGAAGGTGAGGAAGGTGAGGAAGGTGAGGAGGGTGAGGAGTGTGAGGAGGGTGAGGAAGGTGAGGAGTGTGAGGAGGGTGAGGTGGGGAGGCCAGTGCAGCCAGAGCCTGGTCCACTGGGGATGTCCGTGTCAGCCGGCCACAGGGAGGCTCCGCGGCAGGACCCTCACCACATGAAGAGCAGAAGGCTGATGCGAGCCAGAACGTCCAGCCACCAGGGTTCAGCAACGGCAATACCAGGAGTGCATCAGCAGGAGAGAAGAGCCAAGTATTAAAATTAGTGGATAAGCCCGGGTTACTTAGAAGAGTACTTTCCATGAATGCAACAGAGAAAAACATGCAGGCCTGGAAGGAAGCATGCAGGGGCTAAGCAGGTTCGAGCAGGCCCATAGGCCAGAGGGTCAGGACTTGTCTCTCTTTCCCAAACCTGTGCGCAGGTGCTGCTGGCGCCCAGGTCGGTCTCCATGGCCCCTGTGACTCCGGATTCGGTGTCTGACCTCAGCGTTTCTCCCTCCTTGGGGGCATTTGCTGGAGAAGCCCCCGTGCCCCACAGTCATCCGGCTGTTCCGTGGGTCCTCAGAAGCCCACGGTGGGTGACTCCTCCGCCCTGGCCCCGGGCCTCTCCGCAGCCGCCTGTTTATAATCCGGCTGTCACACCACTGAGCTGTGCACAGCCGCGGTCTCCACCGCTGCCCGCATCACAGTTGAACTGCTGTGCACTGATTCCTTCTTCGCTGCTCCCCAGGTTGGGGATTCCTGTTGCTGTTGAACTGGAGCCAAGGACCAGGGGCGACAGCGCCAAACGCCTGCTGTCAAAGGCCTCCCGGGCATCTCCCCTGGACTCCTCGACGCCACTCCGGGAGCCTATAGTGCACACGTGTGAGCACACACGCGCACGCACACACACGCACAGGCAAACACACATGTGCACACGCAGGGAGGCTTTCAAAAATCCATTTTATGTAGACGAACCTCAGGGTCAAACGTACGTCCAAGTCACACAACCACGGAGTGGCAGAGCTCAGATCTCCCGTCCTCTAGCTCTCCTCTGGGCGTTCTTTAATGACCAGTTCACACAAACACAGGCTTCCACACTGGGGCGCTAGAATGAGAGAATAAAGGCCCGTATGCCGTCAGGCTAGAGCCTGGGAGCTCAAGCGCTCAATTAGCAATAACTACCGCGATTGACAATTACTCTCCCTATTGTCAGCCTTTGGCCGGATGGAGTGGGTCGGCCCCTCCCCCCGGTCAGGCTGAGGAGCCCCGCCCCCCGCGGTCCCCCCGCATCTGCTTGTCTGCGGCGCCCCCTCCCGGCCCGGGGCGGAGCCGAGCTCAGCGGCGCTCGCCCCGAGTCTGACCACCACACCTGCGGAGCGCCCCTCCTCCTCCTCTCAGCGTCAGCGGGGTGGCCCCGTTAGTTTACCTCGCAGATGGGGGAACTGTGGCCCAGAAAGAAGACGCCCTGTGCCCAGTCTCGCCGCGTTTGCTGACAGGGCACCAGGCCGCGTGTTAGGACCGCGAGGAACTTGACCTTGAGGTCAGTTCCGCGACCCGGGAAGCCCGGGGCCCTGCCGGCTGGCTGCGGGCTGCGCACGGCAGAGATCCGGAAAGGTGCCCGCGGTCTCGGCCGGGCACAACTGAGGTCCTTGTCCAGGACCTTAGCGTCCAGGGGGGAGCCGGCGTCTCAGAGGCTGAATTGTGTTAGGAGAGAGGACGCCTGTGCGGAGCCCGCGGGGAAGGCGCACGCCAGGGGCAGGGGCGGTGCAGGCCCCCCTGGAGCTGAGCTTGGAAAACAAGGTGAGGAGATGGGATCACCAGCTGACCAAGATCTAGCACAGTGGTTCTCAACCTTGACTGCACTTTAGAATCACCTGGGAATCTTTTTAAAATCCTGATTTCTGGGCCTCATCCTCCGGAAAATCTGTTTCTTCGTTATGGGGTGGGACCACAACATTAGTAACAAAGAAACAGAATTTCCGGAGGATGAGGCCCAGAAATCAGGATTTTAAAAAGATTCCCAGGTGATTCTAATGTGCAGCCAAGGTTGAGAACCGCTGATCCATCAGGAAGCAGAGAAGAGAGTATTGTCTCGGCTCCAAAAACAAACAGGTGGATTTCCCCTTCTCTCCCACCCGGGGAATGCAGCTCCGCAGGCAGCCACCACCAGCTGCTCACTGAGCTCGGAGACGGGGCGCCCACCTGGCAAGGCACAGCCAGAGCTAATGAAAACGTCCTCCCACTCCCCCACCCCTTCAGCCTCCGCACTAAACAACACCCTGGATACGTTCCAAGATCCTCTAACTCCAAAACCTGAGCAACTAAACAAATGAAGCTTTAAAAAGCAGGAGAACCGATGGTAAGATCTCTGTCTTTACAGAAAGATCTGAACCTGCACCCAACAGAGGAGTATGTTCTCATCAAGCTCATTCAGAGCGTTTGCAACACTGACCCTGTGCTGGGTAAGCAAGGACACCTGCACACCTCGCACCCATCATATTCTTACCAGGTTGCAGTAAAACGAGGGACAGTAAGAAATCGATATTAAAAATGCGTTTGGGCCCTGGCCGGGTGGCTCAGTTAATTAGAGTGTCGTCCAGTGCACCCAAAGGTTACGAGTTTGATTCCCAGTCAGGGCACATACCTAGGTAGCAGGTTTGATCCCTGGTTGGGGGGCGTACAGGAGGCAACCAATCGATGTTTCTCATACTGATGTTTCTCTCTCTCCCTTACTCTCTCTCTAAAATCAATAAAAACATCCTTGGGTGAGGAGTTTTTTAAAAATGCATTTGGAAGCAAAAATAATTTCTACAAAGAAATTTATAAAATGTTTGAAACTCAATGGTAATAGGTGTTTATATAAAAACTAAAGGCTGGCAATCGGGGCCAATCAGGCAGTCTCGCCCAGTCCTGATGGGGGCCGATGGGGGCTGGTGGGCTGGGGAGGGACCGCGGGAGGGCTCCAGGGCATGTCTGGCCAGTCTTGCCCAGTCCCTATCGGCCGGACTCCAGCAGCAAGCTAACTTACCGGTCAGAGCATCTGCCCCCTGGTGGTCAGTGCGCATCATAGCGACTAGTGGAACGGTCGAACAAATGGTCAAATGAATAGTCGGACACTTAGCATATTACGCTTTTGTTATACAGGATGATGGAGTCTCGCCCTAGATGGTTTGGCTCAGTGGATAGAGTGTCAGCCTGCGGACTGAAGGGTCCAGGGTTCGATTTTGGTCAAGGGCACATGCCTGGGTTGTGGGCTCGATCCCCAGTAGGAGGCATGCAGGAGGCAGCCAATCAATGATTCTTTATCATCATTGATGTTTCTCTCTCTCTCTCTCTCTCTCTCTCTCTCTCTCTCTCTCTCTCTCTCTCCCTCTCCCTTTCCGCTCTGAAATCAATAAAAATATTTTTTAAAATTTTTTATTAAAAATGATGGAGTTCAGCAAAATTGGTATTTAAAAGGAAATTTATATCCTCAAATGGACTTGTAATAAACAGGATGAAAGGGGCAAAGGAGAAAGCTAATGGCAACTTGGGTTAAAGAGAAAATAAGACACTAAAGTGAACAACTCTCTAGAACCCGACTATAATAAGAGCATGACCTATGAAAACCAATGGGATGTGTCCAATAAGTATTCAGGGGAAACTCTATAGCCCTGAGTATAGAAGCATATACTTAAATATATGAAAGATATAGCCAAGCAAATAACACAAAAAGCTCTTTTGAAAAAGAATAAATAAGACACAAACTAATTTATTTTTTAAACAACTATAATAAAAGTAGGCTTGATAAATAAAGCCCAAAACCTATTCTTTGAAAACACCATTAAAATAAACAAACCTGCCTGACCGCAGTGACTCAGTGGTTGAGCGTTGATCTGTGAACCAGGAGGTCACAGTTTGATTCCTGGTCACAGCACATGCCCCAGTTGTAGGCTCACCCCCCAGTAGGGGGCATGCAGGAGGCAGCCAACCAATGGTTCTCTCTCATCATTGATGTTTCTCTCCCTCTCCCTCTCCTTTCCTCTCTGAAATCAATAAAATATATATATATATAAGCAAACCTCTGGGGGTCAAACAAAAGGAAAAAAAAAGAAAAGGTACAAATTTGAAAAGTTAGGTTAAAAAAAGTGACATGACTACAGCTATAGAGCAGATGTTTTAAACCACGAGAAGATAGTAGGTACAGCTTCATTCTGGTCGATTTGTTATATCTGGGTGAGATGAAAGATTTTCTTGGAATATGTATGCCACTGAAATGGCTCAACAGGAGGGAGAAAAGAACAATAACCATAGAAAAACTAAATAAGTAACAAAGTGTCAGAGTGGGTCCATCTGCCTTCAGAGGCAGGATTTCTGCAATGGATGTTACGAAGTCACAGGAGGAAGCGGGGAGCTCTCAGTTCTTCCTACAAGAGCAGCCAACTGAACAAGGATGTCACACACGCGCGCGCACACTGCGATGATATCAAAAGATCTCCCAAGACACTCGTAATGGCCAAAAACAGTTTCCAAATAAAACAATCCTATTTGTGTTTGTTGTTAAAGACCCTGAATGGAGGAAAATAACGGTGTGTAAGTGCCTACTAGAAGGAGATCGACCAGAAAGATACACATGAGACAGACCAGCACCGTTAGTAATGGAGGTGAGAGTAAGGTGAGAGGTTTGGGGGAGAGTTAATGAGGAAACATCTCTACACTATCCCTATCTTCCTGGGATGTTTAAAAACTAAATATATTCATTTGTTACCTCAAAAATATTAAACTACAGGTAAACCAATCAATAAAAGTAAGTAAGTATAACTGATAATATTAATTTGAAAAGAGAAGCAACACTTTAATAATTGCTAATTAAATATTTTTAAGCTAAAGAATAAAAATTAAAAATTTAGAACACTTGTGGAAAGATCTTTTACAATGAGAGGATGTTTAAAATGGAAGGTCATTTTTGTAATTAAAGAGGTAGGAATGATTCAGCCAAACCTAAAACCATAAAGGAAAATTCAAAATTTGATTATATGAACACTTAAAACCACTGTACAAAGAAAGGCATTGTGGACTTGTCAAAGGACAAGAGTCATAGTAGGGAAAATATTTATAAGGGTTATAAACAGCCACAGCATTCATATCCGGAATATAAGGATCTTTTACAAAATCAATATGGTATGAAACCCAATAGAAAAATGAACAAAGGATATGCACAAATCACAGAAGATATAAGGATGGCTAATAAACACTTGAAAATGTACTAAAGCCCTCCAGTTATCTAATAAAAATGCAAATTCAAACAATAATGAAATATTTCTTGTGCCTACCAGACGTGCAAAAATTAAAACCATGAGCACATTCACCACTGGCAGGAACTGGGAAAATTCTGGTCTTTTTCAGATATTTTCTCTTATCTACTGATCTCCTCCCCTCCTGGCACTCAGGTAAATGTGAACGCTTCTCCTCCTCATCTCTGTCCCCCTTGAACCCTACATCTCGTTGGCCCCTTCCTCACCTCTACTATAAGAACCCTCAATCTGATCTCCATTCATTCACTTGTTCTTTTGCTCCATCATTTTGGAACTTATATTGTTCATACCCAATATCCCCTGCTGGTTCTTCTTCATACCTGCCTGTCTAGCCTCATATTTCCAATATCCTCCTGAGGATATTTATTATGCACATGCAAATACTTTTCTGTCTACTTATCTGCTTCCTCTGGTATTCAGTTTGTGGTCTTTCTCAGAATTTACTCTTCTTGTGTCTCAGTTTTTCCCTATGGCCACTCACTTTCCCTGGGCAAAGCCAGCCACCTTGGTTAGTCTAGTACTAGAGGCCCAGTGCATGACATTTGTGCACTCGGGGGGGGGGGGGGAGGGGAGCCTCAGCCCAGCCTGCACCCTCTCGAAGTCCAGGACCCCTCGGGGGATGTCCACCTACTGGTTTAGGCCCGCACCCTAAGGGGTCCTTAACACTGCCGCAGAGGCAGGAGAGGCTCCCACCACCGCTGCTGCACTCGCCAGCCGTGAGCCTGGCTTCTGGCCGAGCGGCCTGCCCCCTGTGGGAGTGCACTGACCACCAGGGGGCAGCTCCTGCATTGAGCGTCTGCCCCCTGGTGGTCAATGCACATCATAGCAACCAGTTGTTCCGCCACTCGGTTGATTTGCATATTAGCTTTTTATTATATAGGACTAAGGCCCGGTGCATAAAAATTTGTGCACTCGGGGGGGAGGGGGGGTCCCTCAGTCTGGCCTGTGCCCTCTCGCAGTCTGGGACCCCTCAGGAGATAACGACCTGCTGGCTTAGGCCTGCTCCCGGGTGGCAGAGGGCAGGCCCAATCCCTAGGTGCAGCCCCTGGTCAGGCTCAGAGCAGGGCTGATTGGGGAGTTGGGGCGCTGCCCCCTGTCATGCACAGAGTAGGGCGGATCGGGAGGTTGCGATGCCACCCTCAGTCACGCTCAGGGTAGGGCCAATTGGGGGGTTAGGGCACCGCCCCCTGTCACACTCAAGGCAGGGTCGATGGGGAGGTTGCGGTGCCACCCCCTACCACACACAGAGCAGGGCCAATCAGGGGGTTGGGGTGCTGCCCCCTGTCACTCACAGAGTAGGGCCGATAGGGGAGTTGGGGCACCGCCTCCTGTCACATACAGAGCAGGGCGGATCAGGGGGTTGGGGTGCCGCACCCTGTCACACTCAGGGCAGGGCCGATGGGGAGGTTATGGCTCTACCCTGTCACACACAGAGCAGGGCCCGTGGGGGGCGGTTGGGGCACCGCCCTCTATCACCCACAGAGCAGGGCCGATCAGGGGGTTGGGACACCACCTTTGTCACACTCAGGGCAGGGCCAATGGGGAGGTTATGGCTCTACCCCATCACACACAGAGCAGGGCCCATGGGGGGGTGGGGGTTGGGGCGCCGCACCCTGTCACACACAGGGCAGCAGGGTGATCAGGGGCTTGGGAGCTCCCCCCATCAGGCACAGAGCAGGGCTCATCAGGGGGTTGGGGTGCCTTCCCCTGTCACAAACAGAGCAGGGCAGATAGAGAGGTTGTGGCCCCACCCCGTCACACACAGAGCCGCAGGGCGATCAGGGGGTTTGGGCGCTGCCCCCTGTCACGCTGATCCCAGTGCCAGGAGGCCTCATGGCTCCGCTGATCCCAGTGCTGGGAGGCATATTAGCCTTTTACTATATAGGATAGAGGCCTGGTGCACAGGTGGGGGCTGGCTCTTTGCCCTGAAGGGTGTCCTGGATCAGGGTGGGGGTCCCCACTGGGGTGCCTGGCCAGTCTGGGTGAGGGGCTGAGGGCTGTTTTCAGGCTGGCGGGTGACTGAAGCTCCCAACCGCTCCTTTTTTTCTTTCTTTTTTTTTTTTATTCTGGGCCAGCTTTAGCTCTGAGGCTTGGCTCCAGCTCTTAGGCCTCTGCTGCTGAAAGCAGATAGCTGGTTTGTTTGGGTTCTATAATCGAAACACTGTTTCAACTCCAGCTCTGACATCCCGGCTGGCTGAAAGCAGGTTTCTGGGGTTTTGTTTAGCTTCTATATTTGTAACAATGTTTCAAACTGCAAGCTCAGAGGCCCGCAGTGGCAGGCGGGGAATGTTGGAGTCCTCCGTCACTGAAGCAAGCAAGCCTCATGTTCGCTTCAAGCTGCCTGGCTGCCGGCCGCCATCTTGGCTGGCAGTTAATTTGCATATCACCCTGATTAGCCAATGGGAAGGGTAGCGAATGTACGGCTAATTACCATGTTTCTCTTTTATTATATAGGACTAGGGGCCCGGTGCATGAGATTCGTGCACTGGGGGGTGGGGGTTCCTCAGCCCAGCCTGCCCCTCTCACAGTCCGGGAGCCCTCAGTGGATGTCCTACTGAAGGCCACAGTCTGGCAGCAGAGGCTTGGAGCAGGCGCCCCTCTGTGTTGATCTCTCAGGCTCCTGGCCTCACCTGTGTGTTGTTCTCTCCCTTGAGCTGTGGCCAGGGTGGGGTGCTGCCTGCAGGCCACACTTGGCTGCTCACAGATCGCCACAGCAACCCAGGAGCAGGCCCTGCTGGGGGCTGCCTGTGGGCCGTGCTTTCCTGCTCACGGATCGCCACAGTGACCGCAAGCAGGCCCTGCTGGGTGCTGCCTGCGGGCTGTGCTTGTCTGATCGTGGATCGCTGAGGGGACCCGGGAGCAGGCCCTGCTGGGGGCTGCCTGTGCACCCAGCTTTCCTGCTCCCGGATCCCTGCGGTGACCCGCAAGTAGGCCCTGCTGGGCCTGTCTGCAGCCATTCTTGCCTGCTCCAGGGCCGCATGACATAATCGTGGATCGCCGAGGCAATGCCTGCTGGGCTCACGCTGCCAGGGTAACACCACCAGCGTCCTGCCCTGCCACTATGGGCGCTGCCATCTTTGGCGCAGAGTTACGGTTAATTTGCATATTACTCTTTTATTAGATAGGATACTTGGGGGGAGGGACAGAAAGCTTTATCCCCAGGCAATACCTTCCATATAAGTTTAGCGAAGGTGGCCAGAGTGCTCCTGAGGTCAGAGTATAGGGTGACATAACATGGTTCAAACATCCTTTTTTGCTCATCCTCACTGGCCTATTCTGCCCCTTGGGGAACTCCCCTGTCCTTTTAGCCTAAGAAGAGTAAACTCACGAGAGCAGTGCTGGGCAGGCAGTCACCCCAGGGTGGTACAGGTAGGAGAGGAGTTGCTCTAGCCTGACCCTGAGTGATCTGAGTAGCCACTTCCACTCTGAAATGTGCCTCATCTCCTGTCCTGACCATACTGGGCTGTCCCTCCCCAGGGATTTCTCATGGATTTTCATCTTAGTTTCTGGGTTTTCACCTTACTAGATACCAAAAGCAAAATTTAAAAACAAAAATCTTACATTATCTGTTTTCATTGGGTGAAGAAAATGGATGCATGCAGACATTGCTGTAGGAATATACATCGTCATGCCCTCCTCAGGGGATAGACATTGTGGCAACACATGCCAAATACTTGAAACATTGCCTGGGCATTCCATGACAGGATGGTGTACACTCAGCTGTAGACTCCTTCCCACTGAATGTGACTACGTGCACTGAAAATATCCTACCAGACAAGCCTAGCAGGACTCTGTAAGGTGGACAAAGGTAGGCAGACTGTCCAGGAAGGACAGACGTGAGGAGTGGCCCTGCACTGAGTTCCTGGGTTTTCTTCTCCCATTGCCTCAGTCCATTTCATCTGCTAAAACAAACATACCATAAACTGGGTGACTTAAACAACAGACATTTCTTTCTTACAATTCTGGAGGCTGGAAAGTCTAAGGTTAAGGCACTGGCAGAAGGGGGTGAGGGGAGAGAAAGGAAGGACTAGGCAAAGAGTTCTTATATTTGACATCAAAAGTATACCCACATGTGAAAAAATTGATAAATTAGACCACATTAAATTTAAAATTATTTTGCTCAGTGGACAGAGCATCGGCCTGTGGACTGAAGGGTCCGGGGTTCGATTCCAGTCAAGGGCACAGGTGCAGGTTGCGGGCTCGATCATCCCCAGTAGGGGGTGTGCAGGAGGCAGACAATCAATGATTCTCTATCATCATTGATGTTTCTATCTCTCCCTCTTCCTTCCTTTCTGAAATTAAAAAAATATATATTTTTTACAAAACGTAAGTAAAGTGGGAGCATGGGTAAGCCTTGTGATGATGATTTAGTTATGTTCCATGACTGTGGTGGTAGGTACACAAAGCTACATGCATGAAAATATTGCACAGAACAATACACACATACACACACATGCGAACATGAATAAATTGTGAAATCTGAGTAAGTGCTGCAGTTGAGCCAAGGTTGGTTTCCTAATTTTGATATAATATGTGGTTATGACAGATGTTAGCATTGGAGAAAGCTGGGGAAAGAGACAGGAACCTCCCTGTACCTTTTTTGTCAAAATCCCTGTGAATCTATAATTACTTAAAAATAAATGCACTTTAAAAAACAATCTCAGGACCTCACTTGAGGTTTATTTTAAGGAAAAAAGAGAGGTGGGTTTCAATTTAGGGGAAAATGAAGTAAGCACATTTCACTCTCTGTTTCCCACTGAAATGCAACTCTGAAATCTAGAATGAATGGAGGAATTCGAGGTGTTTTAAAATCAAGTGACAGCAGGAGAATGGTGAAAAAAGACAATAATTCAAAGTAAAACTGAGTGGGTGCTGAGTTTTACCATTTCCTTTCCCCATGGTCTCACAGCCTCTCCTCAGGCAGCCTTCACCATGGAGGTGGGCATCGGGGGGAACAGAGCCCAGGAAAGCCTTCCCTTCAGGATGAGGAGCAGAAAAGTGCCTCCAAACACCCAGGGAGACCAAGGAATTGTCCTCCCAGGCCCCTTTTCTTTATTCTATATTTTCATACCTTAGTCCCCTGCTGCCCACAAGCACTGCCTTTTCTGATAGGGAGAGCTGGGATCCAAGTAGGGTGGGCTTTTAAAACTATTGTTTTTACTCTCTCGGTTCTTTTACTGCCTTGGCGTAGTGGGATAAACAAAGCCCCAGTTTCTTGGGTGCAGGGCTATAAAGGAGAGCCACAGGGACTGGAAAGAATCAGGTAAAAAAACAGTGGGAAGATTTCAGGGCATTGAATCCAAAATGTTGTCTATGACTCCTGGGCTCCCTCCTGAAATGTGCTTGTGTAGATCCAACCCTAAATAGCATATTTATATCCTGGACCTAAGAGACAGATCAATGTCCGGGTTCCACACAGACCACTGGGTAGCACACACAGGGGACTGACCCAATTCACAGTGCCAGGGCATTGTAGATGGAACTTGGTAACCACAACCCATAGAAGGCGGGTTGCGACTTGCAGCTAAACAGTGATTACAGGGATATGTATAACATTAAATGCTTATATTAGAAAAGAAGGAAAATCTCAAATTATTAATCTAAGCCTCAACCTTAAGCGATTAGAAAAAGAAAAGCAGAACAAAAGCATGGAATGCACAAAAATAGAGGCATAAAGAGTAAAAACCAATGAAATTGAAAACAGAAAAAAATCAATAAAATTAATAAACCTTCAGCAAGACTGACAAAGAACAAAAGTAGAGAAGACACAAATTACCACTATCAACAATGAAAGAGGTGATAGCACTAAAGACCCCAAAGATAATAAACGGATTGTAAGGGAATCCTAAAATTAATTATATGCCCCTAAAATTGACAACCTAGATGAAATCAATTCCTATCAAAATCTATCAGAATTTACTCAAGATAAAATAGATAATCTGATATCCCCAGATAGCTGATGAGTAGGTGAAAGCTACACTCACCTCCTCTGGGCCCCAAACCAGATGTACAGCTAAATTATAGAGCAATCAACCCGAATAACCAACAGAAGGCTGATAACTGAACTGAGATATTATAACCAAGAACTCACAGAAGCAGCCACATAGAGACTGATAAGAAGGGTGGACCTGGGAAGGGCTGGCCCCAAGTATGGCAGCTGAGAAGCGGGAGGGGTATGGTAGATTCAAAATTCCCTCTCCCCAGGGATTCCCAACCCAGAGCAATACGGATGGGAAGAGGAGCCCGCATAGCATCTGGTTTTGAAAATCAGTGACGATTCAGTCCGTCTAGGTCTCCTAGATGCCACCTTCCTAGGGACGAGCATTCCTATTGTTACAGCATCAGCCTGGGTGTGCACTGCTAGGCCCCCAACTGCGGGTGACACATACTTGGGTTCCATAGGGGTGTCTGCTGGCTGTACCCAGCAGTGACTTTTGGGGCCCTTTTTCTGGGGAGGCTCTTGGCAGAGGCTCAGACGACGACTAAATTGAGTAGCTTTGGAAAGAAGGCATAGATGGTGCTCTTTCCCCGACCTTTGAATCACATGGCCAGCTGAGTTCAGACACACCAGGACCAGGGTGCTGTGCAGAGATGAGACTTTGAGTGTCTCCTGAGGAAGCTTTTGTCTAGGAACCAGATGGCCATTGCTACTTCACAGGGTGCGCGGGCACTAACTTCCCTGCAATCCCAGCCTGTGCTACCCCAGAAGGGCAAGAAGTGCCTGCCCCCTCCTACAGGCACCATCCCCTATAGACTGTTTGGATCAGCCCTGCCAGGCACCAATACCCGAGCCCTCTGGGCTCAGTTCTGTGAAGGGAAAGGAGAGCAGCTAAGAGCTGGGATCTTCAAAGTGTGAGTCCCTTGAGGCTATTGTCTAGGATGGGGATGAAGTGCTTAGACCAGTGGTTCTCAACCTTCCTAATGCCACGACCCTTTAATACAGTTCCTCATGTTGTGGTGACCCCCAACCATAAAATTACTTTCGTTGCTACTTTATAACTGTAATTTTGCTATTGTTATGAATCATAATGTAAATATCTGATATGCAGGATGTATTTTCATTGTTACAAATTGAACATAATTAAAGCATAGTGATTAATCACAAAAACAATATGTAATTATATATGTTTTCTGATGGTCTTAGGTGACCCCTGTGAAAGGGTCGTTCAACCCCCAAAGGGGTCACGACCCACAGGTTGAGAACTGCTGGCTTAGACCTATTTTGCTGGCTGGGCCAGCATTACCCCAATGGAAGGCTCTTTTGATCTGTCCCCCTGAGCCCATTGGCTCTGTCTGGCTAAGCTTGCTCCTGTAGTGGGTGCAGCTGGATGCACCCAACCTAAACCTGCAGTGTGCTCCTTCCGGGGAAGCTAGATTTGGAGACACTGACTGAGATGGCCCTGGTGTAGGAGCCACTTTCCCCTCCTTAAATGCCTGATGGCATGACCTCCCAAGTAGACCCACTAACCCTACCCACCCAACCTCGTTTGATCTACCCTACTGAGCTCACAACCTGTGGAAGGGTCTGTAGGTCATGGCCAGCCTGGGCCCACCCTAGTCTTTCTTTAGAAGGCTCTGGAGGAAGACCAGGCAATCTCAGGGGAGGTGGAGTAGCTAGTTGACAGGTGGAGGCAGACCTCAGACAGCCTCAGTCCTTCCACAGATCTGCCCCCAGCTCTAAGTTGGAGGAAGCTGATGCTTATACACAGATTGGCCCCCTCCCACACACACCTTGGCCCAATACACACAGCCACAAACAGCATGGTAGCTCGTTAGTCCAAGGCCTATTTATTACACACAATGTGTGACATCAACCTAACCTGAACCCCACTCAAGTGGACACAAAACTAACACAACCAGTGGTGGGATTCAGACCACACTAGAGCTCAACTCAACTAGTTGAACAAGTGGCACATGCAAAAGGGGATTCCAGACCCTGCTGAGAACTACACCTCAGGGGCAGCATCTCATGCACAGTGATCGAGGTTTACCCTTATAGCAACTAGCATAAAGGGTTAATTTCACCCACAAAAAAGACCAACAGCATTCAAGATGCAACTACAACAAACCCACAATATTCCTGGAGCACCAAGCTCACATTATCTGGAAGATTGTGCCATGGGGCGCAACAAGACACCTATATCATATAGCCATTATAAGAAGTTTGGAAGTCATAGCAGATTTACCTAATACAGAGACAAAATGGAGAGACAAAGAAATATGCTCCAAATGAAAGAACAAGAGAAATCTCCAGAAAAAGAATTAAATGGAATGGAAGTAACCAACATATCAGATGCAGAGTTTTAAAAAATGGTTATAAGAATGACCAAGATCCTTAGAAGAAGATTGATGATGTGAAAACTTAAAAAAAAAAAAGAGATAGTAAGCATGAAATAGGACATAGAAACCATAAAAAAGAACCAGTTCAAAATGAAGAATAGAATACAATATCTGAAATAAAGACTACACAAGAAGGAATCAACAGATTAGATGAAGCAAAGGACTGAATCAGCGATTTAGAAGATAACAGCAAGTACCTAAGCAAAGCATCAAAAGGAGAAAAGAATTTTAAAAAATGAGAAAAAGTCTAAGGGACCTCTCAGACAGCAAGCATACAACATCCGCATCATAGGTATACCAGAAAAAGAAGAAAGTGAGCAAGGGATCAAACACTGAATAATGGCTGCAAACTTTCCTAATCTATTGAGGGAAGAAGTCACAAAAGTTCAGAAAACAGAGTCCCAAACAAGATGATCCTAAAGAGGCGCACACTAAGACACACCATAATTAAAATGTCAAAGATTATAAGATAAAGAGAGATTCCTGAAAGCAGCAAGAGAAAACAATTAGTTACCTTCAAGGGATCTTCCATAAGGCTGTCAGCTGATTTCTCAACAGGAGGGATTGGCATGAAATATTTAGTGATAAAAAGCAATGACCTACAACAAAGACTACTCTATCCAGTAAAACTATGATTTAAAATTGAAGGTGACATAAGAGCTCCTCCCCCCCCCACCCCCACCCCAAAAAAAGCTAAAGGAGTTCATTACCAGTATTGCAAGAGATGTTAAAGGGCCTGCTTTAAGAAGAAATAGAAAGAAACATAGGTATAAAGAATAAAATGGCAATAAGTACCTTTCAATAATAACCTTAATTATAAATAGATCAAATGCTCCAATCAAAAGCCATAGGGTAGCTGAATGGATAAGAAAGCAAGACCCATATATATGCTGTCCACAAGAGACCCACCTCAGAATGAAAGATACACAGACTGAAAGTGAAGGGGTGGGAAAAAAAATATTACATGCAAATAGAAACGAAAAAAAAAAAATAGCTGGGGTAGCAATGCTTGTATCTGACAAAACAGACTTCAAAACAAAGGTCATAACAAGAGGCAAAGATCACTACATAATAGTAATGGGATTGATCCAATATCTTGTTATATTGCAAGATATAACCCTTGCAAACAAACATATGTGCACCCAACATAGGAGCACCTAAATGCAGAAAGAAAATTTTGTTGCAAATTAAGGAAAAGATCAACAGTACTATAGTCATGGTAGGAGATTTTAATACCCCATTGTCATCAAAGCATAGAACTTCCACACAAAAAACCAACAAGGCAACAGCAACCTTAATTGGCACTCTGAATTGGATGGATTTAATTGATATTAAATTAATATCAATGAACATTTCATCCCAAAGCAGAATATTACTCTCAAGTGCACATGGGACATTCTCAAAGATAGACCACATGTTAGGATACAAAATAAGTCTTAAATTCAAGAATACTGAAATCATTTCAAGCATCTTCACTGAACACATGGTATAAAAATAGAATTCAACTACAGATGACTGAGGTCCTCAGAGTTTTTGTGTGGGCTGTAGCTATCAATTTTTACTACATAAGAAATTAGAGCTAAGAAAAATTTAATAATTTGTCTTAAAAGAACAAAAAATAGTTTATTATACGATAACATAAACAGCATATTCTTGTGAGAAAAACATTTTCGAAAGCAAAACCATTTGTAGGAAAGTAACAGTTTTACATTTTTGCAAGTCTCTAAGTCTGGCTTCACAGAAGCTGTTGGATTCTCCCATCTGTAGCTGGGTTGTTGCACTATTGCACGTCGTGTGGCCTGCAGGAAACTCAGCTGTGCTGTACCCTTCATCCTTCTCCATAACTTTACTTTAAAGCTGAGGTTTGAAGTTAATATCCCCCCTTCTGGAAGACGCATGAAGGTGATAAAGTACCCACAATCATCAGGCATCCATCCCTAATGAAAACATTAAGCCAAAACTAAATTCTAATCATTTTTTATGTACAAAAAATTTAAGAGAAATGTGAGAGAATCTACAAACCCACAGATTATATTGCTTTATTATTTTTTAAATATATTTTTATTGATTTCAGAGAGGAAGGGTGAGGAAGAGATAGAAACATCAATGATGAGAATCACTGATTGGCTGCCTCCTGCATGCCCCTTGCTGGGGATCGAGCCCGCAACCTGGGCATATGCCCTGACCAGAAATTGAACCCTGACCAGAAATTGAACCCTGACCTCCTGGTTCACAGGCTGATGCTCCACTGAGCCACACTGGCTGGGCACAAATTATACTGCTTTAAATCTTGACATAACCCAGATGTTGAGAACAAACAGGTATCCTATCCACAGATTTCCATTTCTCTTCTCAAAGGCACAGGATGGGAGATGAATCCAGCAGAGATCTTTCTTGGCTCTAGTGCCCCTACCTGTCACTGACAAGGGCTACAATACCTGAAACCACCCATCCCTGCACCCAATGACAGGCTGGAGCTCATTTCAACTGCTCCGTAGGCCCCTTCAGGCTGGACCTCTGATTTCTTTTTTCTTTTTGACCCTGAATTCGAAAGAGCTTCTTCCTGAGATCCTTCTGCCGCTTCAGTTTCTCTTCTTCCTCCTTCTGCTTTGCTCTGAAGTGCTCTTTGTTGTGCAGGTGCCGCTGCTCCTTGGCCTTTCTCATCTTCTGACGGTGCACTGTACTCAGCGCATCCAGCAGCGCGAGGACCTGACAAGGACAAAACCCGGTGAGCAGCAGGATACCCTTACACTTACTGCGGGCCTGCCTTCTAAGGGCCACGGTATCCAAACTGACTACCAAAACGAGGATCCATTCATGATACGAATGGATGTTAACCTGGTGAAATTTATCCTGAATTAGGAAATTATAATTTGCATGAAGCTATATGTGGGAGTCTATTTACTTAGCGAAATACTTTAATGACCTTCCCCACAAAACTACCTTTGTCAGTCACTCTTGGATACTATGTACAACCAATTAACACAGAGTGATTCGCCAGCTGTGTGCCAATTCTTCCCATCAAAATGCCTGAGACAGAGCATAGCTGAACAGAAGGGAAATGGACTCTAGTTTTCCTCTAGCTTCCAGTTCTTAGGGCCTTGAATTACTCTGGCCCTTATCCTTTCTGATGAAAAATGAGAACACAGTGGATATGTCAAGTGTGCTACTGAAAGCATTATTTTCACATCTAAATGCAATGTGCAGTAAGCCATTCGTTGACAGTACCTTTCTTTCATGAGGCTCCCGTATGACAGCTGGTCTCTGCCTGTCCTTTGGTATCTTGCCTGCCTTTGCTTGGGTCTTAGGCTTGTTCTTAAAGGGCAAGGCCTTCTGTAAGGCTTTCGGAATGTGTAGTGAATTAAAATGTTTCTTTTGCCTCACAATCAGCTGAAAGACAAACAAAAAAAACAAAGACTGATATAAATTATGACCTACATGCATTTAAAACTTGCATAAAATCTTCTCAATGGATTGTTGACTTTTCCCACAAGATCAGTAACACCAGAATCTGCTGACAATCAGAAATCAGGATTCAATCATACATCAAACATGGACTGCCTCAAAAGACATGCATAACTCTAGGTGAAACACAGAAATATATAGAATATTTGCAATTCTTCCCGAGAATTCAAATGTGCCTATTACTACAATATGTACTATGGGAGTCTTTACAGAGCAGATAAAAAGATCCAAAGTCTCTTTAAATGGAAAAGTCCGGCCTTATCTCTGAAGCACTGAGGTGGTTTTTCTAGCCGAACAAGAATAATCTCACTGTTCATCTTTACTATCAGCCTCTCTGGACTTAAGGACATAGTTCTTCCTCAGAACCAGTCTCCTCACCCAATTCTCACTGAGAAGTTTAACTTTGTTCTGTTTCTAATGGAAGGCCAGCTGAGAAAACTGAGATTTAAGCAACAAATGAATGCAGGGTAAGCTCTACTTTCAGATTTTAAAGTAATCTAAATTCTATGCTTAAATTCAGATGACTAAAATTGTTAACTGCCTCAGAACTAGTTAATAAGTAGAGAGTTTTACCCTACATTTTTACCAAGGTCAACATCAACTATATAAAGCAATATTTCTCTTATGTCCTTAAATTTATTATTGCTCTAGCAGTGGATAGAGCGTTGGCCTGCGGACTGAAGGGTTCCAGGTTTGATTCAGGTCAAGGGCACATGCCTGGGTTGTGGGCTTGATCCCCAGTAGGGGGCGTGCAGGAGACAGCTGATCAATGAATGATTCTCTCTCATCATTGACGTTTCTATCTCTCTCCCTCTCCTTTCCTCTCTGAAATCAATAAAAATATATTAAATTTTTTTTAAAAATTTATTATTAAAGACATCATCTATAGTAATATTCAATATTCTGTTTTAAGAAACTAAAATGCTTTAGAATGAAAGAAATAAGAGAAATCACCTTCTCAAAAAGAGTAAGCACCACAGACTGGACAAGAGGTGCCAAGAGCTGAAGGGCAGCATATTCTAAGAGACATGAATGTAACATGGTTCAAAATCTTATGAACTATTTTAAAGAAATAGTAATGCCCAAGCCTGGCCAGTGTAGCTCAGACAGTTGAGCATCAACCTATGAACCAGGAGGTCACAGGTTCAATCCCTGGTCAAGGCATATGCTTGGTTGCAGGCTTGATCCCCAGTTGGGGACGTATAGGAGGCAGCCAATCAATGATTCTTTCTCATCACTGATGTTTCTTTCTCCTTCTCCCTCTTTCTCCTTTGAACTCAATAAAAACGTATTTAAAAACTTTTTAAAAAGACAGAAAAAGTAATGCCCGGGGACCTTCTGTCTTAGGCAGAGATCAGACTGATACCCTTCACTACCATCTTATTATATAACAATTAAATATCCTACATTAAAACAACTCTTTTCAAATGTAATGTTAACCTGCAAAGAAAAAAAAGGAAGTTTTGAGACCAAAATCTAAATGAAAATGGGAATCCAGACAGATACTAAGAACTTAAAATAAAAAAGTACTGATGAAGCCAGACTGGCAAGGATATGGACCAACCAGAACTCTGGTAGCTGTTACTGGGAGCCTCACTGGGTATGACTCCAAAATACTACAGGCATCATACACTGAAACAGAACACATGCTGCTCTGTAATCTGGCAACCCCACCCGTGGGGACCTATGCAACAAAAATGGGTGCTCGTGCACACCAAACAAGTCATACATATGTACTCAGAAGAGCATTTATAATAACCAAATATTGCAATTAAACTCCATCAGTAGATAAACTGACATCATCATATAACAGAATTCTACTAGACAATAATGACAAATGAATGTCTGCTACATACAAGAACATGAGCGAATTTCATACTACTACTGAAAGAAGCCAGGCAAAATATATGCTGTATTTTATAAAACTCAAAAACAGGCAGACCTCATTTACATGTCAGGAGTCAGAATCAGACAGTGAGTGTCTTTGAGGTGGAAAAGGAGTGACTGGGAAAGGTCACGGGGGGCTTCTGTTGTGCTGGTAATTTATTGCTTCATCCAGGTGATGGCAAGCTGTGTGTGTTAACATCATTGAGGTATACACTTCTGATTTGTATACTTTTTTGTATGTATGTTAACATTTCAATAAAAACTTTCCCCTAAACCCACATTGCTTCAATAAGAATTAGCATATTATTTTTAAAAGTAGTAAGTATATGTGGTGGAAAAAAACAGTCCAAAATATACAATGAAAAGTTTAAGTCTATTTTCCAAATCACAGAAACAATTATTACTGCTTTGCAATGTTTCTTCTAAAATAGTCTATAAACATACAACATGTTCATTCAAATTTAATGTTAGACTCTCTACTTGAAAATTCAAAGCACAGGAAATGTTACATACAAAGCATCTGGACGACCCATCTAGAGAGCACATGCGTGACTGTACCTTATACAGAGAATCCTTGTTGGGCTTTAGTTTGACACGATTGGCGAGCCGGAGTTGACCAGTTGTCCGCATTCCTGACCAGGTATCTTTCTCACCAACTGGTTTCAACAAAGATGTTACTGGGTTATAGAAGGCTGGAATGGAGACAGGATACCAAGTTCTCATGAAGACAATATCTGGAAGAGAGGAAATTTACTTTAACATTTTCAGAAGAAGGTTCATATCCATATGTCAAACAAAGAACAAAACATTCACCCCAAACTTCTCAAGCTGGTTGCACAGAATTTGAAGACAGATTTTACCAAGTGAACTATGTACTCTTGAATATCACAAAACTTTTACTGGTTGTGAATCACATGGCCCCAGATACAGCGTGACCTGGCACACTGCAATGATGCTCCAACCGGAAGAGCTGGAGCTGACCCCAGTTTTCTAAAGACCTGAACTGCAACTTCTAACCCACACTAGATGGAAATCAATAGAAAGGTATTTACCACTCATCAGCAACTTGTCCTCAAAGGTGGCCCGGAAAGCGCCTTCGGGAGCTCGGAGAGCTTTCTTGATCTGTCCCCTTATTCCACTGACAGTGCGGATCACAGCACCTTCAAATTTGGCCACTTCTAAGGCAGAATTAAACATTCCCTACAGGCATATATATATGTAAAAAAATACACACACACAAAATCAGATACTTTACTTCTTAGTTCATAACTACATCCTTGGTTATAAAACAGAACTCACTGAAGGGTGATAAAGGTAATAATCAAACTATTTCCCCCTTAAGTGGAATTACTAGATTAAAAAGAATACAACTCTATTTTATTTTCCCCAAAATAACATTAAGATACAAATGTTATCTATTGTGGGCTCATTATCATGCTCATCATTGATATCGAATAGAAGATATCTGTTAGTCTGAACTAAGCTGGATAGCCTCTGTTGTCCAGCTCATTTCCTATTACTTAGGTGCACACACTCAGAAAACAAAGAGCTAGATAAATGCTATATTGTAAGAACATCTTATAATCAATCATCTTAACTCTGTGTTAGTGGGAATACCCACCAATGAAAGTTTCAATAAACGTCAAACCACCCTCCGATGTTATACCATGTAAGTGTCCATCTCTCTATACCCTTGTCCACAAGTATGTTGAGAATGGCTTTGTCTATTTTTCTACTAATCTGTCTGATAAATCTATGATTTTTCTCTTTTCTTAACACAAACCAAAAAGGCAGGAAACAAAGCCCAATGAAAGATTACACATATTAGCTCTATGACAGTCTCACTGGAAGTAATAGCCTCAATTACTAACTATTTCTATTTTACTTCACCTTAAGATTGCTGAGCATATGTAAGTAACACAGAAACCAACAGAAAAAAGTACTAGTAAACTGAAAATATCTAAGACCAAGTTTATTTAAATTCCTTTTCTGAAAACATTAGACCTACATTTTAGAAGTATTTCACTGCTCCTTTAATAATACAAGGGGGAGGCAAAAAGATTTACAGTTATAATCCTATCTAATAAAAGACAAAGATGCTAACTGACCATACCTTTGCCATGCCACCAGCCAATCAGAGCAATATGCAAATTAACCACCAACAAAGATGGCGGCTAATTAGCATACTGCAGGTAGGGCGGGCCAGTGCGAGCCGCCATCCGGGCCCCGTGTGTGGCCCTGGGCGGCGAGGATAGGCGGCGCAATCGGCCCGAGGAAGCCCTATTCTTGCAGGAATCTTCCTGCAACAGCCCTCTAGTATAAATAAATACAAGAATAAACTGTATACTCACAACTGTAAACCTATTTTTGCCCACCCCTATAATATACATTTATAAATATGTAAATATACAGACCTTAATGAATGAAGTATTCTTGAAAATTTTATATGGAAAACCAGTTAGCTTTAATTTCTTCACAATTTTTATGGATTTATCCAAATCAAGAACAGTTCCTGTGGCAGCTATCCTGAAATCAGGCTAAAAAGGAAACCCCCAAAATTTGAATACAGGAATAATATCAGCAAGAGAACAACTACAATTCTGTGATACAATAAATTAGCAAAGTGCACTTCACTTACAATTAGCTAAGAAAAAAGAATATCTGAACATGCGAAACAGTATTTTAACATAAGCAATCTGAAACTATAATGAACATAAGCCAAACTAATGTTGATGTCTTCAGTATTTTCCTGAATGAGGGTGATCTCACAGTAACATAGTTTCACAACAATGACTTATCTGAGATAAAAAGGAACATGAAAGTTTGGTTATATTGTTTAAGAAATTAAATTTCAGACCTCCAGGGTGGGTTCCATCTGTTCACTACAGTGAGGCCTTGACTTACAAGTTTAATTCGTTCAGAGACCGAGCTCGTTAAGGAGCTCGTTAACTCAAATTACTCTGTCAACTCAATGCAAAAAAATCGGCAGAGACAGCTGGTATCTCAAAAAACTCATTAGTCAGGACACTCGTAAGTCAAGGCCCCACTGTATTGTTTTCTTTTCTGATAAATGGGGCCAATAAAAGCCACCCTGATTGATCACATGAAGACGGTGTGAACATATTTTGCTAACCCAACATTACAGGGTGTAGCCTTATGTCTAGCTAGTATCTGACACATCCCCAAAACCTAGTATAGTATTAGTATAGTATAGTACTTAGCACATGGTGAATACTGCTTACATATTTTTAGAAAAACACATCCAAAAAGTACATAAAAATATAAAATGTCCTTAGTATCATTACAATTCTTCTACCTCCCTCTTCTTTACTCCCACAATCTACTTAAAAAGATGCAGGAAAATTAAAAGCAAAGTAATTTAGTATACACACTAAAAATGAGCAATTTTCCACTTAAAGGATCATGTACATATTCCATATTTAAGATATATCTCAAACACAATATATAAAATAAAACATCCGAGATATTTACTGTTGTGCCGTCGACAAACTGTACTGCCAAGAATCCAGTTCCTTGTGGAGTAATAGGACCTTGAATAAAACAGGAAAAAATATATAGTGAACCACAAAATTTAGTATCTATTTTACATGCATATATACTCCAATCCAAAAAAAAGGAGAGAGAATTGGGATTTCATAAAATGGAAACTAATTATAAAGCTTAAATGTTTAAATTAACCTAAAGGCAAATTATTCTAATCACATTTTACCCCAAAAGGCTGCTCCACAATGCATGTGCTGAGGGGTGTATTTTAGAAGTCTTTGTCTTCCATTGTGGTCTTCGATATAATACAGTGGGATGGTCTGAAACCTCCTCCACCCTACAGAAAAAATGATTGGATCTCGGGACTTGAGAATTTTCTTATACCAACGATGTTTCTTCAGACGCAACTGAGGGGAGAAGAGATTTCAATAAGATTATTCGGTGAAAGTATGTCAAAAAAAACCTCAATGATCATATCACACAGCAAAGGGTACCTACCTGTACATATCCAACACTGCCCTCACTATTGCCCAAACCACCCAAAATAATTGGGTAATGGGGATCAAAGTTAAGCACGAATTCACAGGGGACATTCTCTATCTCAATTCGGACATACATCCCAGGTCGAAAACCCTCATATTGAACTCTGGCTTCATCATCTTGGTCTTCAAATTCTGCTCGGTTAAGCTATATAAGAGAGGGGGGGAAAACACAATAAGAAACCCACAATACTGTCATCTTTAATAAATGTAAGATTAATATATAAAAAATGAGCTATTTCAAAATAAACAATCTATAAGCAGAATTATTTAGGCTTTATCCTAATTAAAAATATTATATATTCTATCTTCACAGTTTGTTCAGGATATGTCCCAAAATTTTCTTCTCTGCTGTTCCAATATACAGCAAATGTCAGCAACACAGAAAGAAGCCGTAATGGTGATTAGCAAACACCCTCAATTTCCCCAGTACACACTTTCTTTTTTTACTCTCCAAATAATTATTTCACACTTTTCCTCCTTTCTTCAATCACCCAATATCCAAGCCCTCATCCTCATTCTTAGCTGCTGTTTCCTAATTTACTCAAAAGCTAAGCATCTACAAGAACTTCAACACTCAACCTCTCTACCAGGATTTACACCTATGTCTAGCCTTTCATTATAGCTCTACACTGTTCAATATGGTAGCCACAGATGGCTTTTCAAATTGAAATTATTAAAATTAAATAAAAATTTTAACATTCAGTCCCTTGGTCACATTGCAAGTGGTATTAACATGTGGCTAGTGGCTACAATATGGTACAGCACAGAGTTCTACTGAGTGGTTGTTATAGATTATACTAGAGGCCCAGTGCATGAAATTCATGAATGAGTGGGGTCCCAAGGCCTGGCTAGTGATCAGGGCCGATCAGGTCCCCCACCTCCCCCCTCCTCCTTCCCTTGCCACTCGCGTCTGTCTATTCAATTTCACTGATACACTAGGTATCATCCACTCCTGGACTTGATTCCAATATATCTTACCTACTATTTTTCTCATCTTAAAACTTCCTTTTAAGTCCACTTCCTTCAACTAGAATCCCATTTTTCTGAAGAAAATTGCCACAGAAGTTCTCTATAGTTGCAGTCTCCATTTCCTCTTCTCCCATTCTCTTAAATTCCCTAAAACTGGACTTTAACCCACACTCGATAAAAATGTTTGCAGTCACATAAAGGCCTCAACATTCCTAATCTAGTGGTGAATTTTGTCTTAATTATAGTTAACACATCAGCAAGATCTGAAATAATGTCTCATTTCCTTCTGTAGTAGCTTCCAGCATACCTGGCGTTCTCCTAGATTTCTTAGGTCTCCTGAGCACTGCTCCATCCCCACTGCTGCCTCTTCTCTGCCAGCCTTGCAATGGGGCACCCAGTGTCAGTACTGGACCTCTCCTCTTGTCTCTACACTCACTCCCTCGTTGTCCCATCCATATCATGGCTTTAAGCAGCATCTAGCTCTGAGACCCTGGCTCCAACCCCTCCCAGCTTGACACTCTACTTGTCTGAAAAATGACCCCAACCTAACAGACCTAAACTTCATCTTCCCAGACAAACCTATACCAACTAAAGCTTTTCGATCTTATGAATACTCAGTTCTTTCAGGAAGTCATCCTTATTTTCTCTCTCACACCCCCCACATTTAGGAAATCGTACGGGTCTACTTTTCAAACACAGTATACCCAGAATTTGATTTTCTTTCACCTCCACTACCACATACCTCCCCATGCTGCAGTGTGTGTTACTTAATCTTACCAAACTCTTGCCAGAGCAGCCCTCTCAAGGTAATTAGATTACATACATCTATCCTCTGCTCAAATGGGCCCCATTCCACTGAGTAAGCCCGTCAAGACCTTTACAATGGCCCATGAAGTTCTAGGTGAATTAAATTGTAAATGCCTGAAGCAGACTTCAGAACTAACTTTACATTTCTTAGTCACGGTCTGTATAAGGTCAGTACAGACCTGAGACACTATGTTAATGACTAACCAGCAGATCCTTCTTTGACTAGATGAAGGTCTAGGTTGATCACATTTTCACAAATGATATACTTAACTTGCAAAAGGCATAGTGTGTTCCAGTTTACAGAGACTCCTGTGCCCACTCCCCATCAACTGTGCACACAACTTTGTGTCTTTCAGAGTGAGGTCAGCATCCCCAGGCAGGAGGGCTAGACTAGCTCCCTTTCAGCATGCCACATGCCCTTTTTATCTCCCCTTAACTCAAACTACTCCTGAACTCTGATCAAGGTGAGTTTCAGACAACCCTTCCTGAAGACAGTGGTGTGTGCATCAGCCACACAGGCCAAGAATCACCTACCCATTCAAATGATTTCCTTATGGTTCTAGAGAGCAGTGATATGAATGCTAAGGCCACGCTGGTATTTAAATAAACTCACTGCCTCAAATAACTACACAGTGAGAGCCTCAAAGGTGGTGGCAGTGTCTCAGCCATTTCTGTTCCTCACACTTAATTCTTGGTACAAAACAGGAACTGGTATCTTCTGATTTCTTGCAGAAACAGAGGACTGCATTAATAAACACGAATGAACACACTCATCTTCACCTCGACCTTGGAGTCCAAACGAGAGGCACAGAAGTAGATCAGGGAGCAGAGAGCTAAAGAAGTTAAGGATTCACAACACTGTATTACAGCCTTGAAATGAGGCTGATGGGATCTGAGTTTTCTTACCTGTGCTTGTTTATGCATTTCCCCTTTAAGATCATCAAAGTACGTGCTTTCTCCTTCATCATACTCTGCATCAAACATCTCCTTCAATTTTCTCTTCTTATCCAAATGCTTTTTCTTGGCACTTTCCTCTGCAGAGGAGTCAATTTCTTCCTTAACTTCTTCCTCTACATCTTCAGTCTTAAATTTCCAGAAGAGAAAATTTTGTAAAAGTTTGTGGAGATATTTTCTTTAGCTTTAAAGCAGACTTAAAAAGTTCTACTGAGCTGCAAAAATCTAAGTTATGATCATCATGAAACAAAACAAAACAAAACACAGCCTTGAGCTTTAAATAACATGTATTGCTACAAGAGACTTTTAGACATCTGCATTACAATGAACTGCAATTCCTTAGTCTGTCTGGGAATGCCAAATGTGAATAAAATAGCGGCAAGTGTCCCCACCCAGATACTGTTCTAAAAAAATCTTAGGGATAACAGAGAATTGGTTTTTCTAAATGGCTTTTTTTTTTTTTTTTTTTTTTTGCTTAGATATGAATATTTTCTTCTTTTTCCCCTCTTTCTATTGAATTTATTGGGGTAACATTGGTTAATGAAATTATATAAGTTCCAGGTGTACATTTCTATAATACAAATTCTGTATATTTTATTATTTGTTCACCATCCCAAGTCAACTCTCCATCACCATTTAACTCCCCTATACCTTCTTCTACCTACCCCGACCTGCTCAACGCTCCGCTCCCTCTCGCCGCCCCCCACACCCTTCTCTCTGGTAAATACCATAGTATTGTCTGTGTCTATGAGGCTTGATTATTTTTTTTGCTTAATCCCTTCACCTTTTTCAACCAGCCCCTGAATCCCCTCCCCTCTGACAATTCTCTACCTATGAGTCTATTCTATTTTGTTTGTAGTTAATTTTGTTCATTAGATTCCACATATGATTTAAGAACAGGAGAATGATGGCAAAAATAATGGTGGAGAGGAAGACAGTGACCCAAGAGCTAAAACTTTCAATGACTGAAGAATCATAACAGCAAGAGGTAATAGGTGTCACTCCAAAAATCAAGAATAACAAGTAGCCCAAACACTGTGCGGCTCAGTGGTTGGGCGTCAACCCATGAACCAGGTCAAGGTTCAATTCCCGGTCATGGCATATATCCGGGTTGCAGGCTCGATCCCCAGGAGGGGGCATGCAGGAAGCAGCTGATTTTTCATTCTCTCGCATCACTGATGTTTCTTTTATGTTGTTGTTGTTAATCCTTACCAGAGGGTATTTTTTCCATTGATTTTTAGAGATTGGAAGGGAAGGGGGGGAGACAAGAGAGAGAAACATCGATGTGAGAAAGACACACTGATTGGTTGCCTCCTGCAGGCAACCCGATCTGGGCTGGGGATCTAGCCTACAACCAAGCTAGGTGCCCTTGACCAGAATCAAACCCAAGACCCTTCAGTCCAAGGGCCAATGCTCTCTCTATCCATTGGGCCAAATCAGTTAAGGCTCATCACTGATGTTTCTATCTCTTTCTCCCTCTCCCTTCTTTTCTCTGAAAATCAATAAAGACATTTTATATACATAGAAAGAAAGAATAACAAGTAAATCAATAACCTTTGATCTGTCCCCACCCTCCATGTTTTCAGGAAGGAATCCATCCAGTCTCTAATCTACATGGACAACAAGATTAGAATGTCTCAAAATAGGCCTATCTCAGAATATACTGACCACAGTTATAGGACCAGTGGCTGACAGCCACCTGGCAAAGTCATACCTGAGTATCCAGACTTGATTTTCCCTTGTGCACGTCCCCTGTTTCCAAGTCTTCAAAGTCACCATAGAGCTCCTCTGGGAAAAGAACATCCAAATGACTCATCCCTGAATAGGGTACATATGACACCCTAGTACTACCAGCTCCAGGTGGACAGTGCGTTCTGCATCCCAAACTTCATTGTTACTATTCCTACACTACGCACCCCAGAAGAAGGCAGGACTGTTAAACCATATTACATAACCCGTTCAGTTTAAGTAAACAAGCCCAATCCACATTTCCATACTTTCCTTCAATATCCCACACAACCGAGAGCTATTTTTCCAGTATAGGTAACTGACACTATTGCAGAGATGCACACAGAGGTGGCATGAGTGGCCCTGTAGATGAGACCCCCAAAACCAGAAATGTCGAGAGTGACTTGAAAAGCAATGGCTTAGATAACAAGCACATGTGAAAAAGAGTCTCACCAGTAAGCTCAACACAACAGTGACATACCAAGGGAAAAATCTTAGATTATAAGAGTAGTACCTAAAACAGTGCTGAGCCCACATGAAGAGCCCATTAATTCATTCAGTTGTTTTTGAAGCTCTAAGTTTAGTTATGAATATTACCCTTAAAAGAAACAGACAAGTTAAAAGTCCTCTGGAAGGCAACTTCAGAAAGATATTAAAACATTTTCATATAAGAAAGAGTCAAAGAACCAAAGAGCCAAAGGAAATAAAAGATGGGAAGATTCTATTGTAATAAAAACAAAAAATAGGATATTTAGAAATAAACTAAAAAATGTACAAGATCTTTAATTAAATATTATAAAGGCTTCACTATGCTACCAAAGGGCACATGGACTAATGTTAGCTAACACTTTCAAGTGTTTTACATTCCAGGCACTGCTCTGAGTACTTCTTTACATGACTTAACTACATTTTTCAACTTGACCCAGTGAAGAAGGCATTATTAATATTATCTACTGAACAAACAAAGGGTACCATGTTTTTGGAAAGGAAGACTCAATATCATTAAGACGCCAATTCTCCCTTAACACAATTACAATACAAATAGCCACCACGAATTTCTGGTCTGGAAAAGATTGAGCATACATGTTTCCTTTGTTCCTCTCAGCTATCTATAAAAATAAAAGCATAATATGCTAATTAG
The DNA here is from genome assembly GCF_963259705.1 of Myotis daubentonii. NCBI lineage: Eukaryota > Metazoa > Chordata > Mammalia > Chiroptera > Vespertilionidae > Myotis > Myotis daubentonii. The sequence goes on from NC_081852.1 coordinate 10,780,717, forward strand.
ACCAGACGTCCTTCCGGACGAAGCTGGGACTGCAAGGGAACCTGGGTCCCAGGAGCCAGAGGGAAGCCGGTGCCAGCATCTGGAGGAAGGGAGGCCTAACTCTTGCACGAGTACATTTTTCAAACTCACAAAAATCTATTTTTAACAAATACATGATAAAATTTATGGACAGTTTCCCATTTTTCTTCAAGGTCTTTATCCAATTAGTCAGTTAACCAGGGAGAGAAAATAAGGTCACCATGGAAGGAAGAACCAGAGTATTACCCATAACTCTGTCAGTGTTCCCCAAAGCATTTCACAATTGACTATTTTCAACCACTAAAATATTGAGGAACTTTTAAAGAAGGTAATCTTTGTTGAAGAATATAGACTGTTGCCTGGCCAGCGTGGTTCACTGGTTGAGAGTTAACCTGTACACCAGGAGGTTATGGTTCGATTCCCAGTCAGGGCATATGCCTGGGTTACAGGCTCAATTCCCACTCAATGATTCTCTTATCATTGATGTTTCTCTCTCTCTCTCTCTCCCCCTCCTTAAAAAAGAAAGGACACATCCCTTTACTTACCATCTTCTGCTAAGATCTTGGCTGCATCTTTATCCTCTTCCCACTTCCCAGTCACGAAGCAATCTCGGATACTGTTCATAACCTTACACAGAAACATCGGCACTTCATTAGGCAGGCAAAGTCCTATTAGCCACTGACCTCGTCAGTAAACAGGCATTTACTAACTCAACAGATTTTCAAAGTTTATTAGTGTTCTTAAGACAATGCAGTTAAACAGCATTTTTAACTTACTATTTGCTACTCCAGACTTATTGTGGCTGTTTGGCTTTCAACTGAATCCTATTTTTGGTTATGAATCATGTTTTTCATACACAACCTAATTCTCAAAAAGTAGCCTTGAGGCTAGCATGATTACAATGCATGCAAAAGCAAGTCTGTTCATTTATTCATTCCTTCATGCCTACACTCACTCACTAAACATTTACTGAACATATCTATCTTATGCCAAGAAGTTTTATAGGCAAGCTGTTCCCAGATGATCCTTATTTCATTAAGCTTAATCATTGACTTAGGGGAACCAAAGACCAAACAAATTTAAAAAAAAATTAGAACCTCCATGAAAAGCACACAACTGACTAGGAATAAAAGGAAACTTCCTCAACACGGTAAAGGACATTCATTAAAAACTCACCACTAGCATATTTAATGATGAAAGACTGAGAGCTTTCCCCCTAAAATCAGGAATAGGAAAGTCTATCTGCTCTCACTTCTATTCAATGCTGTACTAGATGTCCTAGCCACGGCAATTAGGCAATAAATTGACATAAAGGGCATCCAGTTTAGAAAGGAAAACTGTCTCTATTAACAGGTGATATAATCTGGTTTACAAAAAATTCTAAGGAATCCACTGAAAAACCAGCAGAACTAACTAATCAATCAATGAGGTTAGCAAGGTTGTAAAATACTAGATTAGTATAGAATAATAAATTTTATTTCTCTATATTAGGAATAACAAATCCAAAAATGAAACTGAGAAAACAGTTCCTTTTTTAATAGTATCAAAAAGAATAAGATGCTACGTACACATTCAACAAAAGTGCAAAGCTTATGCTCTGATAACTACAAAACATTCTTGAAAGACATTTAAAATCCAAATAAATGCAAAGGCATCCCATGTTAATGATCAGAAAACTTAATATTGCTAAGATAGCAATACTTTCTAAAGTATAGATTCAGTGCATTCCCTGTCAGAATCCCAGCTGGTTCTTTGTAGAAATGGAAAAACTGATCTTAAAATACAGAAAACCCAAGATCCAGATTAGATTAAACAACTTAAAAAGAAAGCAAAGCTAGAAGATTCACACTTCTCAATTTCAAAACTTACTATGAAAGGACGGTAATTAAAACAGGATTGTGCTGGCACAAGGAATGACATAGAACAATGGAATACAATTAAGAGTCCATAAACAAGCCCACATATCTATGGTCAAGTGATTTTTTTGCCCAGGGTGCCAAGACAAGGTAAAGGGAAAGAAAGAGTCTTTTCAACAAATAGCGTTAGGACAACTGATTTCCATATGCAAAAGAATAAGTCATATTCATCTCACACCAAGTACAAAAATTAAATAAAATTAAAAATTAAAAATTTAGTTCTTCTGTCTCACTAGACATATAAAGTGCTCAACAGCCACAAGTAGCCACATTGGACAGTTCATATATAAGTTATTTCCATCATCACAGAGTTCTATTGCTATTTCTCTGCACCACTCTATTAGAAACACAGAGGACAGAGGAGCCTAATAAACTGCCCATAGGGTTACAATGGAATTTATAAAGTACATAATACGAGAAACTACACACCAAATACTTGGTTTCTTAAACAAATTAAATGGAAGGGGAGATGGGCAGAGAAAAGGATCGTATATTTAAAGTTTTAGAAAGCACAGTGAGCAGGCTAGAAGGTGCCAATGGGGGAATAAAGGGGACATATGTAATACTTTCAACAATAAAGATTTTTTAAAAAAAGACACAGTGAAAAACAACCCCCCCAAAAAACCTGGTAAAAGTAAACTATGGTGTTTATGATACAAACTTGAAGGACGAAATGATGGAGGAGATGATTAGCACAGAGTCATGTTCCTTCTGCAGGGAAGGGAAGGACCATCACTAGGATGGGCACACGGTGGCCACAAGGGTCCTCACCTAGTAATCCATTCATTAGGTTAACAACTATTTTATGTGGTCTTCTAAAATCTGTATTAAATTTTACCATAAAAATGGTTAATACACCTCATAAAGTACATAAATGCTATTCAGTAAATTAAAATAGCTAATGTGAAAATGACTGGAGCTCTCTGAGAAGTGACATTTTATGATCAAAAGAAGTCAGCTTGGGAAGATCAGAAGAACATTCCAGAAGAGGAAACAGAGGGGAGTAAGCCTAGCAAGTCTGAGAACTGAATGAATTCCAGTGTAATCAGAGAACGGTGAACAAGAAAGAAAATTTACCACTAGCGTAATAGATTTACTTGTTTATAAACAGCAGAAATTACAACTGCTAAATGAGGGACACTAGATTCATTCAAATTATAAAACAAAATATTTTAAATGTATAAGATTTTTTTTTTAAATATATTTTATTGAGTTTTTACAGAGAGGAAAGGAGAGAGATAGAGAGTTAGAAACATCGATGAGAGAGAAACATCGACCAGCTGCCTCCTGCACATCCCCACTAGGGATGTGCCCGCAACCAAGGTACATGTCCTTGACCAGAATCGAACCTGGGACCTTTCAGTCCGCAGGCCGACGCTCTATCCACTGAGCCAAACCGGTTTCGGCTAAATGTATAAGATTTATGTGCAATGCTTCAAATACTATCCATACTAAAAGCTGAACATTTTCCTTTTCTCCATAACACAGGCACATAGTCCGACTAAACTTAGAACATTTCATTGTTTAGGGTGCATGAAATATCCACACCAACATCTGGGACAACATCCTGTTATTTTACAAAACAACAGGTAGGCAACATTAAAATCACATGATCTTTTAGAACAATTTCCTCATATATAAAACATACTATTCATATTCAGTCTTACCTCCTCTAAATCCCAGTCATGGGGCACATCCAAGTGAAATCTGGAGCAGTCCAAAGAGTCAGCCTTGTACTTACACTCTCTGGCAGGCTGGCTGACACGAAACAACCCTCCAAGCTCCTCCCTGGCATCATCATCTTCTTCATTATCCTCTGTCACTAAAGAGACCACCAAGATGGAAAAGGGAGAACAAATCAACACCCTAGAGGCCTTGGGACTGAGGGTCCCTGTTTGTGGTAGGAATGGTGGAGTCCCTGAGCAGATGAGTCAGAGAAAAGCCAGGGAGCTGCTGCTATCTTCCTGCAAGGCAGCAGCAGAGAGTCCATTGAGGAGGGAGAGTAACAGGGGTTGGGGCAGGGAAGGGTTTACAGGCAGAACTTTCAGTTATCGTAGTTTCTCTGGAAGAATGCTGAGTCCCTAGTCACTAAGAGAACTTAAGCAAAAGCTGACTGGAAACCAGTCCACACCTACCTCCTCTTTCGATGCTCCTAGCTCACATACACACTGTTGGCCTTGTTCTAATCACGTAGTGACTAGGGACCCCAATGAAAAGTTCACCACTTTGTATTTTCTGGGTCCTAAATTCTACCATAAAAGAAATTCTCATAAAAGATTTTGTATAGGTGAGACAAAATGACATAATGAAGACTATTCTCATCAAAAGCTTTATGGCAAAGCCAGAAATCTATTTCATAGGACCAATTTATGGTTCTCATAAACTGATGAATAAAAACACCTGCCAAATACAAACTGACAGCCTTCGAAATATCTTACCGATATCACAAGTACCACTCAAACCTCCAACCAATTTTCTCACTGCCTTTCCAGAAATAGTCTAAGAAACTGCGATGCTTCTAGATATGAACCAGAGCTTTTACCTGTCCCATAAATAAGCTTCTGGAGATTTGGCGTTGCTTGTTGCTGCCTCAGGAAGGCCTCAGCTGCCTTCCTGGAAAGGTCTTCCTTCCATTTGAGAGCACCTGCAAAGACCAATGCCAATCAATTAAGGCTGTTTATCTGTCGTCTCTACTTCAGGCTCACTGCTCATCACCCTGAAATCCTTTTTTGAAGTATAATATTTGAAGTTAACAAATATCCAAAATAGCAGACCCCCAAATGTAGACGTTTTATTTGTAAAACTAGAAGCCCGATGCATGAAATTCATGTAAGAGTAGGCCTTTCACTGTGGTACATCTACACGATGGAATACTATGCTGCTGTAAAAAGGAAGGAACTCTTACCATTTGCAACGTCATGGATGGAACTGGAGAGCATTATGCTAAGTGAAATAAGCCAGTCAATAAAGGAAAAATACCACATGATCTCACTCATTCATGGACAATAGAGACCATTCTAAACTTTTGAACAATAATAGATACAGAGGCAGAGCTGCCTCAAACAGATTGTCAAACTGCGGCGGGAAGGCCGGGGAGGGTTGGGGGGCAGGAGGTAGGGGGGTAAGAGATCAACTAAAGGACTTGTATGCATGCATATAAGCATAACCAATGGACATAAGACACGGGGTGATATGGGAGGCTAGGGGACTGTCTAGGGCGGGGGGATAAAATGGATACATATGTAATACCCTTTGTAATACTTTAAGCAATAAAAAAAAAAAAAAAAAAAAAAAAAGAGTAGGCCTTTCTTCCCCCGGTTGCCGGCACCGGACCCAGGCTTCCCTCACAGCCCTGGCTTTATCCGGAAGGTCGTTTGGAAGGACGTCCAGTCTAATTAGCATATTATGCTTTTATAATTATAGACTAGTGGCCCAGTGCACGAAATTTGTGTGTGTGGGGGGGGTGGTCCCCTCAGCCTGACCTGCACCCTCTCCAATCTGGCCCCTAGAGGGATGTCAGACTGTTGGTTTAGGCCCGATCCTGCACTGGAAGTCGGACATCCCTCTCAAAATTCGGGACCAGTGGCTCCTAACTGCTTACCTACCTACCTACCTGCCTGCCTGATCGCCCCTAACCACTTTGCCTGACAGCCTGATTGCTTCTAACTGCTGACCTGATCGCCCCCAAATGCCCCCCCCTCCCCCGCGGTCTGTGGGCACTGGAGTAATGCTGGAAAACGGAAATTAGGAATTGGGAGCCATTACAGTTTGGCCTTTAGTGACTGACTTCTGGGGAGGCCCTCCTTCTCGCTGGACCTCATCCGCCCCAACTGTAAAATGGGGCTTGGATAACTGGATTCCTAGGCCCCTTCCAATGTGACAACTGAGATTCTACAAAAGCTCTAAGCAGCTGGTGTGGCCCAGCCCCCTGGGTGCCCAGAAAGGCCCAGGCTGGGGTCACACAGGGAAGGGCTCCAACCCCGCCCAGACCGCAATCTGAGCTTCCCGAAAAACTTCGGGTCTCCCTTCAATGGCGTGTACCCCGTGATTGCACCATGGCTGGCATTTCTGTACCATGGGCCCTTCCGCCCAGGCAGAGTGCACACTCCACACCCTGTGCCAGTGCTGCTGCCACTACAGAGGCACTTGTGCCTGGGGAGGCTGGGGGCTCCTGAGGCACCTGCAGGCGGAGGGTGGGGGGGAAGGAAGGAGGGTTTGCAACAATACCTCTGGGAGGAGGCAGCTGAGGCAGCAGCGGTGGCAGTGGTGGCTGGAGGTGGTGGCTAAGGCATAGGAGGAGGTGCCCAGGCACTCCCCCTCACGTTGTCTCCTGGCCCCGTGCCCTGCAGCGTGTCCCGCACCCCGGGCCCTGCAACCAGCCCTTACCTTGCAGCACCCAGCTGTCCCCCTGCTTGCTAAAGCTACTTATCCCAGGAGCGAACCCACAGATAAAAAGTGAAACTTCGGCAGGACTAGAGCAACTGCTGGTTGGTGCCTTTCCCCCTCCTTCCTCCCCACCATGCCCACCCCCTCCCCTCGGTCTCTGGTGTGGTGCCCTGAGAGTTGGAAGCTGACATCAGGGGCCTGAATTCCTGACTTTGCCTGCACGCGTTAGACCCTGTAAGATATGGGAAGACAGGTGCCCGGGAGCTACACGGCACTGCCTGCTGGGGGAGGGGGCACCTGCGACGGGCAGGGGCTGTGCCAAAAGGTGGGTGCACAGCAGGTATTTTATTTCCTGGAAATGAGAGGAGGGGACCTAGGGATGCAGGGTGTGTCTGCTGGCTCCAGCCCCAGCAGCCCAGTGCTGTGGCCTCCGCGGGGCTGGGGCTGGGGTCCAGACGCCCCTGCGGGCTTGTGTGTCCATTGGCTCTGTGGCTCCGATCGGCGCCACCATCTTTGTGGCTATGGGTGCTGCCATCTTTGTCACAAAGTGATGGTTAACTTGCATATTACTCTTTTATCAGATAGGATATGTCAGTGCCAAGTTTATAAGGGCAGTTAAATTAAATTTAGGCATACCTGAAGTTTCTGTGGAATAATTACTTGCTTCCTTGTACTCTTCTTCCTCTTTGAGTAAGTCTTCTATATCACTGGTCTCATCAGTTAAGCTCTCTGATCCCCGTTTCTGACCACTGACCACTTGAGCAGGCTTTGGAAACTTCTTCCTCATGAGTGCTTCATTTTCTGAGTCCATTTCCTCTGTACTGAGAGAGGAGTTTCCTTCCGATTCATCTTCAGATGCAAATGCCTCTTCAGCTGTGCAATGGCCGGAATCTGAAGTCGTGAGGGCTGCTTTTTTCATTGTCTTCTCCAGATTCAAACGGTCACTCAGACCATTACTGTGTTTACTGCCTTTTTCTAAAGCCTCAGAGTCTAAAATATCCCTCTCTCCTGCACTGGAGCCCTCTTCTTCACTGCTTTCATCAGCTTCCTCTACTTCTCCCTCATCCTCTGAGCTCCTCTCCAGGTCATCATCACTGTCAGCAAATGCTGGCAAGTCTACCTCGGTGTCTTCTTCCATCTCAAACTTCTGCCGCTTGGCCCCTTTGTCAGCTGTACAGACTTTACCCGTCACGTCAGCATCTTCTTCCTCTTCTGCTTCATCACTAGAGCTATTTTCCAACCTGTCACCTTCAGACATTTCTTCATCATCTTCAGGATCACTATCCCCAGACTCATCTTCCTCGCCTCCAAAAATGGCTTTTCGACGTACTCGACCAGTTTTTAAATCCACCTGCTTTTCCTCTCTTGGCATCCACAGCCTATATTACCAAGTAAAGCAAAATAATTCAACACGTAAAACAATCTGCTAATCTAGAAATGGCAAGTCAATAAATATACAAAGCAGAAAACACTGTCAAGGGATGGTTTTAAATAACAGCACAGAAAGGAATGATTTAATAAATACTATAATATTTAATAAGCAAACTCATACGCAGTTCCCTAACAACACTTAAAAAAGAAAAAGACTAATTTTAGGGAAAAACTGTTCAACATGGAAGCGAGAACTTAATAGATCTTTTAGAAGACTAATCACTTCCAAGCCTGAACCAGGTGATCCTTAGAAAAATGGCTAACTACAGGTCCAAGGCAGGGAAAGGACAAAGGAGCCTGGAACATCCTGCTGTCAGCAGCCAGGAAGTGCTCAAAGAGCGAAAGAAATGTGCCAAAACGACACAGGACAGGCTAAAAGGACAACACAGGCGCCGAAAGAATAATGATCGTAACAGGGTAATAACAGATGAAATACACAAAAAATGTCCATTGTCCAGTGATACTAAAATAAAGGGGTAGAAATGAAAGCTCCTTGCTAAAGCATGCCAGCTAACAAATTAAGAACATTGCCATTTTGCCCTGGCCGGCTGGCTTGGTTGATTGGGGCATGGTCCCATACACCAAAAGGTTGCAGGTTTGATCCCTGATGGGGCAGGTACAGGAGGCAACCGATAGATGTTCCTCTCACATCAATGTCTCTTTCTCTTTTTCTTTCTCTCTCAATGAAAAAAATATCCTTGGATGAGGATTAAAAAAGAAAGAAAAAATATTGCCATTTTGAAATCACCAATGTAATACTTGATAAAGAATCATCATCAAGATGCTAAATCCAGTCCTGGCCGGTGTGGCTCACTTGGGTGTCATCCATGCACTGAAAGGTTGCCAGTTCAATTCCCAGTCAGGGCACATGCTGGGGTTGCAGGGTCGATCCCCAGTACGAGGTGTGCAGAAGGTAGCCAATCAATATTTTTTCCCCCCTCTCTCTCACGCTCCCTTCCTCTCTCCTTAAAAATCAATAAAAAATCTTTAAAAAAAATGCTAAATTCATGAGATAAAATAAAAACTTATGAAGCTATTTAATGTAGTTTATAGAAAATTGTGAAAAAATACTAAAAATTGTACTAAGAGAGATTATATAAGTTAAATATACCAATAACAAAGTGATGACTATATAAAAAGACTATAGAAAAAAGAAATGCTCACAATATAGACACAGAAATTTTATCTGATTATGACTGCAACTATGTTAGAGTGTCCATGTAGACAAGGATGACCAAAATACTTAAAAATGAAAATAGCTAATAACACTGACCATAATAGGGATCTTTAATACTTGTTATCTGCATCATGCTAAATAGTTTATGTATACTATCGCATTTAATAATCATTACTACTATGAGATTATAAAATTGAGGCTTAGAGATGTTTTCCCCAAATAGTAGAACTACTGCACTCAACTACCATGCTATACCATCTGCTAGTTAAGAGGCAGATGATTTTTTTTCTTCATTAGTATTTATTTATAACTAAAGGCCTGATGCACAAAATTGTGCAAGGGGCTTGGCCCTCGCAGCCACGGCGACTTGTCTTGGCCCTCGAAATTCTGGCTTCGTCTGGAAGGTCGTTTGGTTGTCTGGTCTAATAAGCATATTACGCTTTTATTATTATAGAGGCTCAGTGCATGAAATTTGTGCACAGCCGGGGTGGGTGTGTGTGGGTATGTCCCTCAGCCTGGCCTGCACCCTCTCGCAATCTGGGACCCCTTGGGGGATGTCCAAATGCCAATTCTAAACCGGCAGTCGGACATCCCTCTCTCAATCCGGGACCGCTGGCTCCTAACTGCTCACCTGCCTCCCTGCCTGATTGCCCCTAACTGCCTCTGCCTGCCTGATCACCCCTAACCACTCGCCTGACTGCCTAATTGCCCCTAACCGCCTCTGCCTCAGCCCCTGCCACCGCAGCTTGGTCTGGAAGGACATCCGGAATGATGTCTGGAAGGTCGTTCAGCTATCCGGTCTAGTTAGCATATTATGCTTTTACTAGAGACACGGTGCATGAAAATTCATGCACTGGAGGGAGGGGGTCCCTCAGCCCAGCCTGCCTCTTCTCACAGTCTGGGAGCCCTTAGGGGCAGGAGGTGAGCCGACGATCAGGGGAAGGTGACGCCCCATCACACCTCTGATGTTGCCACTGCTGGCAGCGCAAGCCTTGGACGGCCCTGGTTACCTGAGCCTCGGGCGGCCCTGGGCAGCTGGGCAGCCATCATCCAAGGCTTGCCTGCGCCTTGGGCCAGCCCTGGGTGGCTGAGGGGACTGGGGGACTCCGGAGGCAGGCGTGTGGAGCGGCCGGGCCCGCCTGGCCCTGGCGGGGCTGAGGGTACCGGACGCTGCCATCTTGTGGCTGTGGGCGCCGCCATCTTTGAAGGTGTGGCAGTCAATTAGCCTATTCCCTCCTTATTGGCTGTGGGCACCACCATCTTTGCGAAGGCGCAAGGGTCAATTAGCATATTCCCTCTTTATTAGATAGGATTAATATAGATAAGCTATAAATTAGATAATCTCAATCATTTTCAGAATGATTTTTATTGAGGGTCACAAATTACTTCAATAAAACTATGTACAAGGTATACAAATCCCCAACCCAGACTGAAAATAATTTGTATAAGCCACACATTAGTGGAAATCACCCCACAAGAGATACTACAACACAATGTAAGTAACACCTTCAGAGACAAAAATGTGTAGCTTCTGGACAGCCATGTCCACAAGCTCCCCGACTCTGCTTGCTCCACTATTTTGAAGCAATCTATGGAAAATGTTTTGTGATAGTTGAGGAATATTCTGGGTCTGTTAAAAACAGAATTCTCCATACTGTTTTAAGAAATGCCATGTAATGTGACCTAGGGGAAGAGCTCTCAGAAACATATGCACATACAAAGCAAAGCAAAGCAAAGCACAGCACAGCAAAATGCCCTGCAATGAACCACACCAAAATGTGTCCTGATAGGTTATGAGCGATAGAATCTTCTGTAGTGTAATTTTTTTAAAAAATTAAAAATAGAAAAATAGCAAACTTACCCTTGATTATCTATATCCTCTGACCCCAGTGGTTTGGAATCAGAAAAAAGTGTCACTCTACTTGAAGCCATCTTGGCATCAATGGTGGAATGGGTGGAAATGAGACTCTGGACCAGTTCATGGGTGGGCCTTGCCTCGTCCTGCCAAGGCGACCAAGAAAGGGAAAATGAGGAATGCACAAGGACTGTGAAGAGAGACACACTGGCTTCAATTACTTTCTCAAAATTACCCTAAACGCAGCTCCTGAAAACCCTTCTTCCTGCCTCAAAAAGAAAAGAAAATTCTTACAACAAAGCCTAGTTCAATTCTGTCTTCATTAAACTTTTTCAAAGTTCACGGAGTACATAACCTAATAACCTAAATATTTTGCTAGAAAAACCTTACGTGCTGAAGCTACAGAATGTACTCACTTTAGCCCAATTAAATCCCACTTCAGAACAGTAAAAGAAAAATGAGGTGTATGCACACAATGAAATACCACACAACTGTCTACAGACAGAAATAGCTCTACAGATACTAACGGGGAACAATACAATCACATATTCTTAAGTGCCAAATCTTGTAAAAGCATTTATAGTTAGATACCATATAACAATATTACTTCTCTTTCTCTCACTCACACACAGATATATTATAGTATTTACAGATAATATATAATAATATAAACAAACATTATATATTGAGAGAGAAAACCAAAGACCAAAGAGCTGGAGCTAGAAAACACATTGGTTTTATATAAGGAGAGATGGAAGTCAGGCTCCATGCTGCTTACAGTGTTCGTGTTGGGAGATGTGGGATCCTGTGAATCTTGCAGCCGGGAGGTACAGGGGACATGCCTTTTACTTTCTGCTGAGTGTGGTTAAATATTCTGCATATTTACAATAGGCATTACCATAAATACGAATACAGATTACAAAGCTCCAATTATATTATGCCTGTGACTGCCCTCACCGATTCCTGGAAGCCGTGGCTGCCACCAAGGTCGACATAGACAGCATCTTTATCATACAGCACACCGCCAACTCCAGAGAGGGGTGCATAAACCAACTTCTCCTTTTCATTTAAGCAGCGCTTCTTTTGCTGTTCAGGAAGGGCACAGGGGTCTGGCAGGAAACTGATGTCACTCACAGGAAAATCTCCTACACCTGGAAGAGAGACAGGAAAATGGCTTCAGCTGACAAATCTACCGTCAGCAGGAATGGCCCAGTCAGGAGGCTTCAGCCACGACAAGGGCATCCTCGACACTGGCACTGTGTCTCTCCAGCCAACAACAGAGCAGAGGAGACTTGGCAACTCAGTGTTTGCTGAGCAAGGAGGCTGGCCAATTTGAAGTTTTCCTCAGAAGATGAAGTCATCTAAGAAATTCTACAAATACAATACATCTTACAACGAAAGAGTACCTGGCATGTGAATTTGGCTTTTATTTTTCATATGTGCTCCTCTTAAATAACCATAAAGAGACACCTTTCGGTCACACTTGGCATTCGTTCGGATATCTTCTGGGTTTGTCAAATCTTCCATCCTAGAAAAATAAAACCCAATCACATGGCAGAAATGAATGTCAGAGTTCGTGTACCGCCCCCACCCCCTGCGGTCACGTGTCAATAATTCAACACCTTCACTAGTTCACTCATCACATTTAGAAAATTATAGAAAATACAGACATAAGGAAGCACAGCTCACCATCTACCAGAGGAAAAGAAGCAAACACATGACTGCACCTTAGGCTCTATGAACTATACATTCCTTAAGTAAGACCCCAGAAATGGGGAATGCGTGTCCCTGGGGTTAGGGAAGGAAGAGGATTAAGCTTGGATCTGGGGTTTTTTAGTGTGGGTTGGGTTCTGGCAGGTGGAATAAGGGTACCCCAGGCTGAGAAAACAATATGAAAAAAAAAGCATAAAGGAAGGAAAACACAGGACACAGCTGAGTGACTGGAGCACCAACTTAAGGTTGGAAAAGCAGGATGGAGCCACATCCTACAGCCTTAAATGCTTCAAAATCCCCACACTTTTCTAAACATTTCATACTTTATTCCCAAAGCCACAGCATGTTTATGTAATGATACAAAAATAAGTAGATAATTTCCATCAACCACATTTCTCCCTCCACTATTCACAAAGAAACACAAAATAAGCTCTATTACTGTTCTTTTTCTGACCTCCTTCACTTTGAAATATCTGGGCAAGGAAGAAAAAATGACGTTCACTTTTTACCTGTCTGCCAGGATATAAGGGTGAGATGTCTGCCATGTCAGAGGCCTAAACTTCATAACTGTAATAAAACGGCCCAGGTTGTGAATTTCTTGGTTTTGATATTCTCCATGTACCATTCCAGAAAGGTAGAACAGCTTGGCACCCTAAACATAAAGAAAAAAGAAATTAAATTTCAACTAAATTCCTGTCGATAGTGCACTAAAATAAAGGCTTCTAAATAAGCAGCAAGGCTAAGAAAGCGAGACTCCGGTGCCAATGCTTCCGGAACCTCCCCAGCCTCTCAGAAACCATCTTGTTAGGGCTTCGTAAGGACAGAACTGCAAATACATTTACTTTCAAAACTGCTCTGCAGTCCAGCAGTGGCACCTGTCTGGAGTACTGCAGTGAGGCTCCTGGGCACAAAACATCCTGAGACCAATGGGCCACATCAGTGTGAGGGAGGGAGAAGGGGCAGTATGTGTGCACTTGTTCTTGGCCCTGTCACTACGAGAACCTTTGGACACTCTATTAAGTCACAAATCCAAACCACTTAGAACAGTGGTTCTCAACCTTCCTAATGCCGCAACCCTTTAATACAGTTCCTCATGTTGTGGTGACCCCCAACCATAAAATTATTTTCGTTGCTACTTCATAACTGTAATTTGGCTACTGTTATGAATCGTCATGTAAATACCTGATATGCAGGATGTATTTTCATTGTTACAAATTGAACATAATTAAAGCATGGTGATTAATCACAAAAAAAATGTAATTATATATGTTTTCCGATGGTCTTAGGCGACCCCTGTGAAAGGGTCATTCAACCCCCAAAGGGGTCACGACCCACAGGTTGAGAACCGCTGACTTAGAACCAGACACTGCCTGGTGCTGAGGGACAGAGACAAATGAGACACACTAAGAGTCTGTCCAGAATAAAGACTACCTCGAGAAGCATGCCAGGGGCTATCCACAGACATACAGGAGGCGAGTCCCGTACAGATGCCTGTTAAGATCTCCCACTCACGCAGCCCACTTCTAAAGGGTTACAGGGCTGGTACTCAATAACTAACTCTCCACCTACCGGGTAGACCTCTGTCCAGAACCTGTGCTTCAATCGCTTCTTCGCCTTCTTCAGTTGCTTATTATACTTGAAGGAATCGAGGTGAGTGAGAACGCCCATAATTTTAGGAAAGCCGTGTACTTGACAGATGTTTAGAAACTCAAATGTTTCCATTTCAAACCCGAAGCTGGCATCTATGAGCATCAGAACCTAAAAAAAGAAGACAATTTCTCAAGGAAACGACCCAAAACAGACCATCAGAAAACTAAGGCCTATGGGCCAAATCCCAGCCAGCACCTATTTCACAACTAAAGTTTTACTGGAATACAGCCACGTTAATTCATTTATGTATTGCCTATAATTTTTTTTTTAACTGTAACCCAAAGATACTCCCTCCATTGATTTCTAGAGAGAGTGGGAGGAGGGAGAGAGAGAGAGAAACATCAACATGGAGACACACTGACTGGTTGCCTTCCACACGCGCCCCTACTGGGGCTGGGGAACCTGCAACCAAGGTACGTGCCTTTGACCAGGAATCGAACTCAAGACCCTTTGGTCTGTGGGCCTACGCTCTAACCACTGAGCAGGGCCAGGGCTCTACACCTGCTTTTAAGCTACAACTGCAAAGTTAAGTCATTGCAACAGAAACTATAACCCACAAAGCCTATCTGGCCCTTTACTGAAAATGTGCAACTCCGCAACTCCTGATCTAGACTAAATCAAATGATTATTTAGGAATAACCATGATAGAGAAAAAAACAAACACATCTTTTGATTTGCTCTAAAAGGTAAACATAAGACAATATCCACCAAGATATAAACTTCCACTTCAGGAATTTTGATGTCTGAGAAATAACTCAGAAAAGGCTGTATCTACTTTAGCCCTTATCTGAAAAAGTTCTTACTTCAAGAAATAAACTGTTTGGCAAGGTGTTTTTAAGCCAATAACAGGTCTCTCTAACAAAGAAGCCAAATCTTTGACATCCAAAAAATGGGAGAAAATGATAATGAAAAATATAAAAAATGTAGAGAAAACCAAATATTTTTGTTTCAATTTTCTCAGATGGAAAACAAGTCTTTTGCTGGGAAGAATGTAGTAGAAAAGCTCTATCTTAATTTGTAACATGTAATTGCTCAGAAACTAAAAAAAGAAGGCTACCAGTTTAGAATGGAGTCAAAGATAATAAAATTATAAATGGTAATCTATAAAAGACAAGCAGATAAGAACAATTTTTAAAATTTATGACCCTTCAAATAATTTCAGAGTTGATTACTAGAGACTTCTAGTTTTAAGATATTACATCTCTGTCTTCATCTTTTTATAGATAATTAGAAATAATTTTTAGCCCTGTCAGTGTGGCTCAGTAGTTGAGTGTCAACCCATGAACCAGGAGGTCAGTTTGATTCCCGATTGGGGCACATGCCCAGTGGCGGCCTCAATCCCCAGTAGGGGGCATACAAGAGGCGACCGATAGATAATTCTGTGTCATCATTGATGTTTCTGGCTCTCTCCCCATCCTTTCCTCTGAAAATCAATAAAAACATTTTTAAAATATAATAATTTTTAAATACAGAAAAACTTATCTGATTAAATTATGGAACATTCTTAATCCTGAACCACAAACTACATGAAGGCGGGCTGCTGAGCCTTGTGAGAAAGTATAGCTGCTGCTGCAGAGCATAGGCTGAGCACACAGAGCTGTCCAAGACACTGGAGCAGGCTGAAGGGGAGCGGGCTGGCGGTGGTATCCCCATATCCCATTTGACAACATGGAGTGACAAGGGGCAAGCAATCAGTTGTATGATCAGAAAAACTGGTGGCAAACACAATCTTTGTCTTAGTTACAACCTTTCCCAACTGAAGATAAATGAAACCTGCATTCCTCCTCCAGTGCACACACATGTGCATGCAAACACAAATCTGTGTATTATGTATGCCTGCTGTGACTTAGAAGGCTTTATAACAACCCAGAGCAGAGCAATCAACAAAAGCCAGGTTAAATATATATAGTACACACAATGGAATACTTAGTAAGGTTGAGCTTATTTACCTCCAAGAAATGCTAAGTGAAAAAAAACAGAGCACCTGAGTATAATAAACACCGTGAGCTTCAAAAGGGTTATATGTGTAGGTATAGACATATCTGGAAGGATGCTGCTTTGAGGAAAACTTAGAGAAGCAAGGAAACAGAAGACAAACATTGTTTGCACCCTGTAGTACAGTTTGAATATTTTACCAAATTGATGTGTTCCTTTTTAAACCTTAAAAAAATGTATACAAAAGGCTTCTTAATATGTATATGCTTTTAAAATTAGGACTTGGGCCTGGCTGGCATGGTTCAGTGGTTGAGCATCGACCTGTGAACCAGGAGGTCACGGTTCAATTCCTGGTCAGGGAACATGCCCAGGTTATGGGTTCCATCCCCAATGTGAGGTGTGCTGGTCAATTATTCTCTCTCATCACAGGTTTCTATCTCTCACTCCCTCTCTGAAATCAATAAAAATATATTTTAAAAAATTAAATAAAATTAGGGCTTGGAATATTTTACATGAAAGAGAAACTAATGACTCATACACTAAGCTTTCAATCATTTCACATATGTAAGATTTAATAAGTTTATACTATTTTGTGTTGACAATAACATTTTTATTGAAAATTTGAATAGTATTTAGCTTTCTGATATTAAAATGGGATAGCCATAACATCATATTAAATTATTTTTTATTTTAGAGGATTTCCTGGGCCAAAGAATAAAATCTGTAGCTCTTTCACCAAACAGCTATCCAGAAAGTTGAATAAAAAGAACCCCCAAACACCAAGGAAATTATTACCCCAAATTTTCTAATCAATATGGCTTAATTTTTTTCTTTTTGGCTTTATTTTTGCACAGTAACATCTCTGTAAATGCAATCGAGGCTGCACAATTTCCACATGCTGAATACTGTAGAGATTTTTTATTTTCAACTCTGACAACTTCTCATGGGCAATCCACATATTTATTTTATCATAATCATTTAGGACAGAGGTTCTGGCACCAGCTAAGAGTAGAGTTCCCACCCTCTGACAAATCATTTAATTTCTGGGAATCTTGATTCCATCACAATTGGAGATAATACCTATTTACCTCTAGGGCATACTAGGGGATTAGATGAGCTAAACTTGTAGAAAGCTGTTAGCACAATGCCCACTAAGGGTCCAAGAAATGGACCGTTACTACTGTTTCATGTACATACTTATGCATATATATATATATGTATATATATATATACACACACACACACACATGCATATATATATATATGTGTGTGTGTATATATATTTTAATGAGCTTTTATTAGCTATGTTGGTTAAAGGTTTTCTTTGTCCTGTGATTTACTTTTAGATTTTAGAATACATTTCATTGTGCACATTCCATTTTTACTATAACAAAAATTATTATGACCATCATCATCAAATACATCTACTGCATCCCTCATAACACTCATCACTTCCTTAATAATTATAATCCTTTCTTCCCTTCAACATGGGATAAATAACCCATCACATTGCTCTAAGTCCCCATCAGAAAACCACTGCCCACACTTAACTTACCAAATCTGCTACTTTAGCCAGGTCAATCATCATGTTAATGTCACATCCACATTCAATAATGGTGAGTCTGCGCTTTTTACCTATAAGTGAAAAGATGAAAACTGTACTTTAAAAAATATATATCCATTAACGTTAATTAACATTTTTAACTGCATTAAGTAAAGCACCATATACACTTATAGGAGTATGCCAGAAATTCATTTTTATAGGAGAAAATTAATAAAATCTATTTCATCTTGGTTTTCTTGCTACGTTCTCTAATTTTAAAATATCACAAGACTACTCATATGAATAAAGTGCTCAAACAGGTAAAATTCCGACTAGAATGGGCAGACAAGTGGATTTCATGATGACCCTGATCCTGCTGTTCAGTAGTGGCCAGCGCTTCTACCTCTAACAAAGCTTCCCGTGTTCCCACTAAAGCTAAAAAAATCCTCAAACCTACTACAACAGAATGTTTGTGAACAATCATTACTTCTAAAATAGGTCTAAAGAAGTCATCACCATAACAAAAATGTCTTAAAGGTAAGCTTCAGTCCAACTATAGTTGTCCTTTGAACAATTAGGGGGTTAGGGACGCCAACCCTTGTGCAGTAGAAAATTGCATATCATCTTTGACTCCCCCAAAACTTGAGTCGTCCCTTGGTGAACACAGGGGTTGGTTCCAGGACCCCTGTGGATATCAAAAGCCAAAGGGGCTCAACTCCCTTACATAAAATGGCTCATGACAATGCAGAGTTGGCCTTCGCATATGCAGATTCCCAACCACGGATGAAAAAATACTTTTTGATCCACAGTTGCTTGACTCTGCGGATGTGAAACCTAGGGATACAAAAAGCCAACTGTACATTTATTTAAAAAAAAAAAATCCAGATAGAAGTGGACCCGTGCCTATTATTGCTAAATGAGAAAGTTCAGGCTCTACCACTGTCATTCTGGGAATTTGTTTCATCTTCCCTCAAATTTAGAAAGGTCACCATCTTCCAAAGCAGATAAACCTCACAGGAAAGAGGAAAACTCCCTTACCTCCACAAGAATGGGAAGTACTTGCTATCTGTTAAATGAAGGTGCTCACCAGGACCAAGCCAGCCTGCCCAGGCCAGCCACGCCTTTCGGAGGAGCATCCCTAGCAAACGCACACTGCAGTCAGAATAAGGTATACACCTGCAGCATTACTACCTCTAGGAACTTATCTTTTTCTGAAGTTACAGCCAACTTAGTAAAACTTGTAAGAGGTAATATGAAGTGACCATGTTAATTTCGCATTTACCGGTAAAAAAAAAAGTTCAACAAGGACATGCATGCTTCTCAGACGACAACACCTGCCATGACAGTCTGGGGTCGCACCCGCCTACCTGACACAATTGTTACAGGGCCTCTGATCTCTGTGAGCTTCTGCCTGGTGAAGTTCCGAATGAGGCACTGAATCAAAGTGCTCTTGCCGACTTTCGGAGGCCCCATCACCACCACCACTACTGGCGGAGGCTCCAGTGGAGTTCGATCAACCACTGGGATATGGTGCTTTTTTGTCTTCAAATCCTGAGTCCTAGTTGTTAAAAAATGAATAAATAAACTCATTTTCAAAATATAAAAGGCAGTACCCCCATATGTAAAGATTTTAAAGAGAGCAGAACAGACAATACACAGGTATAATTAACTTGTTAACTCCTGGCTCCAATCCAAATAACCACTTCAGTAAATATAAAAACAGATGGGCTTCAACAGTACAGAAGGTTGAAAACTATACTAACCTTAAATCTGATTGCTTTATTAGCTGATTACAGTAGTTTAAAGAGAAAAAAAAGAGCAAACATAGAGGCAGTATATCATAATGAATAAGAGCAGAGGCTATAGAGTTAAATTTGGCTCCTTTACTGGAAGAATATAATTCACTAATGTTTAGCCCGGCCAGTATGGCTCAATGGTTGAACCAGAAGGTCACTGGTTCCATTCCTGGTCAGGGCACATGCCTGGGTTGTGGGTTCCATCCCCAGTGGGGGGTGTAAAGGAGGCAGTTGATTAATGCTTCTCTCTCATCATTGATGTTTCTACCTCTCTCCCTTCCTCTCTGAAATCAATAAAAATACTTAAAAAAAAATAATGTTTAACCCAGCTGGCATGGCTGAGTGGTTGAGCATAGACCTATAAACTAGAGGTCACAGCTCAATTCCCAGTCAGGGCACATGCCCAGGTTGTGGGCTTGATCCCCAGTAGGGGGTGTGCAGGAGGCAGCCAATGAATGATTCCCTCTTATCATTGATGTTTCTCTCTCTCTCTCTCTCTCTCTCTCTCGCTCGCTCTCTCTCTCTCTCTCTTTCCCCCCCTCCTTCCCTCTCCCTCTGAAATCAATAAAAAAAAAAAATAAAATAAAATAGTAATGTTTATAGTACACTGGTTGGCATATAAGGATTCATTAAATAAAGTTATTTAATATTACATATTTCAACTATATAAAACACATCCAAAAAAACCCCACAAGCACACCTATTATCAGAGATATTATTTAAAGTTTAAGAACAAACAAATTCTATTAAAAAACTCATGGCTTTTCTTGGGCAAAAAAAGGCAATCAGTATAATCACTGGAGGCAAGGCAGCTTCCATAGGAACGACCTCTTATGTCTTAGTAAAAGAAACATGGCATGCATCTCCATGTCCTTCAGGGCTGAATAGACTCATGAATTCAAACATCATCTGGAGAGACTCCAACTGTTTAAAAAGAAAAAAATGAGCCCAGCCAGTGTGGCTCAATGGTCAAGTATCAACCTATGAACTGGGAGGTCACAATTCGATTCCTGGTCAGCACACATGCCAGGGTTGTGGGCTCCATCCCCAGTGGGGAGTATGCAGGAGAGAGCTGATCTATGATTATCTCATCATTGATATCCCTTCCTCTCTGAAATCAATAAAAATATATTATTTACAGAAAAAAATGAAAGAACCACTAGAAGAATCTAGCTAAACATACCTGTGAAAGGATCGAGCCATCCGCACAGCAGACTGGACTGCAAAAGCTTTGGGGTTTCTCTTCCGGGCATCTTCCTCATCTCCAAGTTGGAGGTCTTGCAAATGCCGTTTCTTTTTCTTCTCAGCTTTGGGCCCGCTGTTTTTCTTTCTGTGTTTCTTCTGGTCCTTGGCCTCCATGGTGACTTTTTACCAATTCACAAGTAACCTACATTGAATGAGGTGGGGGTGGAGGAAGCATTTTACAATCTACACGGCACCCAGGGAAAGACAGCAAATTTATTTCTTTAAAAAAAGACACAGATATGTTCACCCAAGAAGGGTAGGAACTACTTAATATGCCAAATTTCACTGCTCTGCTATAAATTAGATTAGTTAGCTCTGCTTAGATTACTATCTATTCATCTTAAGTTTCTGCATTAACATTGTCCATTTCTGCAAGGATGGAAACATTCTATAGCTATTTTTAACACAGTAGTCACTAGCCACATGTGGCTAATGAACTTACAATGTACCAAGTGAAACCGAGAAATTGACATTTTATTTTAATTAATTCCATTCTAAATTTAAATAGTCATATTTTACTAGAATATTTGGACAGCTCAGCTCTAAATAGCAACTGGACTAATAAAATGGCTTCCAAACAAACTATTTTAAGGTATTTTATTTAAAAAATCAAAGCATTTTAATAATCCCCCAACATGATAGCAGTATTACTTTTAGTTTGATACTGTAAAACTCTTAAATTATAATTACCTACATACACTTAAAAAATAGCAATATGTACTCGTGTGAGATATGACTGGTTGTGGATGATGCCTGGAGACCACACAGATTTGCAGAAACCCTTAGGACTCCTGAGCATCCCAGAAATTCATTGCTCATAAACTGGGAACCACTGGATTAAGTTTTGTTGTTTTTAAGGAAATCAGGCTGCATACAATATAGCACATGGGTAACAAAAAAGGGAAGTGGGGCAATCAAGTCATCCAATGAAGGTACTGAGATAACTTCAATTCAATAAATATACGCGTCTGCCTAAGATGTGCCAGGCACGGTGCCGGGAGATGGCTGCAGCTATGATCTGACTAGTGGGCGGAATTCAAACCACTGTCTTCAGAGCCAGGCAGGAAGGGCCACATCAGAGGGCTGCACTGCAGGAGGGCAGGCCGATTCCCCCCTCTCACCGGCGGAAGAGAAAGTCCGCACATACCAGCATAATGTCAAGAAATACCAATGGGAGTTAGGGGAGCTGGGTTCTAGGAGCGCTTTGAAACTGAACAGCTGTGTGTTTCAGGACATTCTTTTTCTACTCAACTGTATCTTGGTTCCGAACTTGTATGCACTTGATGCCAAGTTTATCCTCTTGGGATGCTGGTTAGGTGGGGAGAGGGGAAACACTTTTTGGAATTAACTGCCGTGACTCGGGTCTGTCACCGGCCGGGATTATGCCGCATTGAAACGCCCGCCAGCTCTCCCTGCCCCTCTCCCCGGGTCCCGGCTCCCCACGCGCATTCCTTAGCCACGCCCCCAACGACCGAGGAGCACGTCTCCGGAAGGTACGGAAGATGCCTGCCCGGCGCCTCAGGTTCTCCCCGGGGGCAGACTGCCAGACCGAACACGGGCCTTCCCGTGCGCTCGGCTCGCGAAGCTCCCGGAGCCCCAGCCCCGGAGACCCCGCCGCCGCCGCCTCCCCCAACCCCGGGCGCTCACCAAGCTCACAGGTGCTCCTGCTCAGCCCCGCGTGGACCACGCCGGAACCGGAAAGGCGGCCTACGCACTTACTCCACCTCCGGCGGGAAACAAGGCGGGGGCCGAAGAAAGGGACCGGCGGAGGGACGACTTTCCGGGGAGAGCCGCAAGGAAGACTTGTGATTGGCTAGTGGAGGCGCCCCGCCCCGGGGATCCGACCGCGGGGTCCGCCGCCCTCAGCTACAACTATTTACTCTCCTGGGTTTCCGAGCCGCGTCCTCTCCGGACGCCCGAGCGACCCGGAGGCCGTGTCGACTGTGCGGCCTGACGCCGTTCCTCGCTGCGGGACGGAAGCAGGAAGTAGCACTTCTGGTCTCCCTGCGTCACCTTGCCGACCCCCGACGGGCCTGGTGGGGTATCGCTGGGTTGGGAGTCGCTGTGGCTCGACCGCTTGCTCGGGAACAGCAGACTCAGGGCAGGAACAGACTAACCCACGTGGAATGCCTCGGCCTTCCTCTGACCCCGGGAAAGGACTTTCCGTGGGAGAACGCAGCCTCTTGCCGCTTTCTTCTAGCACAGGTTTGCCCATTCCACCCGAGGGACTGCTGCGGGTTCATCCAAGCCCATCCCGGGTGAGCTGGATGCCAGTTTTATCTCCCTCTGGTCTTGGAGGTTTTCTTTTCAATATCCTACCAGTGCCACCCCGCGCCCCCCCCCCCCCAGGGCCCAGTTCTGCCTCATAAAACCAGGCACACTAGTAACGGAGACCCCCTGCCCTCGATGCCCTTCACAGCGAGCTCGAGTTCTCCCTCGGTGCCCACAGGCATTCGCTCTGCATCACTACACGCTGCTGTGCCAGGGAGGCTGCCCGCCAGGGCACACACTCCCTCCTCTGTGAAGAGCTCATAATTTTGTAGCTTTAACGCTAACCCCCATACTCTCGGAGATTTCAGTATACAGGTGGGTAATCCTAGCATCCACTTGGCTCCGTGTGTCCCACTCTTGTCTTCTAACTTGGCGCAGCCTCAGTGCCCCCGTGATCACACCCTAGAACTTGTCTAAGGTCTGCAACCCCTGAAGCGCCCCACTCCGACTACCACTTCCGATGTTTCTAAGTTATTCCCTCTAATGCCCCCAAACCAAAACTCCTGCAACCCTACCAGTATCTCCAACCCATCTCCTACCACCTTCCTCCCTTGGTGAGTTCTCCCTCCCTAGTAAGCTAGCGTGAACTCCATGGTCAGCCTGTAGGAGGAGCTTCTTGTATCCCTTTTTAACTCCCTCATCTCCCTGTCACATCATATCTGCTTGGTAAGGAGAACCCTGGAGAAACCCAATTCCCCGTCTCCATACTGCAGCAGTGCAGCTAAACGCGGCTAGAGGAGAACGCAGAGCCGTCCTGACTGCCCTCCCTCCAACAGTTCCAGCATTGCTTGGTCTCTGCCATTCTCCCAAATGAGGATCTCACGCCTCTCTTCTCTCTTCAGTCCTTCCCACCTCCTTCCCCCTCCATCCTACTTCACTAAGAAAATGGAAGTGGAGACTCCCACCGCTGCAGACTTCTACCACCATATCCACCAGACGCCCCCGCCCCCCTTCCCCGCCCCTTACTGTAGATGCGCTACCTGTGTCCACCTAAACACATCCTGCACCTGACTGCTGGATCCTGTTACCTCCAGGGCGTCGCTCCAGCCAGTCTGTTCTCTCCCCCACACCATCAGTTTTTATTAGCGTATTCCCGTCATCATACAACCTGCAGTTATTTCATCTTCAAATGAACTCCTCTTGACCCCATTTCCTATACCTTTTCTCCATGTTTCTTTGTAGCAAACTTTCACGAAAGAATTGTCAGTATTTTCTCTGGTTCCTCTCCTATTCTCTTAGGTTCGCTTTGCTCTCAGAACACCATCTACTAGTACAGTCCTGGGGTTTTCCTTCTCGATGGCCTTTGTTTGTTCTTCCACTCCTACCTGACCAGCTGTCCACTGGGCGCACTGACTCTAAAGCCTCTTGGGAGGTGCAAGGTCAGCCACCACCTGTGCCCTGCCTGGGCCACCCCGCACGAGCTGCCCAGTGATCTGCAGATGGCTGCTACTTAAGCTGGGCTTGCAGGTGCCCAGGAGAGTCCAAGGTGGGAACCAAGGCTGGCTGCCATTAGTGCCAGGCCTGGGGCCTCTTGGTGAGAGGTATGAGGCATGCCAAGGCTAGATGCTGCGTGTCTGCAATTTGTGAACCTTTAAGAGATTTTCAGGAAAGCCCGCCACAGGAGCTAAGAAAGGCAGTTTGTATAGAAAAGCCACTGGAAACAACTTGGGTGGTCCACAATTTGGGTGGGGCGGGGTCTCAGGGGATCAACAGGGAGGGGCAAACAGGGTGAGCCAGATTGATGGAGACTCAGATATGGCCCCTCGGGCTCGTCAGGGGTACTAGTGCCTCTGCCAGCACTTTGTCAGACAGAAAGCTGCCCCTCCAGCTCTTGCCCAAATGCTGGAAAATTCAGTTCCTCCCCATATGTCCCTTGTGCCTTTCGAGCTGTTGCCCCAGTGCTAGCGCTCAGAGGGAGCAAGTCTGAGTCAGTACAAAGGCCCTTTAAGAGAAAGTGCTTGGGACTCCAGCAGCCTCAGTCCCTCTCAGCTTCCGTCTCCCTCAGTCACCTACCCCCACTGTTTTTTAAAGCCAGATGTTATGGGGTTTTTCTCTTCCTGCCACTGAAACCCTGGGCTGGGGAGATCTAGTGTGGGGTGGGGTTCCTCACTCTTCAGGGAGGTCCTCTACAGCCAAGATAAACCTTCTGATTTTTATCTGGCACATGTGGGCGTGGGACCAGCTCATTCCATATCTCCACCCCTCCTACCAGTCTCAATATGGCTTCTTTAAATCCCCAGTTGTAGGACTTCCATTCAGCTAGACGTCAGGCAGTTCTGAATAATGCTTGTTCTGTAGTTTATTTTAATTTGATGTGGTTGTGTGAGGATTTGAGTAACTGCATTTACCTACACCAGTGGTCGGCAAACTCATTAAGTCATCAGAGCTAAATATCAACAGTACAACGATTGAAATTTCTTTTGAGAGCCAAATTTTTTAAACTTAAACTATATAGGTATGTACATTGTTATTAACTTAATTAGGGTGCTCCTAAGCTGGCCTTTGCTAAAAACGTCCTCAGTGTGATTGAGGTACGTTTGCTGAGGTCGACCCCTTCCAACTCTCCCATCCACACTCGTCTTGTATACTTGTTTCGTCTATCTCCTTTCGTTCATCCTCTCTATATGTCCAAACCATCTCAACATACCTTTTTCAGTCCTTGACACTACATCTTCTTTCACTCCACAACGTTCCCTAAAATTAACTTAATAAACTTTACTTAAAGTTTTAAGTCAACTTTGCACTGTACGTGTACTTCCGCACGTGGTATTTTGTGGAAGAGCCACACTCAAGGGGCCAAAGAGCCACATGTGGCTTATGAGCCGAGGTTGGCCAACCACTGACCTAATTATGTTGAGATAGGGTACCTCTGTGGAAGGTGTGATAGAGGCAGCAGACCAGAAGCTCCAAGATTTCTACCAGAAACTTGGGGTGTATACAGATCAGTACTGAAGGCTGATCATAGGACAAACCACACAGCGGAAGGGTGGCATAGCAAATTTCAAAGGTGATGGTAGTGTATTATCCTTCAATTTGGAGTTTATTTAAGTGTTGAAAGATAAACAGTAAAGCTATAAAGTTACCAGCCAGGTTTTGGTGGTCACACTCAAATATAGCCACCAATTTAACAATGATACCAACAAAATACAATTTGTATAAACAAAATTGTTAACAGATATAACAAATATAAAGCCAGTAATCAGGTTGATATATTCTTTTTTTAAATGTTTTTATTGATTTTTTAGAAAGAGGAAGGGAGAGGACAGAAACATTGATGATAAAGCAATATCAATTAGCTGCCTCCTGCACATCCACTACCAGGGATTGAGCCCACAACCAGGCATATTCCCTGACCAGGAATTGAACCAGCGACCTGTCGGTACATGGGATGGTGCTCAGTCCACTGAGCCACACGAGCCAGGCAGGTTGATATCTTCTTTAGAGCAATTGCTCATGGCTTTACAGAGTAACGCTGCCAAACTTCATGACAAGGAAAAACAAGAATAAATATGAAACCCCAAATTCATCATAAAAAAATAACAATTTTAACAAAGTTAAATGTATTATTTAATGAATTGTGGGCCGAATGTCTCAGTGGGTGTTTTGGACAGGACCAAATGTCCTGCAAAGATGTAATAAAAATGCCGTATCAGAAAGAAAAAGGTGAATTAAGCTGCAGGGACAGCTGGCTTATTTGGAAGAATAGAGAGCTGCTTACCTCACACGACATGTAACAAACACCACAGACGGAAATATGAATAATGCAAGTATACATGTCTGCTTCACACGTTAAAGGTGAGCCATACCTACCACAGTACTCAGTTCCAAAAGGAATGTACTTATGACAACAAAGCACAACAAAGCAAAAACACAACTCTCAACTAGAATAAATTTCTAATGCTGGGCCTTTACATAGGAATTAAGAAACACTGCGCTGCTTATTCTCCATCGGCTCCACCCAGATCTCTGTGCCCCCTTGGGCTTACCTGCAGATGGCATCTGCTTAGGTTCTCCCTAGGGAGGCACCAGCAACTTGGTGTCACAATTCTGGAGTTGGCCCCTCCTTCATGGGAGCAAGTCTCACTGGGCTCTGGTAACACTTGCTTCCATCCTTCGCCCCTTTAGGATTTAGAATAGTGCAGATGCTAGTCTCTAGGTGATTCAATAGCCCGTTTCTCATCCACTGTAAGTCTGCCATTAAAATCTAGAATTCTGTTTTTCACTGGAACCATGCTGACACAAGACCTACCCCATATTAAATTGTCAAAAGAAATAATTCTTCCCAGTCCGACCAGCATGGCTCAGTGGTTGAGCATCGACCCATGAACCAGGAGGTCTCAGTTCGATTACTGGTGAGGGCACACACCCTGGTTGTGGGCTCAATCCCCAGTATGAGACATGCTGATCAATGATTCTCTTTCATCATAGATCTATCTCATCTATCCCTCCCTCTCTGAAATCAATAAAAAAGTATATATTTTTTTAAATGAAATAATTTGCCCTAGCCGGTTTGGCTAAGTAGATAGAGCCTCAGCCTGTGGACTGAAGGGTCCTGGGTTCAATTCCAATCAAGGGCACATGCCCGGATTTCGGGCTCGATCCCCAGTAGGAGGCATGCAGGAGGCAGCCAATCAATGATTCTCTCATCATTGATGTTTCTATCTTTATCCCTCTCCCTCACTGAAATCAATAAAAAAATATATTTTTTAAAAAAGAAATAATTTTCCCCAAAATTCACTGTATTTTAAGAATATTAACACTTAGAAAATAATTCATCTCTATTGGGGGAAATGTCTTCAGTTCTAAATAATAACCCTAAGAATAAATGAGAAGCCATTATTATCACAGTAATATAAGGTCCTGAGAGAGAGCAAGTCCATAGAGAGTTGCATATCTTAAAGCTAGGGTTTTCTCATCTTGTGTGCTGTTACCTTTGGGCTATTGCCCTTTAAAGCCATAAACTATAATTTGATATACTATATAGACATGAAAAAGTCCATTACAACAGAGACAATCTCTTCTCATGTTTTCTCATGTCATGACATTTGATTGCTGACATCTTTCCCCAAAGCACTACAGAATATTTTCCAAACATCTCATATCTCACATATCCACCCAACAAAATCATTAGCATATCCACGACTAACTCAGACTAATCTGGATTTACCCTTATATCATCTGGGTGAGGGATAGACAAAGAAAAAACAGAGCCCAACAAATAAGAAGTAGAGTCTCTTGGAACTGCTTATCAACATGTTGCAAGGAATCATAGGAAACAATAGGACAAAGGCAAAAGGGACAGTATGTAACACTATTATATGAAATATAAATACATACTTCCTGGATTACATACAACTTAGGTTACACATATCATGCCTAAATAGATACAGCAATGAAATACCAAGAGTATGAAAGAGGCATTTCATTACACACAACTATTTTTTATTTGTACAGTGCAATATTACTGTTTATAACTAATATTAATCTTTGTGGAATTTATGTATCACTATTAACAGCATTTACAGTATTGACTGAGAGGCTGCTTAAAAAAACTCAGGAAAAAATGTTTGGTTTTTTAATGGAGGTAGTTCAATAATAATGGCAGTACTCATTCATCTATGAGGAAAGGTAGGTGATGTGGCTGTAAAATAACATATACTGGCCGTACTCTAGAGAGACTTGGTAGTATTGAGAATAGAAATGATGAAGAGGTGGTTAAAAAACTCACAGAAACATATTTTGTCTTTATTGAAGTGGCAGTTCAGCAATGACAATAGCCATGTATTTGTCAGGAAATAGGAGAAAAGTTATGTGGTTTTCACTTTAACTCTTCCAAATATATTTTCTTATATCCATAGTGGTGTGCTGCTAAATACTTGACAATAGGTTATCTAAGAAAATAACTCTAATATGTAGAGTTTGCCAATTTCCCTTGTGTAAATACTCACACTAAGTCAAGCTACCAACATGATGGCACTGAATGTAGAGATGAAAAGAGATGTGCAGCTGCACACCATTACTCAGTATTCTCTCCATGAAGACTCAAAAATATAAGTAACCTAAAGAACAAATAGCAAAATATTATAAAATAATTAGGAAGTAATGTGTTGAGTATTTACCACCTTTGTTTTTAATATAATTTAATTATAATTTTATGTAATTTAATTTTTAAATGACTGTGTTTAACAACTGGCTGGCAAAATTCCTGAAAATTTAAATCAGCAGTACTTCCAAGCCAGTATGAACTTAATCTAGCACATCACTATATGTGTGTATAAATATATTTACATGTACATATGCAATTATGTTAACCTACAAAGATACTGGTGGTATTTAGTGTGGGAAATATTAATATAGATCACAATAGTTGTTTAAGTGTTCATACTTTCTCTTCACAATTAATGTTGGACTCTAATATATAAATCAAGCATACCTCAAATTTCTATTACGTTAGAATACTTACATAGGTCTGAACACATTAAGGATTCTTCACATGAATGTTTAACGCTATTGTCATTCAACATTTTTTAAGCTGTGAATATCAGTATAAGTGAGTATCACACATTATGTTTACAATAAAGTTTTGCTATCACATTTGGAATATGATACAACATAAATTCTCTACAAAGATTTTTACCATATAACTTAAATGAACAAATTTTTCCTAAGTACAAATTTTCTGACAAAAGTTTATTTTTTCTTAAAAGCTTCCACATATTTAAAACATTAATAAGGTTTTATTCTAATATTAATTATCTGAAGTGCAATAAGACATAACTTTTGAGTAACTTGTGATGTTCTTTGGGTTTCATTGATCTTATTTTTTAAAAACTGAATAATGAATTTGAAAGGGTGGACAGATTTCTGAACATTCAGGATGTGGAAAGAGCTTTCACCCTTGTGTGAATTCTCTGATGTTTAGTGAGTACTGATCTCTGACTAAAGGTTTTCCCACATCCATTACACTCATAGGGTTTCTCCCCTGTGTGAGTTCTGAGATGCTTAGTAAGAGCTGATTTCTCACAGAAGGTTTTCCCACACTCATTACATTGATACGGTTTCTCTCCTGTGTGAGTTCTTTGATGTACAATGAGGTTTGACTTCACACAAAAGGATTTCCCACATTCATTACATATGAAGGGTTTCTCTCCTGTATGTGTTCTCTGATGTACAGTTAGTGCTGACCTGTGGCAGAAGGATTTCCCACATGTGTTACATTCATAGGGTTTCTCTCCTGTGTGTGTTCTGTGATGTTCAGTGAGGTTTGACTTCACACAGAATGTTTTTCCACACTGGTTACATTCATAAGGTTTTTCCCCTGTATGTGTTCGTTGGTGGTTGGTAAGGTGTGGTTTCTGACAAAAGGCTTTCCCACATTCAGCACATTCGTAGGGTTTCTCTCCTGTGTGTGTTCTCTGATGTTGAGTGAGGTTTGACTTCTCCCAGAATGTTTTTCCACATTCAGCACATTCAAAATTTTTTTCTCCTGAGTGAGCTCTTCGAGGTTGGGTGAGATGTGACTTCTTGTTGAAATTATTTCCATTCTCCTTGTGCTCATAAGGTATTGCTCTCATATGTACTATCTGATGTTTAAAGAGGGCTGATTTCCCTCCCGTTTTGTGACTTACTTTATATTCATGGGGAATTTTTCCTGTGTAAGTTCTCGGATGAATAATGAAAGTTGAATTGTCACAGAAAATTTGATCATAGTCATTATATTCATAAGGATTCTCCCCTGTAAGAGCTCTCTGATGTCCCAATCTTAAATCCACATAGAAGGGATTCCCACAAATACTGCATTCATATGGGTCCCTTTCTAAATGAGTTCTCTGAGATAAACTGAGCTTTAAGTTTTGGATGAAAGTTCTTTGACATTCATTATATTCACAGAGTGTCTCTCCTGTCTGAGATCTCTTATTTGAGAAAAAGGCTGCCTCTTCTTGGAAGTCTTGTCCATTTTCATGATACTCAGAAGGCTGGTCGAAAATTAGCTGAGTGAGATCCTGGCCATGACTAAGGATATTCCTTTTTTGATCATAGTTATAAGATTTCCCTCCAGTAAGAGTTTTCTCATGCCTAATATCAAGGAGCAATTTCTCATATAAATTAAACGTATCAGGTTTTGTTCCAGAATAGTTCTTTCTACTAATAATTAAGTCTGAAATATTCTTCAAACTCATTTCACAAGAGGAACATATCTTATATGAAATATTTCTTGAAGGAACACAGTCTTTACCCAGATTGAAAGTTTTCCTTACTCTCTCACCACCATGTATATTTAATGTTTTGTTGGTGGTGAGAGCAAATTGCCAAAAATGCCCATCTTCATTTTCTTGGCTGCTCTCTATTAGGTCATCATCTTTCCAGTCTTCTGGAAATGAGAAAAATAACCACATCTTATGAATTTCAGTACATTTCTAATGGAATTGGACTTTCACACAAATGCTCTATTATGCAATAAATCCTTTGGTTTAGACCCAGTTTCCTGGTATGAACTAAATCCAACTATATATTTCCTTTACTGTTCTGGTTGGAGTGGAAAATACATGTTGCAGTGGAAGCAGGGAAAGGAAAGTGGCAATGACATTTAGCACTTTATAAATATATAACCTTCAAAACTAAACCAAAAAAAGGAAATAAAATTCAAAGCACTGGGAGTGGCTGATTCAGAAACAAGGAAATGCAAGAGAATGGGGTGAGCCCAAAGGAGGCATTAAACATGGAATAAAGTGATAGTTAAGGTGAGTAGACAAGGGCTTTCAGAGGATGAACTGTGTTTGGTAGAGAGAGAACAATTTAGTAGTAATCCTCTCGTACACAGAATACTGGGGTAGGATTCCAACTAGAGTACATGACTCCACTCTACACATGAAACCAAACTAAAGTTCTGAAAACACCAACTTCCTTAGGTCCAAAAGAATAGTCCTAATAGTCCTATAACCCAGGATCTAGATTTTCCTTTAATATAATTCACAGAAAAATAATTACTTTTAAAAATGTTTTAAGAGGCAAGTTAGAGACAGTGAAATAAACTGAAGAGATGGTGAGCAAACAGTACAGATTTTCTGAGAGTTGTTCATTCGGAAAGCAAGACACTCAGAACTAGATGAGTTCAACAAGGGAAGTTTTTTTTTGTTTTGTTTTTGTTTTTAAGGAAAACAGACTGAAAAACAAATTAGAAGAAGAATCTGCTTTGGCAGAGGCGGATCATAGTTTATGTCCTTACCTTCTCACAACCTGATTACTGTGGGAAGATCCTCACTAATGCATGTTGCCATTCCTTTCTCTCCCCATTTTATGTCAACATCAAAATAAATTTCTGAAAGCATCTATTTCCTCATGCTTTAAGCAACACTGCTTTACCTGAGACTCTAACTCTCTTTCTAGCTGTGACTCACAACATCACAAATGTTCAACAGGAAATACAACCCAGATGAGGAGCAGGCCTTCTTTGCAAAAGGACCAGGTTCATTTTGTTTTCTCACAGCTGTTCACAAAACTGCCCAAGCCATCAAGTCATACGTTCCTTCACCTCAATCTGCTGGCTAACTTCTCCCCAAAATAATTTTGTTTCTGAGGCAGTGTTGATTTTTAAGTCTACTTTTATTTCTAGGTTTATCTTTTATAGTTTTCAGTTTTTATACCTTGAGGCTCATCTGTGGATTTTACTGAACTGTAATATCCATAATGATCACATTTCTCTATATGCTGTACCTTTCTATATATGAGACCTTAAGTAGATATTATCTTAAAGTTTTTGGCTAGCCTGGCCAGCGTGGCTCAGTGTGTGAGCATAGATCTATGAACCAGAAGGTCATGCTTGGATTCCCGATCAAAGCACATTCCAGGGTTGCGGGCTCAATCCCCAGTAGGGAGTGTGCAGGAGGCAGCCGATCAATGATTTCCTGTCATCACTGATGTTTCTTATCTCTTTCTCCCTCTCCTTTCCTCTCTGAAATCAATAAAAATTCTTTAGAAAAGCAAGGACCTATAACCAAGATTACTCTACCCAGCAAAGCTATCATTTAGAATAGAAGGACAAATAAAGAGTTTCCTAGACAAGGAAAAGCTAAAGCAGTTCATCACCACCAAATTAGTGTTGAAGAAGAAAAAAAAATAAGAAGGATAAGAAGTATGAATAAAATGGTAATAAATACATATCTATCAACAGTTACTTTAAATGCAAATAAATTAAATGCTCCAATCAAAAGACATATGGAGACTTAATGGATAATGAAAACAGACCCTTGCTATCTACAAGAGACTCATAGACCCTTGCTGCTTTCAAGAGACTCACTTAGGATCAAAAGACACACACAGATTTAAAGGGATGAAAAAAGATATTTCATGGAAATGGAAACAAACAAAAAGCTGGGGTAGCAATACGTACACCAGACAAAAGAGATCTAAAAAAGAAAATAAACAAGTAGAACAGAAAGAGACTCACAGATACAAAGAACATTTTGACAGTTGCCAGATGGGAAGGCTGTTGGGATGGATGGAAAAGTGAAGGATTAAAAAGTACAAATTGGAAGTTACAGAATAGTCACAGAAATGTAAAGTATAGCATAGGGAATACAGTCAATAATATTGTAATAACTATGGTGTCAGATGGTTACTAGATTTATCGGGGTGATCACTTAGTAAGTTATATAACATCTAATCACTGAGTTGCACACCAAACTAATATAATATTGTATGTCAAATGTAACTGAAAAATAAAAAATTACTTAAAGTTTAAAAAAGAGCATTTATAAGTGAATTTAGGATATAATATAGTATGGGTTTTAGTGTAAATTCTGGAGAGCAGAAAGAAACTAAGATAGGTAGGACAGTAGAGCACTTGTGATCTTGGTTCCCAGCATGTCATCATTTTGGCTCAAATAAATTCTTATAAAAATAAAAAAATAAAAAGAATAGGACCACACTGTAATAGTCAATGAAAGGCTTTAATTTTATTTATAAATAAAAAGCTACTTTATCAGGCTAGTAAAAGATACATTGGATGCTTTAGGTTAAATAAAAGCCATTTTTAGGAGGTAGCTCAAGCCAGAAATGAGACATCACAGGCACAGTTCTGGTTTTACGTGTTATCAGTGAAAAGTGAGAAAATGAAGAGATGTAGAGCAGTGGTTCTCAACCTTCTGGCCCTTAAAATACAGTTCCTCATGTTGTGACCCAACCATAAAATTATTTTCGTTGCTACTTCATAACTGTAATGTTGCTACTGTTATGAATTGTAATGTAAATATCTGATATGCAGGATGGTCTTAGGGTCGTTCGACCGCCAAAGGGGTTCCGACCCACAGGTTGAGAACCGCTGCAGTAGATGGTTTTGAAAGGAAAACAACAGCAGTCTGAATAGACCAGTAATAGGAAATAACAGGTTTAGTATAGTGACCCATGGTTGCCACTTAAGGTAGTAAAGGATTGTAGAATGTCCCTTATTTGACTCCTAGAAAACCAGCCTCTCTGGTTTTCATGCCACTCAGACTGTTCCTTCTCAATCTCCTCTAATGATGAGACTTAATGGATTTACATGTCTCATAAACGTGTATTGTCCCAAGACTACTTCTCTCACAAAGAACCACTCTTTAGAAAAGGAGTCAGCAAACTATGACTACAAGCAATGAATGGTCCTTGAACTAAGAATGTTCCTTACATTTTTAGAGGGACAAAGTAGAAGAGCACTAGGTAGGAGCAAGGATAAGAAGAAAGGAGGAGAATAAATAGGAAGAGAAAGGGGTGGAAAGGGGAGGGGAGGAGCAGCAGCAGCAACAACCATGACCACATGTGGCCACTAACCCTGAAATATTTACCTTCTGGTCTTTTATTAAAGTTTCCCAACATCTGTTCTAGAAGATCTCCTCTACCCATGCCTTTTGACACCACCTGAAATTAATGCCTTTCAAATGGATACTTCTAGTTCTATATTCCATACTTGTACACATCCAACCTCCAATACACAGACTAGATTTTAACAGTTACCTCAAGCTTATTGAGTCCAAATTTAAATTTATAATAACCCCCCTATAATCTCTCCTCCCTAATTTTCTCTATTTCAGTAAATGACACCCTAATTTATCCAGTTGCTTGTCATTCATGACTCCTCTCTTTCTCTCACACACTATTATCTAATCCAACAGCAAATCCTCTTAGTCGGATCAGTACATCTGTACAAATCTACCA
This sequence comes from Myotis daubentonii, assembly GCF_963259705.1. Lineage (NCBI taxonomy): Eukaryota > Metazoa > Chordata > Mammalia > Chiroptera > Vespertilionidae > Myotis > Myotis daubentonii. Next base: position 10,815,842 of record NC_081852.1, read on the forward strand.
CCTCTGAGCACTTCCAACATAGCCTTAGCTACTATCTTCTCTCCTCTGGAGTACATAATGGCCTCCTAACTGGTGTTTCTTCCTTGCTAATGCCTAAGTACCACTCACCCACCATAGTTTATTTACTGACCAGAAGTCAGAAAGACTCTTTTAAACTGTAAATCAGATTTGATGACATAATTTGATTTACATGTACTAAAAAAACAAAGGATTTCTCACATCACTCAAAACAAAATTAACCATGGTATCTACCATGGTCCATGCTACTAATTATAATATCATCTCCTATCTATCTCCCCCACGCCCTCTGGTCTCCAGCCACAGTGGCCCGCAGGCCGACGCTCTATCCACTAAGCCAAACCGGTTTCGGCCAGATATATTCTTAGAGTGAAGAATGGCAGGTTTGATTCCGGTCAAGGGCATGTACCTGGGTTGCGGGCACATCCCCAGTGGGGAGATGTGCAGGAGGCGGCTAGTCGATGTTTCTCTCTCATCGATGTTTCTGACTCTCTATCTCTCTCCCTTCCTCTCTGTAAAAAATCAATAAAATATATTTAAAAAAAAAAAAAGAATATATCTGCCTGAGAAGTTCAGCACCTGATGTTTCCCCTGCCTAAAATATTCACGCTTCCACTTTATTAGTCTTGTCTCTATTAATCTCATTAAAAAGGTTTTCCCTGACTTTCTTACCAAATAGTACATCATTTTCCATCCTCCTTTCCACTACTTTAACAGTACTTACCATCACCCAACACTGTGTGTGTATATACATGCACATATATCTACACACACACACACAGGTGTGCTTTGTGCCCCTCACTGTAATATACACTACATGACAGCAGGGACATTATTCTTTTAATTACCTAAAAACATAACTGGATCATAGTGAGTGCTCACATATATTTGTTAAATGAATATATAGAAGTACTGCATGAAAAAACACCAGCTAACACAAAGACAATAGAGGTGAACAATTCTAAGATACACTAACCAAAAAAAAAAAAAAAAGATACATTAACCAAGAAAATTTATCTAAGATGAACCTGACTGCGTTTAGCTTATGGGTATAGGTAAGTCACCCTTAAAATGTAGAAGGAAAAAGGAAAGCACTTATGAGTGAAAGTGACATGTGGAGGAATGTGATTAAAGTAATAAAGGGATGTGGGCCAATTGTCCTTATAACTTCCAAAGGTCTGGGCTACAAAAAAAAAAATATCTGAAAGGTGATAAGCCCTAAACAATGGCTTAAATCTCACTTCCTGTGGCTTCCATCTGCGTGTGAACTCATGAACTCACCTGGGTGGCACTGGCTTGAGAATCCTTGCTTTAATATCCAGGGCTCTTCTCCTTGCTCTATCTTGATGATCACTTCTGGCTTAGTAATGCAATACCCTGTTAAGAGAAAATACTACAGCATTATGGCTAAACAGCCTGGTTTTAGGGACTCTGAGAAAATGGTGGGGAAGAAAGGTACAGCTTAAAGAGCTGTTCAAAGGAGGTGCCCTAATCAACCAATCCCTGAGGAGGGAAAAATACAGCATTCTTTATGCTAGCCCAAATCTCTAGCTTCAAATCAGAAAATTCTTACAGGAAGTTCATATGTTTCATCAACTAAGAAATGCATGGTACTGGTAGTCACATAGAAATATTCTTACCTATTGAGACAAGGTGGCTGTAATTTTCCAGCATCATGTCTCTGTATAGTATCTTCTGAGCAGGATTCAGCAGATGCCACTCTTCCTGGGTGAAGTCCACGCACACATCTTTGAATGACACTTGTTCCTGTAACGGTATATTCTTTTTCTATATGAAGCTGTCAGAACTATATAATGAGGAAAACATTTGAAAGAACTAATCTCTTTAGAGCTTACTAAAAATTGTCATATAGGATTCCTTCTTTTGTGCTATATTATGTAGGATAAAATATGTACAAATTGACTTTCCACTAAGGGCTTGGAACTGTCCTAACTGCTGCAAAAATACTATTGATGAAAACAAACACAGTTTCTGTTCTCAATGCTTATGACATGATAAGGAGACATATACATTATCATTTATTAAATTAGACATTGTAGGAGCTAGCAGTATTCACAAAATAGGCTGGGGTTACCAAGGAAAAGTTAGTTCTTTTTTTTTAAGTTAGTTCTTTTCTATTATCTTTTATATTATTACTAGAGGCCCGGTGCACAAAAATTTGTGCACTCGGGGGGGAGGGAGGGTCCCTCAGCCCGGCCTGTGCCCTTTCGCAGTCTGGGACCCCTCGGGAGATAACAACCTGCTGGCTTAGGCCTGCTCCCGGGTAGCAGAGGGCAGGCCCAATCCCTAGGTGCGGGCCCTGGTCAGGCTCAGAGCAGGGCCAATTGGGGAGTTGGGGTGCCTTCCCCTGTCATGCACAGAGCAGGGAAGATTGGGAGGTTGTGATGCCACCCTCAGTCACGCTCAGGGTAGGGCCAATTGGGGGGTTGGGGCACCGCCCCCTGTCACACTCAAGGAAGAGTCGATGGGGAGGTTGCGGCGCCACCCCCTGTCACGCACAGAGCAGGGCCCATCAGGGGGGTTGGGGCTCCGTACCCTGTCACGCACAGAGCAGGGTCAGTCGGGGTTGGGGAGCTCCCCCCTGTCATGCACAGAGGAGGGCCGATCAGGGGGTTGGGGAGCTCCCCCCTATCAGGCACAGAGCAGGGCTGATCAGGGGGTTTGGGTGCTGCCCCCTGTCACGCTGATCCCGGTACCGGGAGGCCTCTCGGCTCCACTAATCCCGGTGCCGGGAGGCATAGTCCCCTTTTACTATATAGGATAGAGGCCTGGTGCATGGGTGGGGCTGGCTGGTTTGCCCTGAAGGGTGTCCTGGATCAGAGTGGGGGTCCCCACTGGGGTGCCTGGCCAGCCTGGGTGAGAGGATGATGGCTGTTTGCATCTGGTCACACACCCTTCAGGGTGGGGGTCCCCACTGGGGTGCCTGGCCAGTCTGGGTGAGGGGCTGAGGGCTGTTTTCAGGCCGACTGAAGTTCCCAACTGCTCCTTTTTTTCTTTTTTATTCTGGGCCAGCTTTAGCTCTGGCTCCAGCTCTGAGGCCTCTGCTGCTGAAAGAAGGTATCTGGTTTGTTTAGGTTCTATAATCGAAACAATCTATAACTCCAGCTCTGATATCCCGGGCTCGCTGAAAGCAGGTTTCTGGGGTTTTGTTTAGCTTCTATATTTGTTACAATGTTTCTTAAACTGCAGGCTCAGAGGCCGGCAAGGCAGGCGGGGAACGTTGGAGTCCTCCGTCACTGAAGCAAGCAAGCCTCATGTTAGTTTCAAGCTGCCTGTCTGCCGGCCACCATCTTGGCTGACAGGTAATTTGCATATCTTGCTGATTAGCCAATGAAAAGGGTAGCGGTCGTACACCAATTACCATGTTTCTCTTTTATTAGTGTAGATTATATTTTAAATGCTTAATACTTTTATCTTTTTAAATATATTTTTTACTGATTTCAGAGAGAGGAAGGGAGAGGGAAAGAGAGATAGAAACATCAATGATGAGAGCCAATCATTGATCGGCTGCCTCCAACATGTCCCCTACTGGGGACTGAGTCTGCAACCCAGGTATGTGCCCTGACCGGGAATCGAAATGTGACCTCCTAGTTCATAGGCTGACACTCAACCACTTAGCCACAACGGCTGGGCACCTTTTATATTATTAACTTTCACTGAGGAAGTAAAACTTTGTTAAAATGAATAGTGGATTGAAATGAATATGGTGCAGGCTCTGACCAAGTTCAACCTATGATTGATTAAAGTGACCAGCCCTGCATTCTACCTGCCCACCAGAGAAAGGATGAATCCTCTCTGCTGAAAGAGATCATTTTCTGAGCCTCTACCATTTTTTAAAAAAATATAAAGTCTGGCATCCAATAAAAAATTTCAAGTTCTGTGAAAAGACAATGACCAAGAAAAAAATAGACAATAAAAACAGACTAATAGGGGACTCAGATATTGGAAATGATAAGCAAGAACTTCAAAATAAATGATGAATAATATATTCAATAAAACAGATGAATATATGAACAAAATAAATGAAAGATGGGATGTGTGGTTTGCAGAAAAGAACAGAGCAGGGCTAAGACCACTAGCCCTTGATAAGTCCGCCGCCACAAGGTGTCCTTTGGCTGGCATCTGGGACCTTGGATTTCAGGAGAGTTCTCACCATCTATCTATATATACTAGAGGCCCGGTGCAAGAGATTTGGGCGGTTGGCAGTCCGGGAGCCCTCGGGGGATGTCCAACTGCCAGCTTAGGCCCGCTCAAGCCATCAGTCGGATATCCTTAGCGTGGCCACGGAGGTGGGAGAGTCCCCCACCACCGCTGCTGCGCTTGCTGGCTGTGAGCCAGGCTTCTGGCTGAGCGGCACTCCCCCTGTGGGAGTGCACTGACCACCAGGGGGCAGCTCCTGCATTGAGCATCTGCCCCCTGGTGGTCAGTGCTCATCAGAGTGACCAGTCGTTCCGCTGTTCGGTCAATTTGCATATTAGCCTTTTATTATCTATCTATCTATCTATATATAAAAACCCTTATATGCAAATAGACCAAACGGTGGAACTAAAAAACTGAACCAAACAACCAGTCGCTGTGACGTGTGCTGACCACCAGGGGGCGCACACGGAACATGGCGTGCGTTGGCTGCGGCAGGATGGTGGAACAGGTAAGCGGGGGCGCCAGACCAAGGTGGGGCACCGGTTGCAGTCATTGGTGCAAGCTTCTGGTGGTTACTGAATACTCTTTGCTCACGTGCACCACGGTCCTGCCCAGTGCTTGCACATGCTGCCAGTGCTGGAGCTACTGCTCACACCTGCTGCCGGCACCTGGTGCTGGCCCTGATTGCCCCTCAGGGCTTCTCCACCTCCCCCTGCTCTTGAGGGGCAAATGGGGCTGGCAGCTACCTCTCGCACCTGCTGCCGGCGATGGCCCCACTCGCACCTGCCGTCAGCAGGGCCGGTGCCGTCAACGCATGGGAGTGGTGGCGGGGGGAGTGGGGCTGCCGGCTTACAGGGGAATGGGGGGACCACGGTGGGAGGGGTCAGGTGGGGGCATGGAGGATGGGCTGAGACCTGCCCCTGTGCCCACTGTAGCCTCACGGCCCACAGTTTCTTTCAAGCTGCATGAATTCGTGCACTGGGCCCCGAGTATAGGATAAAAGCCCAGCAACTGGAATGGCGGAACGACCAGAACAACTGGTGACTATGAAGTGCACTGCGGCAGCAACCAGCCTGATCCAGGCCCCAATTGCTCCCCCCGCCCCCCAATCCTGCTGGCCTGGCCCAATTGGCCCCCACCCCGATTGGGGGCGCAGCTGGCTAGCCAACCGCCCACAGCCCCTTCCCCCCACCAGCCCTATGGAACCCCATCGGGGCAGGCTGGCTGGACCATACCTGTGCACGAATTTATGCACTGGGCCTCTAGTTCTCTAATAACAATGGTTCACTGAGCCTAGACTGTTTATGCAAACAATGTGGTTTATGTTGTACATGTGGTGCCTGGGAGTTCAGGTGCTAAGCAGAGAGTACCTATGTGACTATCTCCTGATAAAACCCCTGAGCACTAAGTGTCTACTGAGCTTTCCCGGCAGACATTTCATGTTTGTTGTCATAGCTCATTGCTAGAGGACTAAGTGTGTCCTGGGAGAAGACTCTTAGAATCCTGTGCCTGGTTTCCTCTGGTCTAGGCCCCATGTGCCTTTTCTCTATGCTGACTGTGCTTTGTATCCTTTCACTTAAATAAGTCACCACCATAAGTACAACTACATAATGAGTCACCCCAATGAGTCACTGAACCTGGGAATGCTCTTGGGGCCCTCTGATACATGTATATACGTACACACATGTACATATAGACACATATACATTGAAAGGGCATTCTAGAGCTGACACTAAGAACTCATTAGATGGGTTCAAAATCATACCACAGAAAGGAGACAATCTGAAACAAGTATGTATCTAACAAAAGAATATCAAAATACATACAACAAAAACTGACAAAACTGAAAGGAGAAACAGACAGATCATAGTTGGAGACTTCAGTTGCTCCTCTCTCAGTATTGAGAGATTGAGCAGGCAGAAAGTCAGTAAGTATATGGATGACCTGAGCAACACTATCATTCAACATGATCTAACTGACTTTATCCCAAACAATAAAATAGACATTCTGTCACTCTGTTCTAGCTCACATGGAACAGTCACCAAGACAGAACATAGCCCAGGTCACAAAACATACCTTAATGAATTTAAAACAATAGTTGATCATACAAAATATGTCCTCAGACCATGAAATTAATAAGCAAGTGACAGCTGGAAAATCCCCCAAATACTATTTATGTTATTAAAATCCCCCAAATACTAAATGTGTTATTAAACAACACATTCATAAATAACTTACAGGTCAAAGAAGAAATCTCAAAAGAAATTTTAATATGTTTTAAATAAAATGAAGATGAAAATACCTCTCATCAAAATTTGTGGGATGCAGTGAAAGCAGTGCATAAAGGGAAATGCATAGCATCAAATGTATGTTAGTCACACAAGTTTTTTAATTGGTAACTTGTGATATCAGAGGAATGGTGCTGTGGGAGATCCCCTTGGTCTCACCCCTTTAAGTTTCAACAATTTGAACAGCTATAATTCAACAAAGAATTCTTTGTTCAACACACAAACATGTCTGAGAGATCTGCACATTGAAGCATCTAAAGGTGGGCAAGTGGGAGCCAACCAGGGAGACAAGAAGGGAGAAGAATTTAAAGGAGCCATGGACGCAGCCCTGCAGCCAAGAGCTCCTTGTGGGGCTCAGTCCAGACAGAGGAATCTTGTGAATGGCCCTCCCTTCAGCCAAAAGAAGCCAAGAGATTTAGTAAGCATTCCTGCAGGAGTGGGCAGTATGAGCTTCAGCTGAGCCCAGTGTCCAGGGCAGGGACAAAGCACAGATGTGGCCATGGTTGTCTGGCAAGTGGCTTTCCAGACAGAGAATTCCAGACAAAGGCCAGGAGCCTGGCCACCTTCCTTAAACCACCCAGAGCTCGCCTCACTTCACCCTTCGTGTTAGGTTGCAGAGCACATTATCTGCAAACCCGAGAAATGTTACTACAGAAACACTTTTTCTCTGAGCAAAGGGTGCATTCTGACTAATCGCAGGGATGGGTGGAGGCACAGAGGGGACTCCATGGAGGTCCACTGGTCACCACTGCTGGAAGGGCAAAGCAACAAAGGAGAAGTCTCAACTCACCTCACCCCTAAAAACAGTTTGGCAGTTTCTCACAAAGAAACACAGTCTTATTTAATACATGATCTAGCAATTTCACACCCCAGGTGTTCAAAAATTTACATCCATGCAAAAACCTACATGTGAATGTTTCTAGAAGTTTAATTCAGGATGCCAAAAGCTGGAAGGAAACAATTCTAAAATCACTTATACATGTATGCTGAAACTAAATAATTAAGTGAAATTTGAATGGTGGTAGCCAGATTCTCATTGTTAGTGTGGGAGATTACAGACAAGCAAAGGGAGAAGGCTAGATAGAATTTTCCCTGTGGCAATGATTATAGCAAGAGACATCAATATGAACTAATACTTACTATAGATACAGATGGTTACATACTGAAATACATACATATATATATATATATATATATATATATATATATGTATGTGTGTGCGTGCATATATATATATATTAGTATAGACATCTATTTCCTTGTTCAGTCAGCTGAGAGTGTCTACAAGCAATGACACATTAGCAGCAATAGCCTCCCAATCTTGGTTCCAATAAAAGAAACCAGAGCAATTACCAAAAGACAAATGATATACCAAAAAATAATAGTTTGTAACGCATATAATAAACAAGCATTAGTATCCCTAATATAAATAAAGAGCTAACTAGTCACTGAAAAAAGGAAGCCAGAAACTTAGGAGCAAAATGGGCAATAGTTATGAACAGATAGTTCACTGAAATATAAATACAAGACAACTTTTAGATACATGAAAAAATATTCAGCCTCACTCAGAATTAAGAAAATTGCAGGTGCAAACTACATAAAATATCACTTTTTACTTATTAGTTGCCAGAAGTTGAACCACATAGTGTATGAAAAATAGCTGAGGAGAAACAAGCACTCTCATGTAGTATAAAGGGGATATAATAATATTCTAATTCCACCAAGCTGATCAAGTTTATTTATTTGTATTCACCCTTTGATCTCGAAACTCCACTTATGGTAATTTATTTGATGGAATAAATCTATACTTACTAGGTTAGTCATTAAAACATGGCTTGTAACAGAAAAAGGTTGGAAATAGTTAATAACTGGTTAAATAAACTATGGGACATTCACAATTGAATTACTATACAGTTATAACACAAAAGAAACAGCAATCCATGTTCTGTTATAGAGTTCTCTGGGACAGGATGAAAAAAGGTGAAAGAAAATGCCGAAAAGGGAAAATAGTGTATCGACTTGCTATTTGGTGTGGTAACTTTAACAGCTGAATCAGCTTCATTTGGGAGGTTATTAAAAATATAGAATTCAAGACTCCACCCAGCTCTACTAACTACATCAAAAATCTGCATTTTAACAACATGTACAGATGCATCTAAATTTGAGAAGCATTTAAGGAAGCATTTTAAATAGAGAGGGCATACAAGAATATGCACGCATATTTTCTTTTAATTGAGTAAAGAAACACTTGAAAGGTAAACAAGAAATCATTAATAATGGATACCAACAGTAGGGTGACCACGCACTCCAGTTTTTCTGGAACTGCTCCAACACCTGCCAGTTGTCCCAGCATAATTGTTTGTAGAACCTCTTTCACTCTCAGTGAAAGCATCTCAGTTTAAGTGATAAATAAATGTCACCAAACAGAGAGGGAGCATCAGGTACAGAGAGGATGGAAGTGTGAGTTTTTAAGTTACTGTCTTCTATATCACATGTTTAGCCATGTAAATATATCACCAATTCAAAACTATTTTATTTAAAAAACTAAAAAGCAATACCGATCATAAAAAATAGGTAGACTGAGGAGAGCAATGGACCAAGAACAGATAAGAAAAGAAAAAGACACTTCTTGGGGGACAGAGTAGGTAAAGACAGCTAGGAGGGCAGTGTCACAGACAACAGAGGACACTTTCAAGACAGACGATAGATCAGAGTTCCAAGTACTGCAGAGGCGGCAAGTAAGACAAAGACAAAAGCTGGGTTTCACTACAAGTTGGTGGCCTTTTCCAGAACTGATTCAAGGTAGCAGTGGTGATGCAGCAAGACTGCCTTCATTAGGTTGAATGTAAATGACAAATGCAGAAATGAACATCAGAGCTGTCTACTACTCACGCTAGAAATACAAACGCGCTGACACAAACATTTATGGGGAGTTATTTGGGGAATTAAAGTCCCTCCATTCAGCCAGATCTTCCAGGTTTTTATTCCTGGATCAAGCAGGACCATGAACAGCTGTGGACTCACTGTTGGGTCTCCTGAAAAGTATACCCGCCGAGTTCAGCCTTAGCATTTACTGTTCCCACCAAAGAATGGTTATAGGCAACAGAATGCATGTATGCCAGTGTTGTCATTAGGAAGATCAGAGAAAATTTTACAATCACTTGGGTAACTGTAAAATGAAACATCGTGCCCCTGATTTTACCAACTGTCCTTTGGGTTTACTTCTCTTGTTACGTTTCCCTTAATGTAAAACTTTGCCTATTTCTACTTTTTCATTTTAAAAATATGAACCCTTATAAAATTTAGAAAACACATTTTAAAACAAGTGGGAATACATAAACAAAACACTCACCTGGGGTTTGTTCATTTTCTGTTCTTAGAGGAGGCGGCAGTGCTAAGGGAGAAGGGAGAAGGAAGTCAGGAGAGCATGGCCTGCTGTGCGGTTCCCGGTTCCCGGGTTGACCTGCCTGCACAGCTCCACACGCAGGATACTTACATGTCCATGTGTGGCTCCAATACATGCTGAGCTTAGACATGACACTTGTCACTGAGTGAGTGTAATATTTGTTTCTTACTGATTTATTACCAATTTAGGGTCTGCGACACAAAAATTAAAAACATAAGAAGATGCGTTTAACATAGAACAGTAATCTAAGGAAGGAAACGCCACGGATTTGTTAAAACTGATGTTGTGGAGAAAAAGAAACCCTCAAGCCATATTGCTTATCTCTTTACCTGCGAGCAACATTAATCCTTTGGGGTCAAATAATCCAAGGGATGGGGATGTTTACGACCAGGTAATATTTTTAATGTTTGTTCTAACCTGCTCACAATTTTCAAAAAGATCTTTTAATAAGGAACCAGCTTTGCCCCAACTGACAAAATGAGCAGTAGCTCGGGGGTCTGCAGACCTACCTTTTCATCTCGGTCCCACCACTAACACATGGCATGATCTGAGCCGGTCACCTTCTCAGACTCATTTTTTAAAAAACCTTTCAAATGAGGTCAAACGAGATCATCCAGAAAGGCCCTGCCCGCAGAAGGCCAGGAGAGGGGGGCCTCGCATCTTCTCTAGGTGCCATCAACAATCACCCACGGGGCGCTGCAGGCAGCTCACCTCCGGAAGAGTGGACCGAGGACCGAGGACCAGAGGCGTAGCGGGCATTTGGGGAGGAATTATGACAATTTCCTCAGCTGTCGCTGGTGAGCCTTCCATCCCCACGGCAGGGTCACGAGCTCGCCAAAGGGGTGGCATGTGCTGCACAGCCTGTGCGCGGCCTCGGCTCCAGCTCACCTCTCTCCTCTTCCCGTCACACAGCCTCCCATGGCTTCCAGAGGCTGTGCCGTGATTACACATAACCCACAGCAAACGAGCACATAATGAATACTAACTTGGGGTCTGGAGAATGCTGGAGCCGGGGGTGGGGGGTGGGGGCTCGGTGCCAGCCAGCCCAGCCCTTTCCCTCCCGTTTCCCCAGAGTTAACGGGGAAACGAGGCCCCGCAGACCAGTCCCAGCTCCAGCCGCAGGTCACGCGCACAACAAACAGCAGCTAGCAACGCACAGGCGCTCAGAACAGCACAGGGCGGCGAGTGTCCCTAACGCCGCATTTCACAGATGAGAAATGAGGGTCTCCGGGGGCTATTTGGTCCGGCGAGTTCACGTACTACCAGCCCCGGCCCTTTCCTCGCAGGCCCAGCGCACACGCCAGGCACGCGCACACGCCGCGCACGCGCACTCCTGCGTCCCAGTCTCTGCCCCGCGGGCCCAGCGCTCGCGTCGCGCACGCGCACTCCCACCGGCGGCCACACGGGGGCGCGTTAGCTCGGGGCGAAACGCCGTAGAGCTCGCCAGCCCTGGAGCCCGCATCCCACGCCAACGGGGCCCAGTTGGAGGGAGAAGCCCCCGCCCGGCGTCCCTTCAGCTTCAGGTGCCGCAGACGCCAGGGGTTCCGCCGGGCCCGCAGGGTTCCTCCCCATCACCGGAACCGCCGCACCCCCGAGCCGCGCGGGGCCCCCTCGGCCCTCTCCCACCCTCTGGGGCTCACCCGCAGCTCCCTCGCCGCGTGGACCCGCAGGCCTAGGATGGTTCCCCCCGGAGGGCTAGAGGCCGGGAAGGACGCGCGGGGTGGAGGCGGGGATGCACATGCGCAGAGGGCGGGCTCCGGCGGGCGCGGCGCGGGGGCTCGACTCTGACAGCCGGGGCTGGGGGAGCGGCTCGGCCCTCGGAGCGGTGCCTCGCCGCAAACTCGTAAACGTAAGCTAGTAGCGGGGCCTGCCTCGCACGGTTCTCACGAATACGCATTCCAGGCACTTACTGTGAAAGCACTCGGGACGGTGCCCGGCACGTAAATTGTTAAGAACATTCTCAAGATTCCCCTCCCAGGCAACGCCGTGCCCCCGGTAGGCGTCCGCGGCGGTTTCCTCCTGGACCCGGTGGAGGGATTGCTACCTGCGGCTGCTGTCGGCCGGACCGGAGGCTTCCTCCCCGAAACGCGCATCCAAGTGCCGCCCCTTCAGGCACAAGCCTAGGGGAGGGAAAGGGGCCTGGATTGCATGTCTGAGCGTGAGCAGTTATGTTACTGTAGGTCAATTTTTTAACACTTAGAAAATAAATTTAATATTTGTGACCGTAGTTACTCTCCAGAGTGAGGAGTAAAGCAAGCTAGCAGTTCGGTGTTAATAATAAACATTGCTCACATGTAAGGAACTTCATATAAAGAGGAGGGCACACCAAAATGTACCTGCGCCAACTATACATTATTTTGTGTGCACATCCTCCCGATATTTTTAGTACAGTATGATCCTATGGTCATGCTTTTTAAAAATTTTTATTGAATTTATTGGGGATGACTTTGGTTACTAAAATGATACAGGTTTCAAGTGTACAATTTTATAATACACCACCCCAAGTCAGGTCTCCTTCCATCACCATTAATCCCCGTTTACCTCCCTCACTCTCCTTTCCCTCTGGTAATCACCATACTGTTGTCTGTATCTATGAATTTTTTTGGGGGGGGGGCAGGAATGGGCATATTATTTATTTTTTAAATATGTTTTTTATTGTTAATTGTATTACAGATATATCCCATTTTCCTGGGCATAGTATTTTATGATGAGCTTCTTATGAAACAACTAGATCAGGGGTGGGCAAACTTTTTGACTTGAGGGCCACAATGGGTTCTTAAACTGGACCGGAGGGCCGGAACAAAAGCATGGATGGAGTGTTTGTGTGAACTAATATAAATTCAAAGTAAACATCATTACATAAAAGGGTATGATCTTTTTTTTCAATAGTTTTAATCATTTCAAACGGGCGGATCCGGCCCGCGGGCCGTAGTTTGCCTACGGCTGAACTAGAGGCTCGATGCCCGAAATTCTTGCAAGGGGCTCGCCCCCCCCCCCCCCCCCCCCCGCAGCCCTGGCTTCCTCCAGAAGGTCATCCGGAACGTCGTCCGGCTGTCTGTCTAATTAGCATATTATGCTTTTATTATTATAGACTAGAGGACCGGTGCACAAAAATTTGTGCACTCGGGGAGGGAGGGGGGGGTCCCTCAGCCCGGCCTGTGCCCTCTCCCAGTCTGGGACCCCTCGGGAGATAACGACCTGCTGGCTTAGACCTGCTGCCGGGTGGCAGAGGGCAGGCCCAATCCCTAGGTGCAGCCCCTGGTCGGGCTCAGAGCAGGGCCATTTGGGGAGTTGGGGCACCGCCCCATGTCATGCACAGAGCTGCATGGAGAAGCTCCCATCACTGGCTCCACCCCTACTTCCTGCTATCACTGGCCAGGGCGGAAAAGGCACCTGATTCTCTGATCATGGCTGGGGGGCAGGGCAAAGGCGGCCCCCAGCTCTTAGCTCCCCCCTGGGTTTCCGATCACTGTCAGTGGCAGGGGGCTTCTTCCTGCTTTCCCTTTGGCCTCCCTGCATTGTGCCTACATATGCAAATTAACCGCCATCTTATTGGCAGTTAACTGCCATCTCAGTTGGCAGTTAATTTGCATATAGCCCTGATTAGCCAATGAAAAGGGTAGCTTGTACGCCAATTACCATTTTTCTCTTTTATTAGTGTTGATATATAGTGAACTCTTTGGTCAATGTCATTTTTTTACCTTTTTTTTTTTTAAATAACTTCAGATTTATAGAAGAGTTAGTTAAAAAGCTAGTTCCCATATATTCTTTCCCCAGCTTCTAGAATTCTGTGCCATTGGCCAGTACAGTTCAGTACCTGTCCTTGTCCAGCCAGCTTAGTCCGATCCCGGCTGGCGCTGTGTTGCCATACTCAGGCTCAGGCTTGGACCTGTGCTTGGAGTCCGCGCATGGCTGTTAGGAGAGAAACGCAGGAACAAACTGGGGAGTGCATGCTACTGAGAGTGAGAGAGAGAGCTTTGTTTTTGTTAGGCTGATTACGTTATCGTGGGCTTGGGAAAAACTAGGAGCCCTTTCAAACCAACCAACTTCTCAATCGTTCTAGCATTGGGTTCTCCCCCTAACCAATCCATTTCCTAGGTCTTCCAGGGTTCTATGTCCCTTATCCAATCCAGTCCTTTCCCCAGGCTAGACCGACAGGCCTCCATGTTTCCTAACTTGGCTCCTACTGTGCATGTCTCATAGTAAAAGCACCTCCCTTGTGCCATCTTGGCTTCTACTGGGCATGTGCCCCAGCAGAGGAATTTCTGCTGTTTATATTCCTCCGCTGGTAATGACCAGTAACAGTCCTTCCTTCCTGCTTGGGGGATTAGGTCTCCAGGATGGAGGATGCCCCGGACCAGCATGTCAAACTGGCACCCCATGGGCCGCATGCAGCCCACAACGAATATTTTTGCGGCCCAGCCAATATAACGGTATGTAAAAAACGTTTTAATAAAAAGTTCATAACTTAACGTTTACAATATCCTGTTATACATAGTTATTAATAATGAACTACAATGTTCACTAATGACTGGTTACTATAATCGTGTTGCATTCATTTCCCTTACGCGCCTTACGCACAGGCGCACCATTTCTCTCCACTAATACTAGCAGCGAATATTTTGCAGCCGATTGCCCCATCATTAGTCTTGGACTGACTTGTTTGGTGTGCGCAACAGGAAATATTTTGCTTTCGGAGAACAAAAAAAAATAGATTTATTTGCACTATGCTTATTAATTTGTGCAGTTATTCAGTATCTGGTAAGCTAATGTTCAAGAAAAATGTTCATTTTTATTAAAATGTTATTTTATGTTAATGATTACTCATTTATTTCAGCCCTTTGTTTTCAGCATGTCTCTATCAAAATAAACCTTTGTTTCTATGAAAATTGAAGCTTTTGGTTTTTTGCAGCCACATAAACTTAAACCTTATTTATTTGGCTCATGTTAGCCTTTGAGTATGAGAGTTTGACATGCTTGCCCTGGGCGGGGGGGTGGGGGGGCGGGTGTGAAGCTATAACTTCCTAGTGAAGCAGGCTTATTATCCGATTCAGGTTCCTAGATTATTATGCTTAATAATGTCTGGTTCCCTTTGCTTCCTTTTATTATTAATATCTGGCTACTTACTCTAACACTACTATACATGTAAAGTATTTTCAGAATTGCTAACCCCTATTTACCAATGAGACTACAATGTTTATGTACAGTTCTTTTTGTTTTCAGTCTCATCGTATTCAGTAAAAATGTTTTACAAAGTTATTTAGGATAGTTTCTCCCCCTCCCTTTTTCATTCAAGTTACATTATACATTTATTTGTAAAAATAGAGTGACTTGTCACAGTCTGCATTCAATGCTCCCCCTGTTTGATTTTCTTTTTGTTGGAATAGAGTTAGTTTCTCTCTTGGTGGTGTATAGCTTTGTGGGTTTTGATGAATGCATCACCAAAATATCAAGCAACATAGTTCTATTGTCATAAATATTGCCTGGAGTGACCTGTTGTTACTCAATGTCTACTTACTCGCCAAGCCCCTGGCATCAGTGATCTATTCTCTTTTATATAATTTAACTGTTACAGAATGTCAGATAGATGGAATGATATAATATGCACTTCTAGGTTTGACTTTTTTTCAGTTAGCAAAAGTCATTTAAGATTTATTCATATAGTAGTGTGAGGCATTAGTTCATTCCTTCTTATTACTGAACTAGAGGCCTGATGCACGAAATTCATACAAGAGTAGGCCTTCCTTCCCCTGGCTGCCGGCACTGGCTTCCCTCTGGCACCCAGGACCCGGGCTTCCCTCGCAGCCCCGGCTTCATCCAGAAGGTTGTCCGGTCTAATCAGCATATTATGCTTTTGTTATTATAGATAGTATTCCATTTATAGGTGCTCCACAATTTGTTTATCCAGTCACCTGTTGTCACCTGATTTGGTGGTTATGGAAAAAGATACTATAAACATTTGTGTTCAAGCTTTTGTGTGAACCTAAATTTTTAGTTCGCTTGGGTTAATATATTGGAGTAGGTAAGTGTATGTTTACATTTATTAGATATTGTAATACTGTTTTCCAAAGTGTATTATTTTGCCTTCCCACCAGCAATGAATGAGAGATCTTGTTTCTCAATGTCCAGTGTTTGTTTTATTTTTTCCATTCTCATAGGAGTGGAAAGACCTTGTGGTGTTTTATTTGCATGTCCCTATTTTCCTGATGGAAGTGGGGTTCTTTCACCAGGTCCCAAGGAAGACATTCCAGGGACCCATGTACAGGAGCTTGTGGCATGGTACGATTTATTTTGGGAGGAAATAGAAGGCTGTCGCCAGGTTCCTAGTGTCTCATCTCCATCTGTCCCCCGGTGGGAAAAGTCCAGCCTTGTCTTCCAGCCCAGAACAAAGGCCAGTGTGCAGAGAGTCTGTGCCATATTAAAGCTGCGTGGCCTGACGTGGGCCCCAGGTGGCTGCTAGGCCCACATAGCTGCTATGAAACAGTGATTTTCAACTGGTGTGCTGCAAGAATGTTTAAAACATGCAGTAATACCCGACTCTTTAGTTACTTACATTTAAATAAATATAAATATCAATAATTGTTTTAGGTCAGGTTTTCCATTGTTTTAAATGTAAGTAAAACCAAGAAAAATGAGAAGGCCACAACCTTGGAAGGATTACCCCCCCCCCCCCCCAAAGTGTGACGAGAAGAGGAGGGCAGAAGGACAGAGGTTCAAGCCCAGGCGTTATTGGAGGGGAGCGTGCCTCATCTGCAGTTGCTGCTGGGAGTGGAATTCTTGTGATATCCGGAGAAAAGGAATTTTCTGAGATTCTCATGGGAGGATGCAAAATGGTTGAAAGTTTATTTTCATGGAATTATACCCCTGGTCTTCCAAAGTCCCATTTCCTTTAGTCCAGTCATAGAAGAAGTGTAGATGGGGTTCAGTGGGACTAAAATCAGAGCCAGTGTCCAGAGTTTCTTTTCCATGTTGGAGCCAGGACCAGTCCGGCCTCAGGCTAGTTACAGTTCATTATCCATTGCATGGAGGGGTCCCTATGGCCGTGGGCTATGAGGGTAAATACCAGGAAGCCAAGAGCAAGCCAGGAGCACATGAACAATGAGTTCCACGAGCACAAGAGAGCAAACGTTTTTGTTTAGGGGATGATGTATCCCCAAATTTCCATGTGCTTGCAGTGGCCACGCCCATTCCAGCCAGTGACCTCTGATTCCAGGTGTGACTGACAGCGTCTTCCCTAGTCTCTCCAACTTTACTGGGCATGCATCCATCTCCTCTTTGTTGGATTCCTGGGGAGTGTGAAACTGCAGCTTCCTGGCTAAGTTGCCCAAATAACATGCATTGAGATAAATCCAATTTATTAAAAAATTAAAGCATGCAAGTTTATTAAAGAGGCAAGGCAAGCAAATCATAATACGCTGTTGGGCTCTCTGCTAATACATTTTTATTGATTTCAGAGAAGAAGGGAGAGAGAGAAACATCAATGATGAGAATCATTGATTGACTGAATCCTGCACACCCCCTATTGGGGATCAAGACCCCAACCCAGGCATGTGCCCTGACAGAGAATTGAATCATAACCTCCTGGTTCATAGGTCTACATTCAACCACTGAACCACACTGGCTGGGCCAGGCTTTATTCTTTTTTTGTTGTTAATCCTCATCCAAGGATATTTTCCCATTGATTTTTAGAGAGAGTGACAGGGAGAGGGAGAAACAGAGAAACATCGATGTGAAAGAGATTGGTTGCCTCCCACACCAGTCCCAACTGGGAGTGAGGGGTGGAGGTGGGAGGGACCAGGCATGGAGCCTGCAACCAAGGTGCCTGACCTTGACAGGAATTGAACCCTTGACCCTTCAGTCCTTGGGCTAATGCTCTATTCACTGAGCTAAACCAACTAGGGCGAGCCAGGCTTTATTCGTAATAGATTTTCTAGTTATTGGATTGTCCTTGGAAAGTACTAATTCAATTTTATTTGTTGTTTATCCTCACTTGAGGCTATTTTCCATTGATTTTTAGGGAGAGTGGAAGGGAGGGGAAAAGACAGAGAGAAACATCAAGATGAAAGAGACACATCGATTGGTTGTCTCCACGGGAGGCGCAACCAGACCTGCCTATCAAGCATGCCCCACACTGGGGATCGAGCCCGCAACCCTGGCATGTGCCCTTGACCAGAATTGAACCCAGGACCCTTCAGTCCATGGGCCAATGCTCTATCCACTGAGCCAAACTGGCTAGGGCAGTACTAATTAATTTTTATTTGTTGATTGAGAAGCCTGAGGAAGTTAGAAATGTATTTGCTCTCACAGCAGGTTGAAATAAAGAGCAATTCTAAAGGCATTAAGGTTCTTCTTAAAACTCTATCAAGATGGAATGCTCGTCAGAGCTGAGTACGATATGGGTAACAGTATTTTACCATGGAATATCAGAAGGTTTATATACTTTATTCTTAAGATACAAGCAATCACTAAATATCATCACACTAGGTGATCATTAGTGTTTAACAGACAAATCAGAATGAAGCATGCTTAAAAAGTTGAAAGTCATCGCTAAAAAGGGGAAGTAAGGTGGCAGGATTTAGATTGGAGCAGCATTTGAAATTATATGAAGTATGGGCAATAAATTAGTTTTATTAGTAATATAGTACTAGTAAAGTAAATTACTAGTAATGTAGCTGGTGCAGTTGGGTATTGTGACTTTTTTGTGTTATTAGGTTACCTTAGTTAAGTATGACATAAAGATGGTATTTTATCATGAGATAGTGAAAAACTATAAAATGATATAGGGAAAACTTGCCATTGACTTGGAAAATTAATAATGTGGATAGGGATCCATTAACAATTCAACTTTATTTAGACACTGTTTATTTTGTATATTCACTGCTACATTCCATCAGGAAATTTCTTGATGTTATGAAAAATCATCAAGTAAAATACATTTATTTGAAAAAAATTCTAATGTTTAGTCTTTTTGCATGTAAATATACTACGCAAAGTAAGTATATAGCACAAACTACCCCACCACAAATTGCTGTATGCACCATTTCTGAAACACATACCAAATATAAAAGTGCCTCTACATTGGTTGTAGTGCGTTCAGCTCTAAGGAGCAGAACAAGGTAACATTGTAAAGTGCCACGTAGGAACTATCTTAGGCTCTATGGGCCATTGGGTCTCTGCTGGGACTGCTCAGCTCTGCTCTTGGAACAGGAAAGTAAAGCAGAAATGAATGGATTTTGTATAAAAACTTCATTAGAGAGATGCTGAAATTTGAATATCTCATAAATTTCACATCACAAAACATTATTTTTATCAGCTATTTAGAAATGTAAAGCCATCCTTAATTTGCCAGCTGCAAAAATGGGCGTGGGCCAGGTCACTTCTGGGAAAATGTACAAACCAATCAAATGGCACTACAGCAATAAAGTCTGGGATGAATGTTGGCAGCCAATCTTTTTCTGCAGCATAATTCAAAAGAGACACATTACAATGATGATAATATCTAACATATAGCTATTTTTCCATCTCAGAAACTATTCTAAGTGCATTAAAATAACTCATTTATTCCCAAAGCAATCCTAACATATTATCATTTCTCCTACAAAAGTATACTGAGGCATTGAGAGGTTGTGTGGCCTGCCCCATGCTGGAATTGGAGCCTATGTCATGTCGCTTCTACCAGAAATAAACAGGCAGCACAGAACACTTAGGACCCCCTACAAAATACAAAACAGGTAACTCTGCACCCTGCTAAAACATCAACAGTAAGATAGACAACATTTGCTTACATAGCATTATTTGTTTGCTGTGTAGAGGATTATTAGCTGTTTGAAAAAATAAACTCGGGCTTTTCCTATAAACGTGTTCCTAATGTAAAATGTAGCTGACAGTTGAAAATTTTACAAAAACATTTTTAACTTCTTTCTGAAGGACTAGTTAGTAACAACATACGTATTCATTTAAAAATGTCAGAAAACAGAAAAAGATACATTATAATTAAAAAATATACTTAAATGCACATTGACAGGAGTCACTACTAAAACATAATGTAAAATATCTTCATGTACATAAAAACTACTGAACTAAAGTGACATAATTCCCTATGTACAAGTATGGGTTCCACACGCACATCAAACACCACAGGCTGTGTTTTGTGGTGTACTCACATACACACATAAGCCCTACATACTACAGGACTCTCCATGTGTTTAATGATGTTGCCTGATTATTCAATGTATTTGTACTTTTAAAACCTTAATATATCTAGACAGTTGTAGTTTTCTTTAAAAACACAACAAAAACACACACCTTACAGTCAAATCTCTGTAACATGACTTCTGGTATCACTATTTCCATCAGAATAGATTCTCTTTGAATTTTCTTTTAAAAGCTTTCATATATTTAAAGGTTCTATCCCAGTATCAATAATCTGACATTTGCTGAAACATCACTTCTGATGGAAGTTTCTGTATCTGTTCCCATCTTTGCAGTCAGCCCCTCTGTGTTCTGAGTCTAACTGGGGTAAAAAGACTTCTGAATGATCAGGATACTGACAGAGTCTCTCACATGAGCTTTTGGATGTCTGGTGATGGCTGCCCTGCCAGAAAATTTCCTGACATTCATTTTACTTACAGGACTTCTCTCCTGTGTGATTCCTATGTTGTACAATAAAGTCTGACTTCTCAAAGGTTTTCTCATGTCTCATGATTTGCAGTGTTTCTGCTATCTATGTTGTCTGATATTTAGTCAAGTCTGACATAAGGTAAAAATTTCACTCATAGAATTTCTCTCTGTATTT
The DNA here is from genome assembly GCF_963259705.1 of Myotis daubentonii. Lineage (NCBI taxonomy): Eukaryota > Metazoa > Chordata > Mammalia > Chiroptera > Vespertilionidae > Myotis > Myotis daubentonii. The sequence goes on from NC_081852.1 coordinate 10,836,510, forward strand.
CCTCTCTGTGAAGGATTGTCGCTAAAGTTCTCCATATTGATGGTATTCCTAAGATTTTATCTTGTGTAAATTATCTCATTATTCTGAATGGTGCATTCAGACAGAAGTTCCCAATTCATACTATTTATTTGCTTTTTCTCGCTCTGTGTGTCTTTTGATGTGCAGTGAGTTCTGACTTCTGGATAAAAGATTTCTTACAATCTTGACATTCATAAGGTTTCTCCCCTGTATGTTTTCTCTGGTGTATGATAAAATGTGACTTCTGAGAGAATAATTTCCCACATTCCTTACATTCATAAGGTTTCTCTCCAGTGTGAGTTCTTTGATGTAACCGCAGGACTGAATTCACAGAGAAAGATTTACCACATTCATGACATTTGTAGGGCTTCTCCCCTGTGTGTTTTCTTTGATGTTTAGTAAGGTCAGATTTATAGTAAAAGTGTTTTCCACATTTATTACACTCAAAGGGTTTCTCTCCTGTGTGAGTTCGCTGATGTACTGTGAGGGCTGACTTCTGGTAGAAGCATTTCCCACATTCAGTACATTTATAGGGCTTCTCCCCAGTGTGAGTTCTCTGATGAGTTTTGAGGTGTGAGTTTCTAGAGAAGAATTTCCCACATTCCTTACATTTATAAGGCTTTTCCCCCGTGTGTGTTCTTTGATGTACCGTAAGGTGTGATTTCTGGGAAAAGTATTTCCCGCATTCCTTACACTCATATGGTTTCTCCCCCGTGTGTGTTTTCTGATGCACCATTAGGTATGCCTTAACATAGAAGAACTTCCCACATTCAGTACATTCGTAGGGTTTCTCTCCTGTGTGTGTTTTCTTATGTTCCGTGAGGTGTGGCTTCTGGTAGAAGGACTTCCCACACTGATCACATTCATAGGGTTTCTCCCCTGCATGAGTTCTCAAATGTCTACTGAGAGATGACAGGTGGTAGAAAGTTTTCTTACATTCTTGACATTCATAAGCTTTCTCTCTATTGTGAGTCTTCTGATGTCTTGTGAGGTCTGCATTGCCAGGGACAGATTTCCCACCTTCACTGGGTTTGTCCTTCGAATGAGTATTCTGATGTACTGTAAGGATAGACTTCTGGTAGAAGGACTTCCCACATTCATTGCATGTATAGGTTTTCTCTTTGGTATGAGTGTTCTGATTTGTGGGTTCTCCAGTCCTAGAGAAAAAAATTCAAATTCATTAATGTATAAGGCTTTTCTGTTTGACTGCTGTGTGTATTTTACAGCTGTGTGGTAGGCAGTTAGATAGCCGTGAACAGAGCAAGGACAATGGGCCAGGGACAGAAGGTCACCAAGGCAGAAAGCCTCAGGTTCCCAGCAATGGGAAAAACTGGGAAAAGAAGTACCTCACCCACAGTGTAACCTTTCCTACCCTAGCATATCACTTCCTGCTCATGTGATTTAAACCTCTCGACCTTTCATTTCTGGTTGTACGGTCCAGACGTTCTCAGACCTTTCATATCACTTGTCATGTGATTTGGACCCTCCCCTGGCCTTTCCTCTTTAGCATGTTGCTAGTCTTGGGATAGAACCCCTTAGAGGAGGAACAAGGTGCCAAAGAGTGGCCTCATGCAACTCCCATGTGGGCCCCTGCATGAGCACTCCCTTAGGCATCAATCCCTAGGGATAACATCTAGGCTTCAGTTGTGTTTTAGCCTGAGACCCACAAAAGAAACAAAACCAGACAAATGATGCCATGGCTGACCTCAGGACCTGCAATGACTAATGAGCCTCTGCCTCGATTCCAACCAATCAGTAGAGACCATGAGCCTCAAAGGACACACCTGGAAAGCTGATGAACATTCTATTGAGATCCTCCCCTGAGACCTCCAGATAAATAACCTCAAGATTTAGGTTGGCTCCCCCTCTTGGGAGCACATCTGAGCCTTTCCCCTCGTCCTCTTCTTCCCACCAGGTGCATTACTTTTACCTTTCTCTCTCCTAAATTCCAAGGGCCCCTGTTTTGCTCCTGTAACGTGTTTAACTTGTTTCCTGAGCCCATTTATTCCTCAGCTCACTTCTACCTCTGTGACTTTCTAGAGATACACTTTCTCTTACAGTGTGAGTCTTGGATCTGAATTCTTTCTTAGCCAGAACTCAAGTGCCGAGGTTGCTGAACCAAGGTCTGGTCTGACTTCACCAGTCTAACACCTGGTGCCATTCTCGCCACCAACATAAGAACCAATTTCTATGAATTTCCCATATTAATTAGATTCGTAGGGTTTCTCCACCATGAATGCCCTCTGACATACACTGTGGTTTACTGTTTGGTAGGAGAACCTTCACTTGCACTATATTCATTCATAAGCTCTCTCTACTTAACTCTACTTTGTATCATAAAGCCTCCCTGCTTGTGTAACTCTGAAGAATCAGAAGATTGCTTCAATAATTGAGCCCCCTGATCTTGAATAAGGCCTCCATTATGAAAAAGGGCTTTCCCATTTGCATTTTGTTCTTTGCAATTTGCTCCAATGTTAGTTTTCTCACATGTAGTATTAACTAGTACTCTCCCACTTCCAGTACCCTCGTCAAGACCCCTTCTTACAAAACTTCTAATTTTAAAACTGAATTCTTGAACTTGCCTTGACTTTTCAGCTTGGCTTTCCTGGTGTCTTTCTTGTGATTCATGAATCTTCCATAGATCTACAAAAAAAATCCAATATTTTATACTATATACATCTTAAACAATAGTATGGTCATAGGGTTGGGTTGATTCTTAGACTTCAAGTTAATCTCTGCAAATGAAGGAACTCTCAAATGCAAACTTCCTCTATTTCACTGGTTTATAAAAAATAATAAACACTAAAAACTGCTCTAGCAGAAAGGGGAGGAATGTGGTTATAAACCCAAGTACCACTGACACTTTACAAATAATGACCTTAAAAACTTGGAGGATGCCCTCCCATTGGTTGGCAAACTGCGGCTTGCGAGCCACATGCAGCTCTTTGGCCCCTTGAGTGTGGCTCTTCCACAAAATACCACGTGCGGGCGCACATGTACAGTGCGATTGAAACTTCGTGGCCCATGCGCAGAAGTCGGTATTTTGTGGAAGAGCCACACTCAAGGGGCCAAAGAGCTGCATGTGGCTCACGAGCCGCAGTTTGCCAATCACTGCCCTAGCCTGTTTGGCTCAGTGGATAGAGTGTCAGCCTGCAGACCAAAGGGTCCCCGGTTTGATTCCCATCAAGGGCACGTATCTCAGTTGCAGGCTCCTCTCGGCCTGGTCAGGGCTTGTGCAGGAGGCAACCAATCAATGTTATTTCTCTCACATTGATATTTCTGTCTTTCCCTCTCTCTTCCATTCTAAAAATCAATGGAAAAATATCACTGGATGAGGATTTAAAAAAACACCAAAAACCTTGGAGGAGAAAATTAAGACCAAAAAAAATAAAAAATAAAAAAGAACAGGGAGAGAAAACAAAATATATTTAAAGAATTGCTGAGCAGGAATGTGAGATTCATAGAGAATGCTGGGAGCCCATTATGAAGGACAAGTAACAGTAAGTAGGGTGCTAAAAACAGTACACAACTATGTTCACTGGAAATATCAGGGCAAAGATTAAATTGGATGAAGGAGCTAAAGAACATAGGTTATTATCTGCTCACACCTAGTCTATTGTGTTAGGATTCCTAGTAGTTCGCAGACTATAAACTTCTACTTTATTTCCTCTTTACCCATACACAGCAATCTAGATGTCAACACTAAAGTGACTTGTTCAGAACATTAATTTTCTCATGTCCAGAGGAACAGTCCTATAGCTTAGACTTAATTTTCACTAGAACAGAGGACCCAGGAAGGTATATGTCCAAAAGGAAAGATTTTTTTTAAAAGCAGAGCATATGCCATCCATATAGCAGGATCAATTCCCAGTTATAGCACCAGAGGTGTTCAACCCTGACCACCAAATACTGCATCTCCAAAGCAATGTTACCTATGACTCAACAACGGTCTTATTCTACTTTCATATCTTAGCTCTCACATCTATGCTCCAATTTACTGCATTGTTTTTAGATTAATTGTTCAACATCATTCTAGAACACTTACTGATCTTCATATTTATTCATGTTTAAATGCTTAACAGAAAGTCAAAGATTATGAGCAGAGGCTTATGGTTTGAAGTTCATGGCATTTGTAGGGGAAACATAAAAGTTATTTGATAGGGACTCTGCAAGGTTACCTTGGATACACGTGAAACAAGATTCTATTTATGAAAGACACTTCAGAGAGTAAATGAAGTAATGATTAGCATGTGTTCGGAGAGTCACAAGGAAAAACAAGATATAGTAGGCTAGAAAGGGCTAGACTAGTTCCTGACAGAATATTAATTTAACTGTGTTTTGTAATCATGAGTTGGTCTAAGTTTACCATGATAGACTAGTAGCAATATAACTTTGCAGCATTATACAACTACTATGAGGATTTAAATTAAAAATTAGCTTTTAACACTGATAAAGAAGGAATTTAGATCAGTGGATCTATCCTATAGGATGGTAAAATATGGTACCAAAATATAAATAAAATAAAGGTGCTGGAAACATCAATTTTAGGAGTTCACAGCCTAAAAAACAAGGCTTTAGTCTAGAAAAGTTAAGCCCTGGCAGAAGTTACTTCACAGGGCAGAAGATAGAGTGTGTCTTTTGTTAACTGAAACTGAATCTTTTAAAAAATATCTAGTGAACAAACTAACATATGCCAGGCATGGCTTCTGCACATGAATGCACAAGTCAGAAAATACATGAAAAATATTTAAGGAAGAAAGTGAGATTATTTGTTTGTTTTATTTTTTATCTTAGTGTTATTTTAGGAAGCATAATCAGTACTTTGGGTAAAAGACAAACACCATCTACATGGAAGTATCATCTTTGAAATAATAAAACTGATGAAAGGCATAGTGATTTATGGTCTAGTTTCAGAGTTTAAAGAGAGAATAGGAAGTTAAAATTGGTGCAGAAACTAACGAAGGCATTTGTGTTAATAAAAGGAGGGAAATGGCATTTGAAAAAAATGTATAAGCCAGAGTCATAAACACTTTAGGTTCAATTATAGCTGCATACTTTGATGATAGAAGTAATTGAATTCTAGAAAAAAAGTTTAAGTCAAGGTTAGTGTATAGGAAAGATAGGTAAACATAAAAATGTTGAACGAAGGGGGGAATTTCAGTGGAGAGAATGAAAATTGGAGGTGTGATTTATGTTGCTAACATATGCTGATCAAGCATCCTCATTCATTTCAGACATCTAGGGCACTTAAAAAATATTCCTGAAAAACATTTCAAAAGGCAAAAGGCACCAACAACCTCACTACTAATCACCAGGGATCTGATTTCTCACTCACCAGTGTAGTTCTGATGTGGAAACTCTACTTCTAATATCCATGGTTCCTTTCCTTGCTTCAACTTCAAAACTGCATTTGACTTATTCACAAAATAACCTATTAATGGAAAAGATAAAGAAAACAGAACTTGCTTGGAATTTAGGGACTCTGAAGAACCGAAAGTAGTTTTCAGGGCAGAACAGTGAAGGTCCTCCTAGGCTTGGTAAGTTTAGATTTTTTTCAATTGGGAGGGTGGAGACACAAATATTTTTTCTGGTACCCAAAATGGATTCATGAAAAAAATTAGTATTATTCAAACCTAAAGATACCTTACATGTTCCACAACTGGGAAAGAAAATGCAAACTACTAGAAGTCACTGAGGGGGGAGTTTTTCTCACCCACTGAGACGAGGTGACGGTAGTTCTCCCGCATCACTTCCTTGTACAGGGCCCTCTGAGCTTCATCCAGTAATTGCCACTCCTCCTTGGTGAATTCCACAATGACATCCTTGAACGTTACTGATCCCTGTAACAACATATTTCAGTTCTGTTCTGCAGTTATCAGAATAGAGTAGCATTGAAAAGACATGTAAACTAGCTCTTAATGTGCTAACTGTAGAATTTAGCCTGGAAAGTTAAGATACACTGCTACTCTGTACCCTGCTTTACACACAGACAAAGTATTTGTTCAATATATATTTACTGAGATATCATTGGAAGCCTGGATCTCTGCTGGGGATACAATGATGAATGAAAATAACTATTTCTGTTATCAAGGAGCTTACATTCTGGCAGGGAGGCAAAGATGTAAATAATTTTATTTTTAAACCCTCACCCAAGGACACTTTTCCATTGATATTCAGAGAGAGTGGAAGAGAGAGGGAAAGACTGAGAGAAACATCAATGTGAGAGAGAGAGACACATCGATAGGTTGCTTCCTGCATGAGCCCCGACCAGGGCCCGGACCAGGGAAGAGCCTGCAACCAAGGTACGTGCCCTTGACCAGAATCGAACCCAGTACCCTTCGGTACGCAGGCCAACGCTCTATCCTCTGAGCCAACTGGCTAGGGCAAGATGTAAATTCTTAACATGCAATATGCACAGCAGGTGCTATGACAGAAGAGTATACAAGATGTAAGATGGTCACAAATAGGGATAGTTGTTTTGTATTTTGTATTATTCAGTTAGATTTTATTAGGTGGTTCAAGTGACTATGCAAACTTCAGGAATAAAAAAACAGAACTGGCAAAGGTGCAGATGCATCAAAAATGGCAAATTTAGGAAACTACAAATAAAGTATAATATGAGAACATAGTGTAGGGCCAAAATTAGTTATGTGATAGTCAAGTCAGGTTACAAAACATGGAGTAATTCTGAATTTGACTTTTGGGACATTAAGTGGGTATTTTGCATACCCACTTAATGTCTTATACATCATATATTTACATCTATTAGTTTGTTTACTAAAGTTGACAAGTTTTCTTTTTTGTATTTATATGAAAGAAAAGTATTGCCCTACCGGATTTGGCTCAGTGGATAGAGCCTTGGCCTGTGGACTGAAGAGTCCTGGGTTTGATTCCGGTCAAGGGCATATGCCCAGATTGTGGGCTCCATTCCCAGTTTGGGTTGTGCAAGAGGCAGCTGATCAATGATTCTCTCTCATCACTGATGTTCCTAACTCTCTCTCCCTCTCCTTTCCCCTCTGAAATCAATAAAACATATCTAAAAAATAAAAAAATTAAAGCATGTGCAATTAAAAAAATATGAATTAATCTGCTATTTCACACTATGTGGACTGTCTTATACATTTTTGGAATGTTCACTCTTTTGCTTTGTAGATGCAAATACAGATAATGGGGAACCACTGAAGAGAGAGATGTAACCACTAGAGTTATATGAGATTAGTAGTTTAGAATAAAACTAAAATAGAAGAGGCAAATGGCACATCAGAAAGATGGAGTGTTAGAAAATTTAGAGACACGTGTAAGCAATAAACATTTACATTCAAGTAGCAGCACTGGGGGAAAGAAGCATAATGCATCTTTGTAATTAATTGGAAATTAATAACTACTGGGAGAGAGTGGAAGGGTAACTCATATAGTGTCGATAAGGTTTGGTAATGGCTAGCAGCTGTGGGCAAACTACGGCCCGCGGGCCGGATCCGGCCCGTTTGAAATGAATAAAACTATTGAAAAAAAAGACCGTACCCTTTTATGTAATGATGTTTACTTTGAATTTATATTAGTTCACACAAACACTCCATCCATGCTTTTGTTCCGGCCCTCCGGTCCAGTTTAAGAACCCATTGTGGCCCTCGAGTCAAAAAGTTTGCCCACCCCTGGGCTAGAGCCATAGTGCTAATTATTTTCATTCTTGGGTTTTTACGGATAGAACAATTTAAGGCTATACAACTTCCTCTGATAATTGCTCTATATATTCTAAATATTTAGAATCTGAAATGTAGTATTTTTTAAAATATATTTTAATTGAGTTCAGAGAGGAAATGAGTGGGAGAGATAGAAATATCAATGGTGAGAAAGAATCATTGATTGGCTGCCTCCTGCACACCTCCAGTGGGATCAAGCCTGCAACCTGGGGCAGGTGCCTTGACCAGGAATTGAACCATGACCTCCTGCTTCATAGGTCAACACTCAACCACTGAGCCATGCCAGTTGGGCTAAATATTTTTTAAAGAACTAATACATAAAATAAAAACTCAATGTTTTCTACAAACTTATAACGTCCTACATATTCTAGCTCCTTTTACCTCTTTGATTTTACCTCTTACCTTTCTTCCCCTAAGTCACTTCTATGTCCCCATTATCTGCTTCAATGTCCCAAATACTGTTTCTGAAACATGCCTCGGGGCATTTGTACTTGCTATTGCTCCTATTTAGAATGCTCTTCTGCCATATTTCTTCTTGGCTCCCTGGCTTATTTAATTCAGAACATTCCTCAAATATTACCTTTTAGAGTGGGCATTCCCTAACCAACTTACTCCCTGGTCCTCACTTCACTGCATTCCTCTGCCCTCTTAAACTGCTTGAGTTTGCCTCTGAGCTCAAGTCAGAAATACCAATCAAATGTTGATTGATATAATCATTCATTATATAATAATACTAGTGGCCCGGTTCACGAAATTCGTGCACATTAAAAGAGAATTAATTAGAGGGAATGTTTTATTTATTTATTTTATTTTTTAAAAGTATTTTTAAAATTATTTTATTTTTATTGATTTCAGAGAGGAAGGGAGAGGGAGGGAGAGAGAGAAACATCAATGATGAGAGAGAATCATTGATTGGCTGCCTCCTGCACATCCCCTACTGGGGATCAAGCCTGCAACCCAGGCACGTGCCCTTGACCGGAATCGAACCTGGGACCCTTCAGTCCACAGGCCGATGCTCTATCCACAAAGTCAAATCAGCCAGGGCTAGCAGAAATATTTTAATATTGCTATTTGCCCTTTTTCTATAATAGAAGTGAAAGAAAATTAGTAAAACGTATATGAAAATCTCCCTCCTGTCAGAGTCTGGGGCACACCACGGGACCCAGAGTCAAGTCCCTGCCCATCCATGTGCACCCTGAAATCGCACGAGACCCAGGCCCGGCTGGCCCCACCCCTAACAAGCCACGCAGGGTGGGGGGCACAGCCTCAAGTCCCCCAGCCCTGGTGTGAGGGCATGAGAGCATGAGGGCGTGATGACCATTTGCATATTAGCTCTTTATTATATAGGATACATTATTATATTACTAGAGGCCCAGTGTGCACGTGGCTCGCTTCTGCTTGCTTCAACTGGCTGCCCCACCCTCCGCTGCTCCTAGCTCTCTGCCACTCTTAGCTCTCCGCTGCTAGTAGCTCACGCCCTGCCCTCTGCCACTTTTAGCTCTCTGCTGCCCATAGCTCTCCCCCGCTAGTAGCTCGCTCCTCGCCCTGCCCGCCGCAAGAGCCGCTGCTCGTTTGGTCGTGATGGTGTTAGGGCATGTTGACCACGGGCCTTTTATGATATAGATAGTAGGGGACCAGTGCCCAAATTCGTGCATCCTTGAAAGGAACCGTGGCCGTGAGGCTGTGGTGGGCACAGGGGCGGGTCTCAGCCTATCCTCTGTGCCCCTGCCCGGCCCCTCGCACCACGGCCCCTGGTCCCCTGTCTGCTGGCAGCAGGTGTGAGCAGGGGGAGGGGGAGAAGCCTTGAGGGGTGAACAATGCTGGCTGGCAGCCTCCCTGCCCTGCCCCCTCAGTGCCTGGGAGGGGTGGCCCTGCCCCCACCACTGCCGGTTGCTGTCTTTGGGGGATTGGGGCTGGGCCAGCACTGGCAGTGAGTGCTGGGCGGGACCTCAGTGTGCTGGGCGATGCACACCATGTTCCTAGTACGCCACCTGGTGGTCAGTGCCCAACATAGCGAGCAGTAAAATTCCCGGTTGAGTGCCTGCCTAATAGGACAATTTGTATTAGGCTTTTATATATATTTTTATATTATATGTTGTATATAATATAAATGTATAATATCACATTTGTTAGTATCCTCACCAATCTCATCAGAAAAGTATTTAAGTATTAGAAGTTGTCAAGTTCATAGTGAAGGATAGAAGTTTTCCAAAATTCTCATTTTCACTTAAAGCTTAAATTTTAACCTTGGGAACACATAGAGACAGTTATTTTCAGTGACAGGCTCACTTCACTCACTTTTGAGAAAATGTTTGTTAAATACCCGTCTGAATAACCAGCCTGCCTGCCATTTGTTCTTCCAAGGAAAAACAGCATTCCATGAAAAAGTGGCTAGATGAGCTCACAAATCAAACAGCCGCATGGTGTTTTATTTCCCTCAGGACCACCAATCATCATAGTTCAGGCGCAGCAGAAGTATTTTATGTGAACTTCCTATTTAGTCACACTGAATGCTAAAAAGATGTGTACCCAAGGGTCAAAACTTAATAAAACTGATTTTTACTATTTCATCGAAGATATCCTTAAGTAAAGGGGAGAACACTGCAGAGGAATGCAATGGCCTTGGTGTCACTGTCCTAATTCATGCCAACCAGGTTGCAATCTCTTCACCACTGGTGCAAATGTCAACAGTGTAAATTGGGTTTTGCATTTTAATAATACATGCTGACCTCACAGATCTCTTGAAAAGGTCTTGGAAACTGCTGTATTTTCCCTAAAACAGTATTTTCCCTAAAGGTGATTTTTAACTATTTAACTTTTAAATTTAATAAAAGGACTCTATTTCATAAAACTCACTGAACACACACACAGTGAAACAAAGTAAGGGCTAAGTAAATGACTCACCTGGAATTTGCTCATTTTCGGCTGCGTTGGGAAAAGAATAGAAACTATGCAGCCAGAACAAGGAACGTTGTAAGACAAAAGTCATGAGACTTGATCTTGCAGCTCCAGGAATCACCTGTGAGAGTTTCCAGACAACAGTTTAGTAAAAGGAAAACATTCCTTGGAAACATGAGAAGAAATAGGAAGGGCCGTGAATCTGTCCCCTGGTGACTCTGAAATCAATCTTGATAACCTTGGGACATTTTTGAGTGAATTTAAACATTTCTTTCCTAGTGACTGTTTTGAAAATTATGTGTCTATTTACTAAATACCACAAAAGAATTGAAAGCATAAACATCCAATAATAGATTAGCTAAGCAAGGTGCGTAATATATATCCAAAGGATGGACCCTGTGTTGGTGTTACAAATGATGATGAAGATAAATATTTATTGATATGGAAAGTGTTTAAATTACAGGTCATGACAATTTTTCCTATTACTACTATAAGCCCCACAAGTTTAGAAAGCCTTCAAAAGCTCTCAAAAATAAGATGTTTCTTCTCCCTAAATTGCAGTTTCTCAAAAATCACTTCTCCAAGAACCTTGTGTTGACTTCATTATAGTGGATCTGGAGTCTTATGGGCCATGCGAGGCTCTGCTATGACCAACCTAGAGACTGTCTTATTTTCAATGCTATTATCTTTAACACGAAGAAGAATTAGATAATATTGAACAACCTTCATGTACTGCTCTGATTCTGTAAGTCTTGACCCAGTGCCACTAATCCAGACAGCACCATGGAATTCACCGTCCCCTCCAAACTTGGGCTGGGCCTGAGGTAAATTTAATTAGGCCTTAACGAATTCTGACCTGGCCATCTAAAGTGTTGACAATGACACACATCTAACTTCTAAAAGAACAATTTGGTACCATCATCCCCAAAGAGGCACTTTGCGTAGGGAGCGAAAGGTAACCAGACGCCTCACGCGGAGATCTTTCCCATGTGCAGCAGGAACCCCTTTCCGCTGGCCTGGTGCTTGCAGTGGTTCTCAACCTTCCTAATGCGGACACTTTAATACAGTTCCTCAAGTTGTGGTGACCCCAACCATAAAATTATTTTCGTTGCTACTTCATAACTGTAATTTTGCTACTGTTATGAATCGTAATGTAAATATCTGCTATGCAGGATGTACTTTCGGGGGTCGCGACCCACAGGTTGAGAACCGCTGCAAGAGGATGCTCCATGAGCCAGACGCACCAGCCAATGACAGGCATATGACATCACTTCCATAGCATGGAGCCTGGATGAAACCGCAGTTTTCATTTTTTATCAATGTCTGCCTCCCTTCCCCTCCTGACTGGGTAGGATTTGCAGCTTCTCCCATAAAACTTAAAAGTCGGCGCTTCCGTTGTGGTTTCAACGTACATGTTTACCAGTTTTGTGAGAATAGGAACAGGTCGGAGAACGCAGCTACAACATTTGCGCACAAGAATTCTGAGGAAGCCTCCACAAGTGCTGGAAATAGAACACTAGGAGGTCAGGTTAGGCTGTCCTAATCCACTGCCCGCTAATTGTGTGCTGGGACAACTGCTGTGCTCAATGCAAATGTTAGTGCGGGAACCAGCAGGAGCCACAGAGTAAAACGAAGGAGAATGCAAAGCCCGTCAGCCAACGCTGGGTAAACAATGGCTCTCGCGGAACCGTTACCGCTCGATTTATTGAAATGGAGGTGACTGATACGGATGGAAAGGATGGTTATGAGGATTAAGAGGATCCGATGAGCCAACAATGAAAAGAACAGCACACCCTGTGACAACAAAGCAGCCCGTCTGTCCGAGTCACCACGCTCTAAGTACTGTACCCCCTTCAACACAGAAAACAGCCCGAAAGGCTGGTACCGTCAGTTCACAGACGCGCGTCTGAATCGTCCCGGGATGAACTTGCCCGTGGACCGTGGGCGCTGGGCTGCGGCCCGGTCCCCCGCGCGGTGCCGCGGCCCGGGCCGCGATGGCTCTGCATCCCCGTCACGCACACCGCTCCCCCGCGACCCCGGCCTCCCCGCGTCCCGCCGCTCCGGGGCCCGATGAGCGGACACCCGGCCTCCCGGCGGGCCCGCCGGCACCCCACTGCGCCCCTGGGCGGCCAGCGCGCAGCTGGGGGGTGGGGAGGCGGCTCGGGTTCTGCGCCCCGCGCGCCCCGCGGAGAGGCCTCCCGCCGGCCCGCCCGGCCTTGACCTCCAGACGGGCCTGGACGCACCTGGCGCTCCCTCCGCCGCGCAGATGCCTGCGGACAGCCGCGCCGGAGCTGGAGTCCCCGCGGGCGCCGCGGAAGATGGCGACGCCGAGCCCAGGGTCCGAGTGCGCAGGAGCCGCCCACGCCCGCGCCCACTCGGGACCCGCGGCCTCCGAGCCTCCGGCGACTCCCTTTCAGGTGACGTCAGGAGGCCTGGCTTCAGCGGCCCGAGCGTTTGCAGCTGCGATGGGTTTCTAGCGGCCGGGCCTCCTTCCTGTCCTCGCTGACAGCTGCTGACAACCGCAGCCCGCAGCTGGGGGCGGGACATCAAAGCCTGCCCGTGCGGTGACCATTAGCCCTGCCCGTGCGGTGACCATTAGCCCTGCCCACAGTCAATGTGAGACCCGTGGCCATGCGGTGACCGTTGGAACTGCCTGGGGTCCGACAGTGAACATTCATCGGTTAAACAAAGAACTTGAAACCAAGTGCATCGCATTCCAAGAGTAATACCTTGCAGCGGCGGCTTTATCTCAGAATACAGGAAACTTGTAATAAAGAAAACTTTTGGATAAGCTAAAAAAACACAAACCACTTACAAAGAGAGAGGGAGAAAAACGCTTAATTAGGTGCACACTCTTATCAGATTTTTACTAGTTTTATCCCAATGGTATAAAATATTTTGACTGTCCTTTCACTAAGGACTAAATGCTGATTTCCTGGTCAGTAATTTATGACATCAATTTACTCTTGTGTGAGCAGTAGACATGCGTTTCCATGCAAAGTAGTTACAAAAATATTAAGTTTTTAATAATAAAATTAATTTTAAAACAATTTATATAGAGGAAATATGTACATACATTTGAGTATGTGTGTATATATGTACAGGGTGGGGCAAAAGTAGGTTTACAGTTGTAACTATGGGAAAGTTTATTCTTGTATTATTATTTATAAATTATTGCATTATTTTCCATACAAACAACTGTAAACCTACTTTTGCCCCACCCTGTATATGTATGCACGGGCACAGACACACACACACACACACACACACACACACACACACACACACACACACCAGTTTTCTAAATAAGAGGTGTTGGGGAAATAATTAAAAATGTCTCTTGTCAACCCAAAATATCCTCTTCACTGATGGAGAAAAAAGAAAAGTTTTTATTATTGAATAAACTTTTTTTAATATATTTTATTGATTTTTTACAGAGAGGAAGGGAGAGAGATAGAGAGTTAGAAACATCGATGAGAGAGAAACATCAATCAGCTGCCTCCTGCACATCTCCCACTGGGGATGTGCCCGCAACCCAGGTACATGCCCTTGACCGGAATCGAACCTGGGACCTTTCAGTCCGCAGGCCGACGCTCTATCCACCGAGCCAAACCGGTTTCGGCTGAATAAGCTTTAAAGGAAACTGTGATAGGCATCCCAGGTCATCTGCTAATGAGTTTGCAAAGACAGAAATCACACTTTTATATAGTCAGGTATATATCTATAATAATAAAAGCATAATATGCTAATTAGACCAGACAGCCTCACGACCTTCCAGACGTCATTCCAGATGTCCTTCCAGATGAAGCCACGGCAGCCAGGGCTGAGGCAGAGGCGGTTAGGGGCGATCAGGCAGGCAGGAGAGCAGTTAGGGGTGATCAGGCAGGCAGACAGAGTGGTTAGGGTCGATCAGGAAGGCAGGCAGGCAGGCGAGTGGTTTGGAGCCAGCAGTCCTGGATTGTGAGAGGGATGCCCAACTGCTGGTTTAGGCCATTCCCCGAGGGGTCCCAGATTGCGAGAGAGTGCAGGCTGAGCTGAGGGATGTTCCATTTGCTACACATAGTTTATCTTAAATCCACCTGATAAATACAGTGATTATCTGTGCTAGTTACATTTCAAAGATATAGCTTCAAGGCCTTTAGAAGGAGGTTTCCTGGGTTGTAAAAATAATCAGGCTTATTTACTTTTTAAAAGATTACATACTAGTACATATGAAAAGGACAAAGAAAAGATTTACTATTTTCTCAAGGAAATGCTCTAAGAAAAGAGCGGAGCCAAGGTCTTTCCCCCTTTTGCACCAGGGGAAATTCTATTGTTTAATATTTGTATTTACCTTTACAGAAAATCCTATAAAATTTAATTTCAATCAAAATCACAATAAAAAGTTTTGATGAAGAGTTTGGTTTTGTTCTACTTGACAAGTAGTTTTAACCTTATCAGGAAATGTATAACCTTAAAGAATAATACATATTCTTTTGGGAATGTTAAACAAAGAACTTGAAACCAGGTACATTAGTTTCTAGTTATTTTCATAATAATACACACTTGTGTATTATTATGAAAATAACTTAAAAGTGTGGTGCTGGCTTCCAAAAAGAACAGAAACAGATCTAAATATACATAAGAATTTAATATATGTTAAAATTGTCATTTCAAACAATGGAGATAATATATAACATTCAGTTGTTGATGTAAGAAATGTCTAGACCTGTAGAGAATTTTTATGAGTTTATATGAACCGAGCTGATAATTGCCAGGAAACAAAGTCTTAATGGGTTGAGAAAATGCTCTGGAGAATAGCAGTTTTATAGCTAATCTTATACATTAAAATCAAAGGAAGAGACCTAAGGAGAATTGCATGAAACCCATTGGTGGTAGATTAGGGAGGCAGGAGAAAGCAAAGCAGGGAAATCTCTGAGACTGAATAAAGAGTAAAACAGAGAGGCACATACTCCTTTTACATTGGTGGGCATAGGACATTTAACATTTACCAGCACGCAGAGATGGCATTCAGGGAACAAAATAACAATGAAAGTTTCATCGGAGAATTGTTCGTGGGAGTTGGGTCCTTGGGCACCACTGGAATAAGAATTTTCAGAGGACCCCATGGGAGGATGAGATATGGTATAAAACAAACCAACAAACAAAAATGTAACCCCAATAAATTCAATTACAAAAAAGAAATGTATTGCTTACTTTCAACATATTTTTAGATTTCACAGCTTTCTTGTTAATTTCTATTTTTATACCTTTGTGTTCAGAAAAAATACTTGACATGATTTCAGTCTTCTCAAATTTGCTGACCTGCGTTGTGTCCTCTCATATGCTCTCTTCTGGGGAAAGTTCTGTGTGCATTTGAGAAGAATGTGTGTGCTGCTGCTGTTGAATGGAATGTCCTATAAGTTCTTTTGGTCGAATGTATGTTTCAAGTGCAACTTTTCCTTCTTGATTTTCTGTCTGATGATTTATCCTTGCTGAAAGTAGGGTACTGAACTTCCCTACTATTATTGTGTTGTCTATTCTCCCTTCAAATATTTTAGTATTGGCTTAATGTGTTTAGAGATTCTGATTTTGGGTGCATATACATTTGCAATTATTATATCTTCTTGATGAGTCGATCCTTTACTATTATATAATCTTGTGTGTTTGTTACCATTTTTGGTTTAATGTCTATTTTGTTTGATATAAATATAGCAATTCCTGTTTTCTTTTGATGTCCACTTCATGGAATCTATTTTTCATCCTTTGAGACTACCGTCTGTTTGTCCTTAAAGCTGATGTGAGTCTCTTATAGGCAGCATATAGTTGGTTTTTGTTATTTATTCATCCAACTGCTCTCTGCATTTTGATTGGTGAATTCAATCTATTTACACTTGGAGTTATTTGGTATGTAAGGACTTAGTGAAACCGTCTTATTACTTACTTTCTGGTTGTTTTGTATTTCCATTTTATGACCTCTGTTTTCTTCTACCTTTGTAAGTTGGTAATTTTCTGTGGTGGTATACTCTGTGTCCTCTTTATCTTTTGCAAATTTATTCTAGGTTTTTACATCTTGGTTAACACGAGGCTTACATAAGACATCTCACAGACAATAAAGCCCATTTAAAGACAGTAACTTTGATTGCCTATAAAGGCTTTGCTGCCAGTGGATGAAACTCCCCTAACATTGGGGGGAGTGAGGTTCTTGGGGTGCTGCTGAAAGAAACATTTTCAGAAGCCCGCACTGGAGGATGAAATGTGGAAGAAGGATTTCTTTGTGTAAAGTTACCTTTCTCAGCTTCCAAAGCCCCCAGCCCATTAAGCCAGTCCTGGAAGAGGTGCAGCTGGGAGTTCAGCAGTCAGAAACCGGGCGGTATCCAGAGTTCCCGTTCCATGTTGCAGCCGGTGTGGTTTGGCAGTCAGGCCAGATCAAAGTCCACTAGTCCACGTGGGGAGCCCAACATAGCCATGCACCATGTGCACGGGAGAGCGCAGCCCCTGCAGCAGGAGTCCCGAGAGAGCTCACTTCTTTGTTAAGTTTAAATATTTAGGTTTCGTGCCCTTGCAGCGGCCACGCCCATCCTGGCCAATTACTTGTTTACAGGTGTGATTGACAGGCAATTAGCCTCCCACATCATCAGACTTCACTGGGCATGAGTCTAAATTGCCTTTGTCTAGTCCCTTCCCCCATCAATGAGTGGAGAACAGACCTGGAGAGTGTTAAATGCAGCTTTTTGGCAAAGCTGGATAAATTGCATGTCTATGTATATAGCCTTCCCTTCCCTTTTTTCCTGTTAAATAATTACCAGGTTATTACAACGGCATCAGCTTTACACTTGTACTTGTCCCCTCTTATGTTTTTGATGCCGCTTTTTACCTCATTGTATTGCATATTTATTAACAAATTGACATACCATTCTACTACAGAATTTCAGTTTTCCAAGTCTGATTGTATATTTTTCTTTACCAGTGTGTTGTATATTTTTATATGTTTTCATGTTGCTGGTTAGTGTCATTTCCTTTCAGCTTAAAAATCTTCTTTGCAAGGCATGTCAATGGTGATAACATTGGCTTTTGTTTATCTGGGAAAGTATTTCTCCTTCCTATCTGAAGGATAACTTTGCTGGATAGAGTATTCTTATCGGGCATGTTATTTCTTTCAACTCTGAATATATTACTCCACTTTCTCTGGGTGTGTAGGGGTTCTGCTCCGAAATCCGCTGACAGCCTAATGGGGTTCCTTTGGAAGTAACAATCTTTTCCCCTCTGGTGCTTTTTTGCATTCTCGCTTTATATTTGAAATTTGACAGTTTCATTACACTGTGTCTTGGGAAGGTCTTTTTGCATTGAGAGAACAGAGTGATCTATTGGCTTTGTGATTTTTTTTAAGTATATTTTTTTATTACTGATTTCAGAGAGGAAGGGAGAGGAAGAGAGAGATAGAAACATCAATGATGAGAATCATTGATTAGCTGCCTCCTGCACGCCCCCACTGGGGATGGAGCCCGCAACCTGGGCATATGCCCTGACCAGGAATCAAACCAGGTAACCTCTGGGTTCATGGGTAGATGCTTTGAGCCACACCAGTGGGGCTGGGTTCCTGGTCTTTTAAGTCCAAACCTCTCCCCGGGTTGGGAAATTCTCAGCTATTATTTTTTAAAATATACTTTCTCCCTTTTCCCCCTCTCTTTGCCTTTTGGAACCCAAATTATTTTCATATTGGTACATTTGACAGAGTGCCATAGGTCACACAGGCTTTATTCATCCTTTTTTCTTCTAATTGGTTTATTTCTATCTTTTTTCTCACTTATGCTTACATTTTAAAAGAATATTTTTATTGATTTCAGAGAGGAAGAGAGAGGGAGAGATAGAAACATCAATAATAAAAGAATCATTGATTGGCTGCCTCCTGCACACCTCTCACTGGGGATCGAGCCCGAAACCAGGGCATATGCCCTGACTGGGAATTGAACCAAGACTTTCTGGTTCATGGGTCAACACTCAACCACTGAGCAACACCAGCTGGGCTGCTTGCATTTGATTTACTCTTCTGCAGAAACTTTCTATTGCATTTTTAATTTCATTCATTGAATGATTCAGTTCCAGGATTTCTGTTTTGTTACTTTTTATGACTTATATCTCTTTAATAAACAACTCATTTTGTTCATATCTTTCCCCCCTGATTTCTTTCTGAGTGTTGTTGTAGCTCCTTGAGTTTCTTCAAAAGAGCTATTTTGAATTCTTTACCCGCTCCATCACAAAATTCTGTACCTTCAAACTTGGTATTTGGAGAATTATTGCTATCTTTAGGTGATGATATGTTTCCTAGATTTTTTAATTTTTCTTATAATTTTGCATTGCTGCTTTTGCATTTGAAGTACAGCCACCTCTAGAGACTTTACACGAATTAAACTCACAATAGAGGTGCCATGACTGCATATTAGTCTTGAATCTTCTCAAATCCTATATTTGAAAATGGTTATTTTTTTCATAATTTTCTCAAATGGGAAATAATTAAATTCCAATCAGCTGGGGACTAGGTAAGTGAGATGTGGTAAATTTATACCATGGAATAGGACTCAGCAATAAAAACCAAGTTTATTGGGCCCTGGCTGGTGTGGCTCAGTTGGTTGGAGCATTGACAGCAGGCTTGATTTCAGTCATGGCACAGACCCAGGTTGTAGTTTTGGTCTCTGGTTGGGGCACATGTGGGAGGCAACCAATCGATATTTCTCTCTCATATCAATGTTTCTTTCTCTCTCTCCTTTCCTCCCTCTAAAATCATAAACATATGATTAAACATATGATAAACAATGAGGATTAAACAAACAAACAAAAACCCAAGCTTATTGGTACATGAAACAACACAGATGAATCTCAAATGCATTGTGCTAAGTAAAAGATACAAGATTCATAAGATTACGTACTGTATGATTTCATATACATGACTTTCCAGAAAAGGGGAAAACTTATTGGCATGAAGTATATATAGTGGCTGCCAGAGGTAAGAGAGTTTGACTTCAAAAAAGTAGCATAAAATAAATTTCTTGGGCAGTGATGAAATCAGTTATGTTGTTGACTGTGGTGGTGGTAACACAGATCTATGCATTTGTCAAAACATATAAAACTGCATCAAATAGAGTGAAGTTTGGTGTATATAAATTAAAAATTTTAATCTCAATAAATGATATCATATGTGTTTACTTAAACATCTGCATCTTTTAATTATCATAGTGGACTTTTGAATGAAAATATTCATTTGCATTTTCTTTTTAATTTCATTACTGGTAGTTCTTTTTTTAAAAATCCTCACCCAAGGATTCTTTTGGTAAATTGACTTTTAGAGAGAGAGAAAAGGAAACATCTATATGAGAATAATCGAGATTGCCTCCCATTGGAGAATGAAACCCACAACCTAGATATGTGCCCTGATTGGAACTGAACCCATACCTTTTTGGTGTATGGGACATGATCCAAATGACTGAGTACCCAGACAGGGCTATTACTGGTCAGTTCTATAGCCCATTTTAAGTTTTTCTTTCTATTGGTTTAAAGATATCCTTATTTAATTAATATATATTTTCTTTCAAATAGTAAAAATATAATTTTTGGTTTTATTTGCTTTTAACATTTTAAAATTAGAATTGAGTTATTTTTTCTATAATAACATGTATTAGATATTACATTTATGGTTTCTATCTTCAGTGTCACAACTTCTTGATCTCATTTACTGTATTTTTTTTTTTTAACTTAGAGGTTTAAACATTTCAGATCTTGAATCCACATGAATTCCATCACATATAATTTATGGCATAACCTTTTTCCAAATTATTGGGGGTGACTTGCTGTATGGAATACTCCATTCTTTCATTCATTGTTTTGAAATGCTACATTTATTTATTACACTAGATTTTTAAAAACAATCTAGGCTGTAGTGTTTCCATTAAGCAGATGCCAAACTATTTTGAATAATAGAGTAATTTATCCGTTTTGGTATTTCTTAGGCATTTTTCTTCTTTTAAAAATATTCCCTGGCTGTTAATTTAGATTTTTATTTATTTCAGATGAAGTTAAGAATGCTTTTGTATAGTACACAATATATTAAAAATCAAAGAGAAAAAAGTACATACATTTGTTGAGATTATTATTGTAATTTTTGTCAGAGAATATTGATCTATGAAAGTGTATATCTCTATTTTTCAAGAAACTTTGTCACAGAGGAAAGAATATGTTTATGTAAATGAATAAATATATTTATTTTCTTTTGGATTGTGTCTCTTTCCTGATTTTCCTACAATTTTCGTTTATTGCTTACATGATTTTGAAGGACTAGCTTTCTTGCCACGTCCCCCCACCCCCGCAAACACACTCACCCACACACACTCTCCCCCGCGCCCTGCAATCGGTGATGGGGTTAGAGTTTACTCTTCTGTATTGCTGGGATCTATCTCCCAGTATTTGAAAAAGTGAAATTGACATGCAGGTTGCCGCTCCTTGACGGCTTTGTGTCTGAGTTGCACTCTGGCTGCACAAAGAACTCAGCTGGTATCCAGAACTTTCCGGGGAGCCCATGACGGACCCAGGACACTATCTCAGACCTCCCCAACCTCCCCCAGCTGAGGTTGCACCTCCCCGCCAACCCTGCAAGGCTGGCAGCGCAGCCTGGAGGGAGGGCAGGCAGGCTCCGCGCGCGGGTCTCCTGCGCATGCCCAGGACCGCCTTCTCCTCTGGGCTCTCGGCTTCTGCTGCTTCTGTCTGTCTCTGGCCTCGCTTAGGAGGCGATCCTGGGGTCCCCGAGTCTGTGCGATCTCCGGGGCCACTGTCACCTGAGGAGGGAGCCGCGGGTGAGCGCGGGAGGCTTGGGCGAGGACGGGGGGCTCGCGCGGCCCCTGGGAGGCGCTCTGTGGGCCCCTGGGCGGCGGGACGGGCGTCTCTGTCGGACCCAGAACTGGACCCCCACCCACCCACGTGACCCGCCTCTGCACGGAGCGGGGGGAGGGGGCGGGGAGGACGGTTCTTGCGGCCACAGGAGGGCGTGGGGGTGCATCTGGTCGGTGGGGAGGCGCGGTGCTGCGGGAGGAGGGTGTGCATGTGCGAGACGTGCTCCTTGGGGAGCTGGGTCTGCGGTGAAAGGCTCCCGCGCTGTCTGTCGCCGCTTACTCCGCTGTTCCTCTCCAGACGGACGGACAGGCAACTTGGTCTCCGGGTACCCGTTCTGGATCTGCGGTGCTGCCAGTCATGCCCATCCCTGCGTCTTGGCAGATGCTGTGGCTCTGCCCGGACTTGCACTAGCATCCAGGAAGAAGTTTCAAGGATTAGCTCTTTTGTGCCTCATTTTTCTTCCGAAGGTTAGTGACTCATTCAGGACCACAGCTTTGTTAGTGGTGAAGACTAAAGGCCAGAGCTCCTGACTCCTAAGCTGGCACTTACTGTCTCTTTTCCACACAAGAAGAAGTTTTGTATAAAAGATCCTATTGAGAAATGACAACAAAGATAAATTAAAACATAGACCTTTCCTTAAAGCACTGCTTTTTATAGTCTTCTTAGGAGTCACTATCTAAAGAATTTAGTAATGTAGTAGGGACAATGATAAACAGCTTATTCCTCAGTATTCTTCACTACGGGTTTGGTGAAGGGTTAATGTTCCTTCATTAGGTGTGTTTTTTGTTTCAATCAGGTTTGTCATTTAAATTTTTTGTGAACACCAAGGGAGACTTAAACTATTACAAAATCCATAGGAAGAAAATATTTATATTAACCCACTAAACATTTTATGCCCCAAAGCAATATATCTCTATATATAAAAGACTAATATGCTAAGTGTCCAACCAGTCACTATGACGTGCACTGACCATCAGGGTGCAGACCTCAATGAAGGAGCTGCCGAGCTGCAGTGACTTGGCAGTGGCGGTTCTTGGGTGATGCACCCTGAAACCAGAGAGGAGGGAGCCCTATTCCTTGCAGGGCCGTGAGATTCCACCTTCAGCGGTGGGTTATCTGGTTGCTGGGGCACTGTCCGCCCGAATCTGGTTTACTGCGCACTTGCGTTTGTGTTCTACAACCTGTACAACAGCAACTTTGCAGAGTGCCCTCTCGCACTCTGGGACCCCTCGGTGGATGTTGGAGAGCTGATTTCGGCCTGATCCCCGATCCCTGCAGACTAGGCTGGGGGACCCCACCTGCTGTAGGGACCCCTGCAGACGCCAGAGAGGGACCGCTGGGAGGTTGGCTCCAGGGCATGTCTGGCCCATTTCACCCAGTCCCGCCCTGCTGGCCACCTTCTAATTAATTTCATTTCAATGTGCATGAATCTATGCACCAGGTCACTAGTATGATTATATTAAAGTCAGATAGGTTGTCTTTCACCATTTCCCTCTACCTTCTGTAGGTCAAAGGGATATTGACATTACTACTATCTACTGGGGGGGGGGGGTTGGGGGAGGGCGGGGTGCTTCCCAGGGCAGAAGTCAGGAGCTGCCGGCAGGCCAGATCTTTCATGACTCCATTCTTCTTCTTGTAACCCAGTATGTCTTCAGAGTTGCCTACACTTTTGCAAGAACACCAGAAAATGAACAAATCCCAGGTAAGTTGTTTGTCTCCACTTTATTTTACAATAGACTTTGTGTGATTTCTAGGAGTCCATATGTTAAGATGGGAAATTAGTAATAGATAAAAGTCAAACTTCACCAAAAAGGGAAAGTAACAGATCCCTAGCAAGGCCACCACTGGCCTGTAGATTTACACTGATTATTAATATATATTAGAGTTTCCAGGTTGACTTGCAAGTATGTCTCTGATGTTTCTGATAATCATGGTAGAAAGGGAAACACTTGGATACAGACAAATTCTGTTCAAGACCCAATGAGTGCCTCAAACTGTTCCTCACTGGAAGCAAAAGGGTCCAAGAGGTGGTTCAAGCAGTCAGTTTTATGATGGCCTTGTTTGTTCTTAGCATAAAACCTAGTGTGTTTAGAGGAATGAATGGCCTGCATGCCTGTTGCGAAAACTCTCCATAACTATTTTATTTAGCTAGGCTGTGTAGACAAGGCGTGCAGCAAATGGTTAAAAGTTAAGTTCTCTAGTAAATGTTTCTGGGGTTTGCAGTCAAATTTTATCCCATAGCATTCTGCCTTGGCTCTTCCCCTCCACTATTTAGAACCTACCCAGGTAAAGGTCACCAGTGGCTTAATTGCAGTTATCTATCTTGAACAAAAGCTACGTTACCCTACTGACTACTTTCTCTTGGGAAGTCTCCTTTGTCTTATACAGCTCTTCTGATGGCCCTCTTTTGGAGTCTTCCTCACCGTGTCCCTACTTTAGTTCTAAGTTTTCATCCTTGTCCACTAGTCTTCCCATTTTATCTCTATATCTCATTGAAGAAATATGTAGATAGTTGAACAATACAGTTTATTGTTTTGGGTGCTTTTTAAAAATATATATTTCTATTGATTTCAGAAAGGAAGAGGGAGAGAGAGATAGAAACATCAATGATGAGAATCATTGATTGGCTGCCTCCTGCATGCCCCCTACTGGGGATCGGGCTGACCTGGGTCCCTTCAATCCACAGCCCTATGCTCTATCTGCTGAGCCAAACTGGCTAGGATGGGTGCTTTTAAAAATATATGAATTATCTTAATGGATATATGATACATATTTTTCCCCAACTCACCATTGGATGGCAACACTATATCCTAAATACTCTTCTTTATTGGTAGACACTTAAGTAATTTCTGTTTTTCAGTAATATAAATGATGTTGCTGTGAATATCCTTTTCATTGTCTCCACACAAAGGCAAATGTATCTCCCGACTCTAGAGCAGTGCTTCTCAAGTGAGGTTCTTTGACCAGAAGCAGCAGCATAATCTGGAAACTTGTTTGAAGTGCAGATTCTAATGCTCCATTCCAAGCCTCATGGAAGAGAAATTCTGGGATGAGGCCCAGTAGTCATGTTGTTGTTTTTTTAAATATATTTTTATTGATTTCAGAGAGGAAGGGAGAGGAGGAGAGAGATAGAAACATCAGTGATGAGAGACAATAATTGATTGACTGCCTCCTGCACACCCCGCACTGGGGATTGAGCCTGCAACCTGGGCATGTACCCTTGACTGGAACCAAACTCAGGACCCTTCAGTCTGCAGGCTGACACTCCATCCACTGAGCCAAACCAGCTAGGGCATCAGCAGTCATGTTTTTATAAGTCATCCATAGGATGCTGACACCTACTAAGCTTGAGAGTCACTGCTCTAGAGTCTTATGATTAATATTTTTAAGTTGTAGAATTTGAGGATTTCTAATTTTTCTAGGTATATTACTACTAATTAGAAGACTATTCCTCCTTCCTCTCCAGATATAAAAAATTATTTCTACACTAATTTATGAAAAATGTCACTGTTTAATTTTTATGTGTCTGATTGAGGTTGTGAAGCTTTCATACATTTATGGCTTTTCAGGTTTTCTGCTGAGTTTTGTAGGAATTGTCTTTTCTCAATATGATATTTTTCTTTTAACTTAGTGGTATATTTATATTTTGATATAACTCTTTGTGTCTTCTGTTTTTTATTCTTATTTTCCTTACCCCATGGGCCTAATGCAATTTTTCAATATGTTGTCTAAAATTTCCAAATTTGTTTTAATATTTAGTACCATAATCCATCTGGAATTTTTTCAATAGATGTGATGAAAGGACCTAATTTTATTATTTTTTAAAATCCTCACTTGAGGACATGCTTTGAGTTGAGAGAGAGAGAGAGAGAGAGAGAGAGAGAGAGAGAGAGAGAGAGAGAACATCAATGTGAAAGAGAAATATCGATTGGTTGCCTTCCCTACACTCCCCAACTAGGGATCAAACACACACCCCAGGTATGTGCCCTGACAGGGAATGTTCTGTAGATCGTTTTGCTCATCCCTGAACAGTAATCATGGTAAGGATTAGTTGATACATCTTTTTCCATGTCACCTAATTCTGAACATTTCCCGTTGATCAGAAATGCCAGGCATCGGTGTCATTTAAGGATGTGACTGTGGGCTTCACCCAGGCGGAGTGGCAGCATCTGGACCCCACTCAGAGGTCCCTGTACAGAGACGTGATGCTGGAGAACTACAGCAACCTTGTCTCAGTGGGTAAGGTCTGTTTATTAGGTAATTCTGAAAGGCATTTCAAAATCCTTCCAGTCATGAAGCATAGAGATAGTCTACAGAGTTTAACGATAGTTAAGATTGAATTCAGGAATCAATGTTGATTGACCACTTTTGGGCACCAGGAAGATATTTGTCTTTACCTCTTCAGTAAAATGTTCAGTGGCACCTTCATTGATCAGCTCCAGAAGCTTCCTCCTCTTTTAGAGTCCCTGACGTCTAGGCTTCCTGGTCCAAGTCCTAAATTATTTCACTTTGACAGGGTATTGTGTCACCAAACCAGAAGTGATCTTCAGGTTGGAGCAAGGAGAGGAGCCATGGATATTGGAGGAAGAATTCCCAAGCCAGAGACTCCCAGGTGAGTTAGTGTGTATTGTACAGATGAACATCAAGGGATTTGTTATTTTCCTTTGGTTAATCCAGAGGTTGACAGCTTTGAAATGTTTTTTCAAGAATACTTCTTGCCCTAGCTGGTTTGGTTTAGTAGATAGAGCATCAGCCTGTGGACTGAAGGGTCCAGGGTTCGATTCTGGTCAAGGGCACATGCCTGGTTTGTGGGCTTGATCCCCAGTAGGGGGCAAGCAGGAGGCAGCCTGATCAATGATTCTCTCTCATCATTGATCTCTCTCTCTCTCTCTCTCTCTCTCTCTCTCTCTCTCTCTCTCTCTCTTCTCTCTCTCTCTCTCTCTCTCTCTCTCTCTCTCTCTCTCTCTCTCTCTCTTCCTTCTTCTCTGAAATCAATAAAAATATAAAAAATAAATAAATAAAAGTATCACTAATGGCCACAGGTACACGAAGAGATGCTCATCATCATTAACCATCAAGGCAATGCAAATCACAACCACAGTGAGATATCATATCACACCTGTTGGAATGGCTACCATCGAGAAGACAAGAGGTAGCAAGTGTTTGTAAGAATGTGTAGAAAAGGACTTCTTGTGCTCTGTTGGAGGGAATGGAATTGGTTCAGCCACTATGGAAAACAGTGTGGAGGTTCCTAAAAAATTAAAAATAGATTTGCTCTATGATCCAGCAAGTCAACTTCTGGGTATGTACACAAGGAAATGAAAATAGGATATTGAAGAGATAAATGCACTACCACATTTATTGCAGCATTATTCACAATATCCAAATACAGAAACAACCTGAGTGCCCATCAGTGGTTGAATGGATAAAGAAGAATGGATACAAGCTAAATATGTACACACACACATACACATGCACACGCATGTGCACACACACGAAAATATTTAGCTATTTGTGGACGTCCTGCTATTTGTGACAACATGAATGTACCTTGAGGCCATTGTGCTAAATAAGTCAAAGGAAGACAAGTACTGTATGGTAGGTATCACATGCAGAATCTAAAAAAGGCAAACTTTTGAAAACAAAAAGTAAAATAGTGGTTAGCAGATTCTAGTGTGTGCAGAGATAAGCCAATTGTTGTGTAAGGGTATGGACTTGCAAAGAGTAGCAAATAAGCCCTAGAGATCTATATATAGAGAATAATATTGTTTTATAATCATCCAACTTGCTAATAGACTAGAACTTAATTATTTCAACTCCAAAAATAGAAATAATTATCTGAGATAGAGGTACTAATTATTGGTACAATGGCAGTCATATTACAGTATATAAGTGTTTCAAAATAACATGTAGGCCTTAAATTTACACATTGCTATATGTTAAATATATTTTAATCAAAATAAAGTGCTAAACACATACACAGATATTTGCATATATTAAATGTTCTGTGGGTAAAATCTCTCAGAGAAATCAAAGCAGAGTTAAAGTGACTGGGTGCACTACTTTAAGAAGAGTTTGGATTATCTCTGTATTTGGAAGGGGGGGCAGCGATAAAAAAAAACCTAACATTTGTATCATCAGAGTAACAGAAGGGGAGAGGAGAGTGGTGTTGAAGTATTTAAATAAATAATGGCTGAAAACTTCTCAAATTTGGCAAAAGATATAAAACTACTCATTCAAGAATCTGAACTTCCAAGAAGATAAATCCATTAAAGGCACATCATAATTTAATTTCTGAAAACCAAAGGAAAAAAATCTTGAAAGTAGGCGTTGGAAAATAACATTACCTTTGGGAATGACAGTGGATATCTTATCTGAAGCCATCGAAGCTACAAGGAAATAGCACTTTTTTTTTTCCAACTACTGGGAAAAAAAGGACTTTCAAAAAAATTTTTTTATCTTGGAATATGTATTCATTAAAGAGGTAAACTAAAGATATTATTATACAAAAGAAAACTAAGAGAAAATGTTAGTAGCAAACCTACTTTTAAAGAAGTGGCTAGAGGAAATTTTCTAAATAGTAAGGAAATAACACAAGAAAGCTTGGAACTTCAGTAAAGAAAGAACTTTGGAAGTGGCAAAAGTAGGGTAAATATGAGTTTCCTTCTCATGAGTTTCTGAAATCATTTGAACAAAGTTTATAATATGATTTGAGGAACTTAATACAATTACATTTTAAGCTTGAGGAAGAGGGATTTTAGTTGAATTGAAGTTTTACATTTCACTTGAAGTGGATAAAAGTTGGTAGAACTTCTAGGCATTAAATCAACAGTAGACACAGAAAAACTGAGCAAGACCACCAGGGTATAGAGGAAACGGAACAATCCTCTAGAAACCCCAGACTATCAGAACGTAATTCATAGGGCACTGCCCAACAATGGCAGAAAAGACATACTTTTCAAGCGCCCATGGAACATTCAGAAAGATAAAACATCTAGAGGCATAAATAGACCTCAGTAAATTTAAAAGAATTGAAATTCTGCTGAGTAAGTTATGTTCTCTGACCATAATGAAATCCAACGGAGAATCAGTAACAGAAAGGCAAGAGAAAAATAAACACTTGGAAATTAAACAAGATATTTATAAATAATGCATGGATCAATGAAGAAGGCTCTCTCTATACATGTATATATATAAATCTCTCTCTCCATATATATATGTATAGATATAAATATCTCTCTCTCCATATATATGTATATATATATAAATATCTCTCCATATTTATATATATATAACTCCTCACCTGAGGATATTTTTTTCCATTGATTTTTAGAGACAGTGGAAGTGAGGGGGAGAGACACAGAGAGAGAAACATAAATGTGAACGCATTGATCGCCTCCTGCATGCACCCCAACTGGGGCGGGGCTGAGCCTGCAACTGAGGTACGTGCCCTTGACTGGAATCAAACCTGAGAACCTTTAGTCTGAGGGCTGGCGCCCTAACCAACTGGATTGGGCTCAAAAGAAATATTAAAAATACATAGCACAGAATGAGAACACACCATATTAATATATGTGGGAGGCAGCTAAAGCAGTTCTGAGAGGGAAATTTATAGTACTAAAATGCAACTAATGATAAGAAGAAAGGTTTCAAACCCATAATTAAAATTTTACCTCAAGAAACTGGAAAAGAGTAAAGTAAATCCACAGCAAGTAGAAGGAAGAAAATTAAAAAATTAAGAGCAGAAATCAGTGAAGTTGAAAATAGGAAAAGAATAGAGAAAATGAATGAAATAAAAATCTGATTCTTTGGGGGAGAAAAACAGTAAAATTGATAAACTTCTGGCAATATTGACAAAAATAATATTAACAAATATTGACAAATCACCAATATCAAGAAAGAAATGGAATATCATTTCTGCATCTGTTAACAGGATATTAAGTGAATACTGTCAACAATTATGCCATAATTTGACAATTTAGAAGAAATGGAACAATTCTTTAGAAATCTCAAACTATCAAAACTTAATCAAGATAATTTACGTAATTATATATGGCCCAAAATTTCTTTAGTTCAAATTATCTATGACACCTTCTCTGAATGGCCCATAGATTGTCATAGAAGGTGTCATAGATAATTTGGACTAAAGAAATTTTAAATAAAAAGCTCCAATTAAAAAGGAGAAAAGAAATGTGGAATATCATCACTGGAGATTTTACCAAACATTTAAATAATTAATTATGATTTCACACAATGTCTTGTAGAAAAACAGAAGGTGATGGAACACTTCCTGACAAGTTTATTATTCTGATACTGAAATCATAGAAAGGTAGTACAAAAATAATAAACAAGAGGTCAATATCTCCCATAAATCTACCAGCAAAAATCATTAACAAAATACTAGCAAATAGAAATTAGCCATGTCTAAAAAAATTATATACCATGACCAAGTGGGATATATTCCAGGTATGCAGGCTGGTTAACATTCACAAAACCAATCAGTGTAGTGCAACATAGGCTAAATAAGATGCTATTATTTATTGTATCGCTTTCTTTTTTTTTTAAATATATATTTTATTGATTTTTTACAGAGAGGAAGGGAGAGGGATAGAGAGTTAGAAACATCGATGAGAGAGAAACATCGACCAGCTGCCTCCTGCACACCCCCCACCGGGGACGTGCCCGCAACCAAGGCACATGCCCCCGACCGGAATCGAACCCGGGACCTCCCAGTCCGCAGGCCGACGCTCTATCCACTGAGCCAAACCGGTGTGGCTATTGTATCGCTTTCTTAATTTTCTTTCCGATTGCTCATTGCAGGGATATAGAAACACAACTGATTTGGCGGCATTGACCTTATACCCTGAAACTTTGCTGAATTTGTATATTAGCTATACTAGCTTTCTTGTAGATTCCTTAGGGTATTCTGTCTTCCTTATTCTTTAAGATTATTATTTTCCTAATCTCAAAAGCAGATGGTGACATAAGGTGCACATAGATGCAAAAATTGAAATAGAATCCAACACTGTCTAAAAAGAATTATATACCATGGCCAAGTAGGATTTATTCAAGGTGTGCAATGTTGGTTCAACATTCAAAAATCAGTTAATATAATCCACCCCATCAACAGGCCATAGAGAGAAAAATAATATGATGATAGTAATTGATGCAGAAGAAGCATTTGCCTAAATCCAACACCCATTCATGATAAAAACTCAGCAAACTAGGAATAGAGGGGCATTTCCTCAACTTAATGAAAAACATGTTAATGTCATTCTTAATTGAGAAAAACTGGATGCTTTCTCCACAATATAAGGAGCAAGGCATGGATGTCCTGTTTTAACACTCTCTTTTAACATCCTACCTGAAATTTCAGGGAATGCAATGGACAGGAATATAAAAAGTTTTCCGCTGGCAAAGGCCTTTTCTCTCTACTTGTGTGGAGAGCAAGCAAGCTCTGGTGTCTCTTCTTTTTCTAATAAGAACACCACTCCGATTGGATTAGTGCTCCACACATATGACCTCATTTAATCTTAATTATATCCTAAAGGCCCTATCTTAAAATACCATCACATCTGGGATTTGGGCTTCAACATAAGAATTTGGAAGGATATGATTCTGTCCATAACAAACTCCTTGTAATTTAAGTCCTATTTTCTAAGGTAATTTTGTTGTTTTCACAGTTTTATTCCTCACTTTGTTCACCTCTTACCTCCTTAGTTCCCATCTACTACAAGTACCCTCTTTTGGATTTCCCAGTAGTCTTAGCTTATCTCTCAGAACTGAAACATCATCTCAGCATTTTCCTACTGACAGTGGGGCTTTTACTCTCTGGGAGTAATTTTATTTGTACTTAATTTTGTTTAAATTCTATCTCTTATTTTACATGGTTGCTATAGTCTCCAGCTAACTTTTCCCATAGGTTTTCTGTATTTGAATATTTATGTCCTTACTTGGTGGTGACTGCACTGAGTAGTGTTCTGTATTTCCTAGTTATGCTAAAGTCATGGGTTACTATAGGTAATTTTATTGCTCTTCTTATATAAATCCTTATAGTTCTTTTGGAGGATACATGGGAGATTCAGATTTAAGCAGTTGCTATTATTCCTCAGACATTAGAAACTAAATGTCTGTGTTCTAATAGCTGGTTTCCTCTCCCTGCTTCCACTATTCTAAGTTTTTTTTTCTTTTTGTTTTTCTTCACCCAAACCCTCCAAAATAGAAAAATATATGTACTTGCAATTATTTTCATCCCTGGAGTCTGGACATCAAAGTTAGCAACAACATAAAACATTTGTATATAGGTCACATTCATAAGAAATGTGTTATTATTTATGTGTAAGATTAATTTTTCTTATTTCTAGCCATCTGGAAGCCTGATTACATGACAGAGATGAGCCAAGAAAACTGGTTTCACCATGTCTGGAAAGTTGTATTCATGAATAACAAAACACTGACTAAAGAACGAAGTAATGTGATACGAAAACCATATAGCTTGGATACAGATTCTTTTTCTTCCAGAAAAATACTCTGTCAATGTGACTCATGTAGAATGAGTTTCAACTATATTTCAGAATTGATTATCAATAAGAAAAACTATACAGGAAAGAAGACTGATGAATTTAATGCTTGTAGAAAGTTACTATTCAATATTATATATGAAAAAACTCATACTAGAGAGAAAAGTGAATTTTTTAAAAATGGGAAAACTTTCAGTCATGATGAAGACCCTGTTCAACATGAGAAGGTTCAAACTTTGCAGCGAAATTCTGAATTTAACATATATCGAGAAAGCTTTTATGAAAAGGCACTATTTAATATATACACGAAAGAGATCTCAGATGGGAATGATTGTGAGTATAATGAATATGGAAGAACATCCTGTGAGAACCCATCCATCTTATTACATCAGATAATGTCCTTAAACGAAAATCACTATGAATTTAGTGTTTGTGGGAAATCCTTATGTGTGAGTGCTACACTTTTAAAGAATCATGAGTCACATATGAAACACTGTGACTATAATAAAAGTGGAAATAATTTCAGGAAGAAGTTATACCTCTCACAACGTCAGAAAACTCATAAAGGAGAGAAACACTTTGAATGTAATGAATGTGGGAAAGCTTTCTGGATGAAGTCACACCTCACTCGACATCAGAGGATACATACAGGACAGAAAAGCTTTCAATGTAATGAATGTGGGAAAAAGTTTTGGGAGAAGTCAAACCTCACTAAACATCAGAGGTCACACACCGGGGAGAAACCCTATGAATGCAATGAATGTGAGAAAGCCTTCAGCCACAAGTCAGCCCTCACATTACACCAGAGAACACATACAGGGAAGAAACCCTATCAATGTAATGCATGTGGGAAAACTTTTTACCAGAAGTCTGACCTCACTAAACATCAGAGAACACACACAGGCCTGAAGCCCTATGAATGCTATGAATGTGGGAAGTTCTTCTGTATGAATTCACATCTCACGGTGCACCGGCGAACTCATACAGGCGAGAAACCCTTTGAATGCCCTGAGTGTGGGAAATCTTTCTGTCAGAAGTCACATCTTACACAACATCAGAGAACTCACATAGGGGATAAACCCTATGCATGTGATACATGTGGCAAAGCTTTCTACCAAAAGTCTGTCCTCACCAGGCATCAGATAATTCATACGGGGTTGAAACCCTATGAATGTTACAAATGTGGAAAAACCTTCTGCTTGAAGTCTGACCTCACAGTACATCAGAGAACTCACACAGGGGAGAAACCCTTTGCATGTCCCGAATGTGGGAAATTCTTCAGTCATAAGTCCACCCTCTCTCAACATTATAGAACACATACAGGGGAGAAACCCTATGAATGTCAGGAATGTGGAAAAATATTTTACAATAAATCATACCTAATAAAACATAATAGAACACATACAGGGGAAAAGCCATATGAATGCAGTGAATGTGGGAAAACCTTCTGCCAGAAATCACAGCTCACTCAGCACCAGAGAATTCATATAGGGGAGAAACCCTATGCATGTAGTGAGTGTGGAAAGGCATTCTGTCATAAGTCAGCTCTAATTGTACACCAGAGAACTCATACAGATGAAAAGCCCTATAAATGTAATGAGTGTGGCAAATCTTTCTGTGTGAAGTCAGGACTTATTTTACATCAGAGAAAACACACAGGGGAGAAACCCTATAAATGTAATGAGTGTGGAAAATCATTCAGTCACAAATCATCCCTCACAGTGCATCACAGGGCTCACACAGGAGAGAAGGCTTGTCAATGTAATGAATGTGGGAAAATTTTTTACCGTAAATCAGACCTTGCTAAACATCAGAGATCACACACAGGGGAGAAGCCCTATAAATGTAACATGTGTGGAAAATACTTCTCACAGAAGTCAAACCTCATTGTACATCAGAGAACACACATGGGAGGAAAATTTTATGATTGAAGTACATATTAGAAATGTTGAGTCACAATTCAGCACCCACTACAACTCAGAGAGTTCACACTATGGAGAAAGTTCTCTTGATATTCTGAATAAAGTAACCTTCATCCACAAACTAGCCTTATTTTACTCCAAAGTGATGATGTTGGACAAACTAATAGACTGCAACAAAAGGAGGACAGTGTTGTTAGGAAGTAACATTCAATTGAATGTCAAGTAACTACTGGTATAAAACCCTACAAATTTTTTGATTTTGTAAAAGTTTTTAGCAAAAATTCAAAGTCTGTGATGTCAGAATTTATATTGGGGAGAAATCTGTCAATTTGAGACGTATAGTTTGAAAATTTTCTTTAGATGTAATGTAGTATTAATAATTGCATTTTTGTTTTGATGTCATAAACTGTAATTTATAGATTTATATTGTACAATGTAAAGCTTTAAGACAAAAAAGAAATAGCAAAATGAAAAAAGAGAATCACAAGAAGTTGCAATAATAGTATAAAGAATTCTCCTGTGCCTTTCACCAAGCTTTGAATGATTATATCCTACCTAACTATATTATGTTCTCAAGTAATTGAAGCCACCCTACTTCTTTGTCAGATAAAGATCATATTCAGATTTCCCCCATCTTTACATGCACTATATGTGTTTCAGTTATATGAAATTTCATCATTTTGAATAATCATCAGCATAGGTTACAAAATAAAAAAGAAATCTGAAATCAGTATTTCATCAGGTTTACAAAGGAATAAAGATTTCACCACAAGTTCTCTTGTTTCAATTATACCCTTTTGCAAACCAAATCCTGGCAACCATTGAATATGAAACTTTTAGAAAGCAGGGATAAATTAAGTAATTAGGGCAATAGCGTTAGATGTATACGTGAAGCATCCTTTGAGTTCACAGGGCTTAGGTATGTATAAGTGGTACATTATAAAAACTGTGTTTCAAAATGCATAATGGAACTTAATATAATTGCGAATAGGAAATAGGCATTCCTAGTTTAGTAGTAGTTACATCAGGTGCATCCCCCATGGGTGTAGGGCCTGAAGCAATAGTTTAAAAATAGGACTGCAAAGCTAATGTCAACCACTTAAAAGTTATAAATAAAAATAACAAAATGGTAAATAAAATGTATTCTGTGCATTGGGAGGTCTAGGTCCTAGTCTTACTGCCCCTTTCTTTTCTCATTCAGTTCATCTCAAGCCACGGGGTACGTTGACTGCACATGTGTGAATAGCCTTCAGCCTAAATTTTGTCCAAACACTCTGTAATCAGCTGCCCTCCAAGATAGGGTTCAGGAGAGAAGCCAAAGATAGACTAGGTGATGCTCAGGGGTATAAGTTGGGCTGTAAATTGAGGGGTCTGAGAGATACTGGACCCTTAGAAACTTTTGACTATATGAGTAGGAGGGTTGAGACGAGTAGGGACAGAGTAGAGCTTGAGCAGGGCTTTTATGGATAGTGTAAAGGTGGTATACTCAAGTACATCATTAAGTTACACAAGTAATCTAAGATTATACAATCTAGTGATTATAGATTACATAAATAGTCTAAACTTCCATCTTGGGAAACAAGAACAAATTAAGTAAAAAAAAAGAATAAGGATCAAAGTGGAAAGCAGTGAAATAGAAAACAAAACCTATCAAGAAAATTAATAAAACCAAAATCTGGTTTTTTGAAAGTCAATAAAATTGTTAAACATCTAACTAGGTTAACTGAGAAAAAGAGAAGACACAAATTGCTAATGTTAGAAATGAAATAGAGACCTTAACCCCTTGGCTATCTCCTGCACACTCACTACTGGGGATCAATTCCACAACCTGGGCATGTGTCCTGACGAGGAATCTAACCAGTGACCTCTTGGTTCATGGGTCAATGTTCAACCACTGAGCAACACTGGCCAGGTTGGTTGGTTGGTTCCCTTTTTCTTTTGTTGGCAGTTTCTTTTGTGGTCAACAAAGCTTTTTAGTGTGATATAGTCCCATTGACTTATTTTTGTCTTTACAACCCTTGCCTTTGGGGTCAAATTAATAAAACCTTCTCTAAGACCAAGGTTGAAAAGTTTAGTACCTATGTTTTCTTCTATGTCATCTATTGTTTCAGTTCTTGTATTTAGAGCTTGGATCTATTTTGAGTTAATTTTTCTATATGTATGTACACTAGTGCATCATTATGGTTAGAGGGGAGACACTCACCCTATGGTATAGGGAAGGGGTTAATTCAAGTGGGACTTAAGCCCTATGAAGCAATCATTGCCATGGAGAAGGGCCCTAATCTTGATGATACTGATTGTAGGCTCTCTGGAGGAAGAAATTTACAACTTTGATTAAAGAAAAGAAGAACCCTCTGAAGTATTCCAATGAATCAATGTGGATCCATGACTTTGTGCTGAGGTCCAACCCCAGCAGGTCCAGGGGTCCCCAAAGGTGTGGACGGAGTCGGTGAAGAAGGAATGACACGGAGACAGCGTTCAGTTGATCAGCAGCCTAGCCAGGATCTCTAGCCAGGATCTCCAGCCAAGTTCTGTTCAGGATCTCCAGCGAAGTTCTGTTCAGGATCTCCAGCCAGGTTCTGTGTCCATGTTCTCTTGCTAGGTTCTCCAGCCAGGTTCTGTCCAGGTTCTCCAGCCAGGTTCAGTCACCAGGTTCTAGTCAGGTTCTCTTGCCATGTTCTATCCAGGTTCTGTAGCCAGGTTCTGTCTCTAGGTTCTTCAGCCAGGTTCTCTCGCTAGGTTCTGTCTCTAGGTTCTGTGGCCAGTTTCTGTCCAGGATCTTTTGCCATGTTCTCTCCAGCGAAGTTCTTCTGTCTCTAGGTTCTGTGTAGGTTCTGTGTGTAGGTTCTGTGTGTAGGTTCTGTGTCCTGTTGTCTTGTTACATCTGTATTTATACCAGTTGATTCCAATTCTATCAATCTCTATTCCAAAGGTTAGGGCGTTTCTTATCTCCATTCCAGGGAGTAAAGATTATATAGCTTAAGCATGATTGTTCGTAGTTAAAGTGATTAATTACACGCCTGGCACTTAGTTAAGGGGTTTTATTCCCTCCCTAACTTCAGGGGGAAATCCCTACCTGGGGAAACAACCTTTCTCAGAGAGGTGACCTTGGTTAAAACACATAGTGCCAAGAAGGTGAGCAAACATATTAAGAACAGTATGCCATATATGCCAGGTCCCTTGAAACAGCAAGGATGGACCGGCTCCCGGCAACTTTGGCCATCTCTCCTTCATTGGACCTTTAGAAATCTTACTAAGGTGGCAGACCCTTGAGTTTTTGTGGAATTTATATTCCACCCTCAGGAACACAAGTGTCTTGCCAATGTGTCTTGACTAGTTGCTACATCTTACACAATAGTTTCAATCAGCATTATGTCATTAATGTAATGAACCAGCAAGATGTATGGTGTAAGAGAAAGACAATCCAGATTTCTGTACACTAGACTGATATAAAGATGAAGAGTTGCTATATCCTCAGGTGGAGCAGTGAAGGTGTATTGCCGACCTTTCTGGCAGCAAGCTACTGTTTATGATGGTATTTACAAACAGGTATAGAGAAAAAAAAGCATTTGCCAGTAAATAGCTTCACACTGGGTCCCAAAGGAGGTGTTGATTTGTTCTAGCAACAAAAACCACATCTGGAGATGCCATGACAAGCGGATTCACCGCCTGATTGGATTTATGGTAATCCACTGTCATTATCTAAGTGTATATGTATTCTGTACTGGCCAAGTAGGTAAGTCAAATGGAGATATAGTAGATATCACCACTCCTGGATCTTTCCAAACCTTGATGGTGGCACTAATATCTGTTGTCCCACCAGAAATGCAGTATTGCTTTTGTTATATTATCTTCGTAGGCAGAGGCAGTTCCTGTGACTTGCACGTGGCCAGTTTTGTTGTACTAGTAATAGCTCTTACTTGACAAGTCAAGGAACCAATGTGGAAATTCTGAAAATTTCTGGTGTTTCTTTTCCAATTGTGCATTTTACAATTGAGGAAGGAACTACATTATGGGTTTGGGAAACCCACTGGGTCCACTGAGATAGACATGAGCTCAAACTCCATTGACCTCCACAAACCCCTACTCCGAATGGTGTACTACAGTGACTTTGGGTCACCAGGAATTAGCATAAGTTCAGAGTAGTGTTTGGGAATTCCCAAAAGTCTGATGATTTCCTTCTACCCAATGCACAGTCACACTATTAAATGGCCATAGGTTCTTTTGGGGAATTCTGGAGGAAGAATAACAGCATACATTCTGGGCAGTGCAGTGGGTTCTTCCTCAAGAAGGAGACACTCTGTTTCTGTAAACTGGCTCAATGCTGGGAGTTGATTGAGAGGCATGACTCTTTTTATGATTCAAGTCATACTTCTGCTCATTATATTTGGAACCCAAGTGGCACATCAGAGTCTCCTGGCCATGCACATTAGAGACTTACCCATTATGGGCTTGTCAGCCCACCAGCACCTGTTTCCTTCCCCAAGTTAGATGTAGCAGGCGACCAGCACCAAGGGAGAGAGGCAGTCCTGAATAAAAAATTACTCAGCAGCTGCTAAGCATCAGCAGTTCCAGTTCTTGCTTTTATAAGAAATGGTCTTAACTCTTAAGTTCTGTCACGGGGTAAGTCAGCTACAGGCAGCCTGGGAAGTTGAGAGACTTACTGAGGGGGGCTCCCACGACCTCTTGGATGGCTTCCCAAAATTGTAAGTGGGAAAATGACCCACAAGTCAGGCTGCCTGCTTCGACGGAAGTCAAACTCATGATACAGGTCTGGTTGAGAAGGAAAGAGGTTTATTCAGGTGTTGACAACCTAAGAAGATGGCAGCCTCATGCCTTCACAACGATCTTTACATCTCAGTGTCGATAGGGGTTTTTCTAGGGAAGGAGAAGGAAAGCAAAACAAAGAAACGAGGGAAAGGGGCTACGGATGTGCAGGTTATGTCCTTGCTGGTTCCAGTATGGATCATTAATGTCAATACACTGGAGCTGGTCAGTGCTAGCCAAATTCCTGCAGTCGGGTGATCTGCATCAACTGAAGTTGTGGTCAAGACCATTTCTTATACAAGCAGGAACTGGAACTGCTGATGCCTGCAATATGCTTATAAGGAAATTGTCAGTATGTGAGCTCCTTTTATCAGTTTCTTAGTGGTACATTTTATTCTAATTTCATTTCATGGTTAGTCAGAATAGTATAAAGTTTTTATTCCCTGTTACAAAATTGCTGATGTGTGAGTTTCTATATGCATATGATTCCCATTCCTGGTCCTTGGGGTGGGGGTGCTTAAAGGCAAGTAGGAGATATGACACTCTGAACTCACCAGGGCAAAAAAATTCTCCACACCACGATCTCCAGCAAAGGGGATGGTGCCATTTGATGGGGACTTCTAAAAATAATCCCAGCACCAAAACTTAACATTCTTCCTGCAGTTATTTTTTGGTTGTTTTCTGCCTGTATAAATCTTTTAATTTTATTGAGTTCACACTTTCAATTACTTTTTTCCATTCATATTCCTGTCATGTTTTAGAATAAGGATTCACACTGTTTGATTGGACGGTTCAACTTTATTTTTTAAAAAACTGTTTTTATTCATTTCAGAGAGGAAGGGAGAGTGAGAGATAGATAGAAACATCAATGATAGAGAAAAATCATTGATCAGCTGCTTCCTGCATGCCCCCTACTGAGGATCGAGCCCACAACCCAGGCATGTGCCCTGACCGGGAATCAAACCATGAACTCCTGGTTCATAGGTCCACACTCAACCATCTGAGCCACACCAGGGAGGCTGGTTCACCTTTATTGCTGTGCCTTTTTGTTTTTAATCCCAAAAAGCCATTAATAATGATAGGAGATTTAGTTTCCGTTTTAATTTCAGGAAATTCAAAACAAGAGATCATTGTTTTCTAACATTTAATTATACAGACTATGTTAAATTATACATTCAATTATTATTTTAATTTGATTCTCATATTTTTTGTTGTCCTTGTTTTATTTCAACAGATAGGTAGAGCTTTTGTATCAAATTTAGATTATAACTTCTATTTTTTAAATATAATTTTATTGATTTTTTACAGAAAGAAAGGGAGAGGGATAGAGAGTCAGAAACATCGATGAGAGACATCGATTAGCTACCTCCTGCACACCCCTCACTGGGGATGTGCCCACAATCAAGGTACATGCCCTTGACTGGAATTGAACCTGGGACCCTTCAGTCTGCAGGCTGACGCTCTATCCACTGAGCCAAACCAGTTTGGGCTTCCATTCTATTTTTAATCAATATCTGCAAATTCTTTGGAATTCAGTGTGTTCAGAAGAGTTGTGTCAGCTCCCATCCATCTTAACACACCATCAAAGTCCTTTCATTATGTATTCACTGATTTGATTTTCTACACAATTTTGTGCTGTGGGCCATAGTCCATGACGAGCTCCTTTAAACATGAGGTGTGGGCCTTTAACTGCTTATACAAGTTTCAGCAGAGCTAGTGAAGAAAAGGAGTCTGGAATCCAGTTGTTTCACTTTCAGCGTCTCTTAGAGATGTGTGTTGGCCATACTGATGCTGAGTTCGGAAACATAACTCTTGAAAATCTCTTCAACAAATACATTGTCTCATATACTTTCCTCTTTCAAAATTGTTTGAGCCAAGGACTTCATGTGCCAACTAATGAATTCTGGACAGTCCCTCTTTGTTTGGGGGTTCCCTTAAAGCATGTGTGACGTAGGTTTATTTGCACTGAATGAGGAAGATGTCCATGGTAGTGTTGAATGAAAAAAAGCAGGCCAGAGAACATAATACATACTGAGTGGTTGGAAACAAAATTTGGGTCACACTGCCTTGGTTCAAATCTTAACTCCCCAACCTAAGAGCTGCGTGACTGTGGCCCAGTCACTTAACCACTCTGGGCCTCTGTTTTTTCACATGGCCATTAAATAAAAGACTCTTAAATCACAGACTTGTCGTGTAGATTAAATGACTTAACAGGTGTAAGCACAGAGAAAAGAGCCTGGCACACAGTGAGTGCTTAAAAACATACACATATAATTCTTTTTACAAAAGGACAAATTTTGGAAGGACATATCCATTCATCTAGTAAATATTTACTTACTAAGTAAGCGGTTACCACTGGTAACCTCTAGGGCAGGGGTGGGCAACCTTTTTGTGAGTGTGTGCCAAAACCAGCAAAATCTCTGACTCAAAATTCTTCTGCGTGCCAACCCTAATTTTTTGAGAACATGTTACGCCTACTTGATATGTCTTAAGGTGTATGTATGTGAAGAACCTTGAAGAAATAATAAAATTCATTCGAGCGACAAAAACACAGTATATGATGATGAAAAATACATTTATTTTTTAATGTATACATGTACACTGATAGTCCGACAGAAAACTTTATGACTCCGTTTGATATTATCAGTGGGACTTTTGCTGCTGCATCACTGATGACAGAGATCTTACATCAGGTTTATATTTCGTGACCTTCAGAGATATGCACGAGCTACTGCTTTCGTCCGTCAGGCTACTCCTATTACGAGACTTAACAAAATTCGTCACTGAGAACAAAGATTCACAACTGTAAATGGAAGATTGTAAGAGAGGGTTTCGCGTGCCAGCAAAAGTTACTGGCGTGCCATGTTTGGCACGAGTGCCAGGGGTTGCCCACCCCTGCTCTAGGGCCTGGCATTGAGAGAGGCAAGGGCAGGAGGGCTGAGTTTCTGCTCTATATGATGAGGTAGAGCTCGTTCGTGAGGGATGCACTAGCCAGGGAGGGTTGAGGAGCCACGAGCTTCTGCATCTGACATTCGCTGTGTGATTCGTGGTGTGGATACTCAGAGCTTTAATCATGAACCCGAGGTCCCACAGTGCATACGTGGCGAGCTAGTGCTCGAACCCAGGCTGTCTGTCCCTGGAGCGGCTCCTAGTGCCTTCAGGGTATGTGATCAAGAGTGAACAGTGTGCAGTGTGAGATCGAGAGAACACTCAGGGGTGGCAAAGAGCAATTACAAAACAATGTATCATGTGATGCTTGTTTTCCCAGAAAGCTGTATTTGTGGTGTGCCCTTTACCAGACGGGCAGCGGGAGAGGTGGTGTGGCTACCTGAGAACTCACCTCTCTTTCCTGGACATGGAAGAGGCTGACATAGTCCCTTGACAGTGGCCCAGTTTTCAAGGGAATGCCACTTCGCTGTCCTGAAAAACGAATTCCACGGAATCCCCCCTTTCTTGGGTCAGTCCCCGCCGAATGCCACTCCTCCCGAGGCAGCACACCCCAGTGTAGACGTTCAGCCTCCCCACAGCCGCCTCTGGAGTCTCCAGCCCGCCACTCTCATGCCCTTCCAGCGACGGCTCAAATGCAACCTCTGTTTCCGCCTTTACCTTTTCTCCAGCTGTGTCTCCTTGAGCCCTTCTGAGATCAGAGCTCCTGTCAAAGTGCAATGCTGCTAATCCCAAGGATGCCAGTAGCTCCAGGTCTACTCCCAGGAAAACAATGTGCTAGACCTCAGAGTCAACAGTCTGCAGGAGGAGATGGGGCCTCCCCTCCAGGCGCCTGTATGCACTGAGAGAGGCCACTGAATGCAGCCCCTGCGGAGGGCGGACTCCCCCTCGCCTGCCCTCTGTGAGGGATGCTGTGCTCACTCTTCACTGCTCAGCTGCCTGAGTTTTAATCTTCAAGAATCACAAGGTATCCCCTACTTCACTCCCTCTTCGCTGACTTGAGCAAAGCTGGTTATTTACACTCCTTGTCCCGTCTCCATTGTTGGGCCTGCATTACGCACTCATAGGAATTGACAATCTGAAAAGCAATTGAAGAGTTGAATAAATGAATATGAGATTCATCCGTGGTGGAGGTTAGAAACTGTGATTTCCAGAGAAATTAAATATGAGTTGATTCTTTTAAAAAATATATATTTTTATTGATTTCAGAGAGGTAGGGAGAGGGAGAGAGACATAGAAACATCAATGATGAGAGAGAATCATCGATCGGCTGCCTCCTGCACGCCCTCTACTGGGGATCCAGCCTGCAACCCG
This sequence comes from Myotis daubentonii, assembly GCF_963259705.1. NCBI lineage: Eukaryota > Metazoa > Chordata > Mammalia > Chiroptera > Vespertilionidae > Myotis > Myotis daubentonii. The sequence goes on from NC_081852.1 coordinate 10,879,455, forward strand.
GGCATGTGCCTGACCGGGAATCAATCTGTGACCTCCTGGTTCATACATCCATGCTCAACCACTGAGCAACACTGGCCGGGTGTGAGTTGCTTCTTGAAGAGAGTTCAAATTGTGCCAGATTAGTAAGTGTAAGGACATTTCCCAGGTTTTCCTGACTGTCAGAGCCAGCAGCAGGAGCACCGCACAGCTCTGCTGGCCTGACTCCCTCTGAGTATCTCTGAGTGGCTGTGAGTCCATGTATTCTTCCAAATTCTCCTATCTGACTATGCCAGGGCTGGTTCTTCTCGAACCCTGTCCACTGTTGGGAACTTAGTCCAAGTTCCTCCTTTATCCTCTGCTCATTAGTAACAGGTGTTGGGTTTGAGCCCCTCTGCCTGGGGCTGGACCTCCTAGGACGTGAGTCTTAGACGGAGAAGCCATGAGAGGTTGTGGGTGTATAGGAATGAGTCTATTGCAGAAGACTCCCTGGGCCATATCGCCATCAGACAAGAATAGTCCTCACCGCAAAGTCCCTACAGGCAGTCAGCTGGACACCGGCTGTTGAACATATATCTTTCCCACAAAGCAGCATCAGTCTCTGTACCCACAGCTATTATCTGAGCAGCTGCACGCTGCCTCCTAGACTCACTGCCTCACATCGTGGTGGTAGCAGCTTCTCCAGCTCAGCAGCTTCTCCTGTCTCTCCTGCCCAGCTGCTCTCTCTAGCAGACTTCTCACTCCATCCTCAGACAACTAGACTAGTCAGTAACCTACTTTTCTACCATTTAGACACAGAAGGCTTCATGCCTGTAGTTACATCAATCATATTGGCTACTGAAGGGCACAGTGTACTGTGTGTCCTGCACCCACTCATGGTATCTTGGCCTGATTATGGTTCCCAGGCTCAGAGTCCTTGGACACCCTGTTTAGGCACATGCCCAGAGCAGCCTTTGGCCATTCTGGTTTATTGATAACAAGGCCTCTGTGCTCCCACCGGCCTTGACTATCCGAGGACCTGGCATGGTTCCCACACTGACAAATGGAAGACTACAACATTTTTCTGGATCTTTCTTAACTCTCTTCACACTAAGTTTCTCAACCTCAGCACTCCTGACCTTTGAGGCCAGATAATTCTTAGTTGTAGGGGGCTGCCCTGTGTGTTGTAGGATGCTTATCGGCCCCCTGGGCCTTTACCTACTAGATGCCAGTAGCACTTCTCCACAAGTTGTGGCAAGAAAAAGCTCTCCAGACATTGCCAAAGGCCCCCTCGGGGCAAAGTCACCTTGGGTTGAAAACTCAACCCAACACATATTTTATACTCAACAAATGTTGTATCTGGTTACCCTTGAAAAGGACCATTCTATACCATCAGACAGTCATGGAAAATTCTTAAAGCAATCTGACCAGTTCTGAAGAACTTCCAGGGACCAGTCAGGCTCTCTCGAGCGCTCCCTGTGCCTCCCATCCAGTCCTTGGTGTGGTGCTGCTCATGGTGTGGATGAAGAGCAGGACTGAGTGCGCAGGCACTTGGCCCACGTGGCAGGGCTGGGATGTTCTCTGACCCTAATGCTTGACGGCAGGGCCTGTCTCCTGCATTACTTCTGCTTTCTTTGTAAACATACAGTCTCCTGACATGTATGAATGTGCCAAAAGGCTGACGTTTAAAAGCAAGTGAGATGTATGGAATATGTTCAGATACAAAGATAAATACTCTGATAAATATGGACCTTGAAAAAATAAATAGTCCAACTTACAGTAGTCATAGACCACAGATATCAAGGCCAAGATCTTTCTTCACCAGGTGTCCTTTCAGTATGTAAACAGACATGTTAGAAATACTTAGTCCATACGACTGTTCTCACCAGAAGGTTTCTAATCAGAATGTTATTTACTCTAATAACATTTTTAAAAAATCCTCATTTGAGGATATTTTTCCATTGATTTTTAGGGAGATTGAAAGAGAGACAGGGAAGGACAGAGAGAAGCATCGATGTGAGAGAAACACATTGATTGGCTGCCTCCTGCACGAGCCCAGACCAGGGCTTGGGCCAGGGAGGAGCCTGCAACCAACATACGTGCCCTTGGCCGGAATGGAATCTGGGACCCTTCGATCCACAGGACGACACTCTGGCAACTCTAATAACATTTTAAATGAATCCTATGACCCTTCATTACAAAAACACAGTCTTTAAAGGAAATAACCATAAATTGTCAGAATGTTGAAAAAATAACAGCTAACTCTTCCACCATGAGTTTGCCGTAGGACATCAGCCCTCATTTCCCCTCGTTTCCCCTCAGCAGGGCAGAGCCCCTCTGGCTAGAGCATCCTATGAATGTCGGAAAAGAACTGCTTAGCATTTGTTTTCACTTCTTGCCGTTTTTCTAGAAATTCTAATAAATGTTTTAGGCTTCAGAGTGCTAATGCGGGTAATCATCAGTCCAATTGTTATGTTTTGAGGCAAGACCCTTCACTTTTGTTGTCAAATTGAATAAAACCCAGGAAAGGCAGCAGGATGCTCCCCGAAAGCCAGGTTGTAAGTCGACTGTCGGTCCAGCTCTGGCATTCTGGCATGTTCTGTTCACAACGTGAGCACCATATTAGGGCCCTTCTCTCCTCCTTGCAGCTGGAAATGAATAACAAGAGTTAACAAGTTCGATTGTGACTATGCAAGCCTGAGAAAGCTTACTCCCTTTAGAGCCACGGCTGATCGCAGAGGGCTTCTTAAGCATGTTTGATGTCCTCCACGGACTGCATGAGAACTAAAGGCCATCACCCCCTTGGAAACACCGGCTGCAGCCGTGGCCTTGGCACCTGCCTGCGGAGAGGCTCTTCTCCAAGTCTGCTTTGCCACCTGGTGGCCAGCTCTGGTACTGCCTTCACCTGATCAACAAAACTCATTTTAGCTCTTGAATCCTGTAATAAGTTAAGACAGAAAGCAGACACTTTTCCTTCCTTCCTTCCTTCCTTCCTTCCTTCCTTCCTTCCTTCCTTCCTTCCTTCCTTCCTTCCTTCCTTCCTTCCTTCCTTCCTTCCTTCCTTCCTTCCTTCCTTCCTCCCTCCCTCCCTCCCTCCCTCCCTCCCTCCCTCCCTCCCTCCCTCCCTTCTTCTCTCTCTCTCCCTTCTCTTCCTTTCTCTAATATATTTTTATTGATTTCAGAGAGGAAGGGAGAAGCAGTTCACAGAGAGACCCAAAACAAGCCCCTTTGATGGAAGAAGCACAACTAATTGCTCTTAGAATAAACCATGGTTGGTTTCAAACTGTAACTATATTGTTCCCTGGTTCTTCATAATTAAAGTGGTACTAACAGGGGTAGAGTGGTATTAGCATAGGCCTCTATAAAAAAGTGACTTTCACATTTTCTACTAGTTCAGGAGGTTTTAAAATTGACAGCCCCCAATCCTTTTTTCAGGAGAGGAACTGCCAGGATGGTTTAGAGAAAATAAGATCAGTTTGTCTCTTTGGAATTCATCCCAGGAAAAAGGGCTCAAATTTATGTTGGCCTTTAGGTTCTCTAAGCACTTTCACATGTGTTTTCATGTTAAATATTCAAATACTTTTGAAACTTAACAAGTTATTTATGTTTATGTTTACAGATCAATAATCTCAGAAAAACTTATTCCTTACTAGGGGGAAGGAAGTAAATTTCTCATAATTATTCTTCACTTTCCCCTAAACTTAGTACTCTCAAGAGGCTTTTTCACATTTTGTTCCACTCTCTGACTTCACATATTAATAAAAGATGTCAAACTATCTGCAGCAGTGACTTTCAAGCATTGATGACTGCAACCCACAGCACAAGACATGTTTTATATCATGATTATACACGTGTGTGTGTGTCTTTAACAGAAGTTTTTTTTTTTTAAATATATTTTATTGATTTTTTACAGAGAGGAAGGGAGAGGGATAGAGAGTCAGAAACATCAATGAAAGAGAAACATCGATCAGCTGCCTCCCACACATCCCACAATAGGGATGTGCCCGCAACGAAGGTACATGCCCTTGACCGGAATCGAACCTGGGACCCCTCAGTCCGCAGGCCGACGCTCTATCCACTGAGCCAAACCGGCCAGGGCTAACAGAAGTTTTATGAAAGAGCTAGAGGCCCCCTCAGCCCAGCCTGCACCCTTTCCAATCCGGGACCCCTCGGCAGTCGGACATCCCTCTCACAATCTGGGACCACTGGCTCCTAACTGCTTACCTGCCTTCCTGCCGGACTGACCCTAACTGCCACCCCTGCCAGCCTGATAACCCTTAACCTCCTCTGCCTGCCAGCCTGATTGCCCCTAACTGCCCTTCCCTGCCAGCCTGGTCGACCTGGTTGCCCCACGCAGCCTGCTGTTCAGTTGTTTTGTCATACCTCACTAACCCCCCTGCCAGACTTATCGCCCCAGGCAACCTGCTGGTCGTTACTGTGATGGTGTCCCGGACAATTTGCATATTCCTCTATTATTAGTATAGGTACTTACTGTTATTATGTAGTATGTGATCTATTCAATTCTATTGTTTTCTTTTTGTATTGTGCCAATAGTGGGCTCCTGACTTACATTTTGAAAATCTTAGAGAATCAAGTTCTGCATGTGCTCTTAAATGCAATGTAATGAAAATGGTCTTGAAAAATATTTCAACTTGAAGTTGAAATCAAGAACAGACCTGTATACATCCACATGGAAGGCAGGCCCTTCCTCCCAGACCCAGGAATGCTCTCCAAGGTGTTTGTGCCCCGCACCAGCAGGATCAGGTTGGGTTTTGTACTTTTTGTGGAGCCTGAAGCATTTCAGTAGCACGGCCCTGAGTGTCCCCCAGCCCCACAGGCCTGGCTCCCACCTGAGAGGGCAGCAAGTTGCTCTCGATCCCAGAGGGGAACCAGAGGCAGACACCTGCCCCCTTATGTTCCTACCTGACATCCCTTTCCCTTACACAGCTGCATTCTTCCTGGGGTTACTCATGAAGGGCAGAGACCAGAGGCTGGCAAGAGTGTCTGCCCCACCACCTGCTACCTCCTGAGCACTGGAAAGGAAGTCTGTCCGCAGGCCTCTGCATCAGAAACGTCAGGTCCGTGCCTGTAGGGTATGAACTCTCCTGACTCAAAACATACTAACTCAGCAGCACATAGGCCATTGAGTCAGGATGAGGCCAAGAGCATTGAGCATCGAAATGATATTTTCTTCTCAGAAAAAGCACCTTCCGCAGAAGGCTTTAGCCTAGGTTTTATCACGATTTCATTTGGGTCTCACCTAGAACTTCTGATTTCTAGGGAGTTACATATTGCGTGTGAAACTGGCTAACATGCGGAAGACACTGGCGATTTTCATGTCTAATAAGTATTTTTAGAGAGGTCCTTTGTTGAAGACCTTCTGACCTTCGGATCAGTTTCTTGTAATGTCACACTGTGCACACTACAACTGAAAAAGCAATCTATGGAATTTATATAATCTTGTATATTATATAAATCACTGCCAAGACCAGTGTCTTGAAGCTTATTTCCTATGTTTTCTTCTAGGAGTTTTATAGTTTCACTAGAGGCCCATTGCATGAAATTCATGCATGGGTCGGGTCTTTAGGCCTGGCTGGCAATCAGGGCCCTGCTGGCACTAATACATCAATATTCAGATGAGCAGGATAAGGCATTTTACTTTGTGTAACAACTTCAATCTGCATGTTCAGGCGCCATTCTGCATAACAAGTTACTTACCCACTTACAACAGCACCTGTCTTTATTTCAAAGTCCTGGGCGGTAGCTGGGCTCCCTTCTGGTCTCAGAGCAGGGATGCGGGATTCAGGCTGGCCGGGTTTCCTCCGGAGGGGACACTGAGGAAGAGTGCCCTTCCAGTGATGGAGGTTGCCCAAGCTTCTGCCTGGTGCCCAGGTGAGCGCGGCAGCTGCCACGTTCAGCGCCAGATGGGAAGGCTGTGGCACAGATCTCCTCTGGTGCTGCATCACCAGTGTTATCAGACTTGTTCTCGTTCTCTGACCCTCTTCTCATTTAGAACCAGCATCAGGGTGAAGTGCAACAGTCCCAGCCCTTCCTGGTGACCGTCACCAGTATTTCCCCTTTGACCCTCTTTCCCACATCTCCCTGGTTTGGGAAACTCTTTTTTTTTTTTTCTTCTTCTCTCATTAGGACCTTCCTGATTAAGCTGAAGTCCTCTTTGTCCATCACACTCAATGCTAATTATCTTCCCTGCCTAAGACATTCCTGCTAACATATAATTGGCACATATCTTTCTACCCTTTTATGGTAATTCTAAGTATATAACTATTTCCATAATATGCATACTGTTGTATGCTTTATTATTACTTAAGTCATACCATGTTGTATTCATTACCTCACACTTGATTTTTTACTCTACAATGTATTTTTGTAACTTTCTGTGTTAATCCATATGTAAGTTATTATATTTGTCTGCCGTATAGTATTCCCCTTCATGTATATCTAGATTTTTAATCCATTTTTACACTATTGGTCTTTTAGTTTTCCCAATCGTTGTCATGACCACCAGGGCTTCAGCAAATCTTACGCACATCTCCTTGTGTATGTATGTATGCCAGAGTCTCCTGAGGACAGATGCCTAGAAATTAAACTTCTGCCTCATGGTGAATCAAATTTTTGTGGCATTTGTATCATTTTACTTAGTCTCAACGGGCTGAGGGGGATCCTTTTTATTTGCCTACTGTTTAGGCCATTCTTTGTTGCTCAAAGACCATATCGTGAAAGCTGTCTCTACCAGAGAATGTGAAGTGTACTCTAAAAAGTAAAAATGGGATATGGTCTGATTTCTTTCTCCTTGTGTGTCTGCAGTAACAACCCAAACCCACGGACATGAGAATTTGGAATTGGTGCAAGAAATTAATACTTCAACGTATTATTAGCCCACCACACCATGACGTTTCTGTCACGACAAGAGTAGGTGGTGGCATTCCAACTTGCTTGCTTTTACTGTGGTAGAAACACTTCAGATGAGATCTGCCTTCTTAACAAAATGTCACGTGGACACTACAGTGTCAATAACTGTAAACATGACTTGTGCAGTTCTTATTCATGTCATGTAACTTTACCCCCACTGGACAGGAATTCCTTCTTTTCCTCTCCTACTCCCACCCCCTGTCCTGGCAACCACTAATCCACTCTCTGCTTCCGTGAGTTTTACTTTCGAAACTTTGCCCTCCTGTGATTTCACTTCCATAATGTCCTCAAGGCTCATCCATGTTGTTGTGTATTGCAGGATTTCCTTCTCCTTTTTTTTTTTTTTTAAAAAAAATATATTTTATTGATTTTTTACAGAGAGGAAGGGAGAGAGATAGAGAGTTAGAAACATCGATGAGAGAGAAACATCGATCAGCTGCCTCCTGCACATCTCCTACTGGGGATGTGCCCGCAACCCAGGTACATGCCCTTGACCGGAATCGAACCTGGGACCTTTCAGTCCGCAGGCCGACGCTCTATCCACTGAGCCAAACCGGTTCCGGCCCTTCTCCTTTTTAAGGCTTAATAATATCGCACTGTAGGTGTCTGACATATTTTCTTTATTTATCTAGACATCCATAAATATCCATAGATAATTAGTTTGTTTCCATATTTTGGCTACTGTGCATAGTGCTATAATGAAAATGGAAATACTAATATTTCTTTTAGATGCTGACTTCAATTACATTAAATGTCCAGAAGTGGACTCACTGGGTCATATGGTAGTCCTATGATTTATTTTTCTAAAGAGCCTGCAATTATTTTTCCATAGGGGCTGCACCATTTTGCATTCCCATTAACAGTTTTACATAGGTTCCAATTTCTCCACCTTTTCACCAGTATGTGTTGTCTTTTGCTTTTTTAAAAAATAATAACCATCCCAAGAGATGTGAGATTATATGTCGTTTTGGGTGTGATTTGCATTTCCCTGATGACTAGTGACATTGTGCATCTTATGTGCCTGTATGCCATCTGTATGTTTTCTTTGAGAAATGTCTATTAAAGCCCCTTGACTATTTTTAATGGGGTTACAATTTCTTTTTGTTATTGAGTTGTAGGTGAACCTTGTATATTATAGAAATTGATTCCTAATTAGATATGTGATTTGCAAATATTTCCTCCATTCCATAGATTGCCTTTTCAGTTGGTTGATTGTTTGCTTTGCTGGGTAGAAGCTTTCCAGTTTAATGTAGTCCCACAGACCTATTTTTGCTTCTGTTACTTGTACTTTTGGTACCATGTTCATTAAATCACTGTCAAGACCAGTGTCATGAAGCTTATTTCCTATGTTTTCTTCTAGGAGTTTTATAGTTTCACTAGAGGCCTGGTGCATAAAATTCATGCATGGGTTGGGTCCCTAGGCCTGGCTGGCGATCATGGCTGATCTGTGGAGTGATTTGGGGGGGGGGGGAGGGGAGCGCCGCTGTTACTTGCCTTGGCCGGCCTGGCACTGTCCATTCGCTGGCCCCACCTCCCAGCTGCCACCACTGGTTGCCTCCCTCTGCAGGGCGACCGGTGGGGCGATCGGGGGCTGCTCGCACCTGCTTTGGCTGGCCTGGGGCTTGCAGGCTGGGGGCAGCTCCTGTGTTGAGCATCTGCCCCCTGGTGGTCAGTGCATGTCACAGCAACCTGTCATTCTGCTGTTTGGTCAATTTGCATATTAGGCTTTTATTATATAGGACTAGGGGCCCGGTGCACGAAATTCGTGCACTGGGTGTGTGTGTGGGGGTGTCCCTCAGCCCAGCCTGCCCCCTCTCACATACTGGGAGCCTTCAGGCGTTGACCCCCATCACCCTCCAATTGCAGGATCGGCCCCTTGCCCAGGCCTGACGCCTCTGACAGAGGCGTCAGGTCTGGGCAGGGGACCCTCATTTCCCCCCATGACTGGTTCTGCCCCCAGCCCAGGCCTGATGCCTCTGGCCCAGGCATCAGGCCTGGGCAGGGGACCCCCAGACCCCTTTGATTGCTGGCTCTGCCCCTTGCCCCGGCCTGATGCCTCGGCCAGAGGCGTAGACCCCCATCACTCTCCGATCACCTGATTGGCCCCTTGCCCAGGCCTGACGCCTCCGCCAGAGGTGTCAGGCTTGGACAGGGGACTCCCATCTCCCCCCGATCACTGGCTCTGACCCCCGCCCAGGCCTGAGGCCTCTGGCCCAGGAATCATGCCTGGGCAGGGGACCCCCATCTCCCTCTGATCGCTTGCTCCACCCCCCGCCCAAGCCTGACGCCTCTGACCCAGGCTTCAGGCCTGGGCAAGGGGACCATCATATCCCCCCAGTCCCCGGCTCCGCCCCCCACCCAGGCCTGATGCCTCTGGCGGAGGCGTCAGGCCTGGGCAGGGGACCCCAAGCCCCCCGCCCAGGCCTGATACCTTGGCCAGAGGAGTTGACCCTCATCACCCTCCGATCACCAATCACCGGATCGGCCCCTTGACCAGGCCTGAGGCGTCCAGCAGAGGTGTCAGGCCTGGGCAGGGGACCCCCAGCTCCCCGCGGTTGCAGGCTCTGGCCCCTGCCCAGGCCTAACGCCTCTGGCCTAGGCGTCTGGCCCGGGCAGCGGGGACCTGCAGTGGCAGCGGGGGGCGCCGCAATCGCGCGGGCTCTGCCCCTGCCCCTGCAGGACGCCTCTGGCTGAGGCGTCTGGCCCGGGCAGCGGGGACCCGCAGCTGCAGCGGCCCCGCGATCGTGGGCTCCGCTTTAGGCCCAGGCAAGGGACTCCTAGCTCCTGGGACTGCCAGCTTCGACCATGCCCAGCTCCCATTGCTGGCTCCACCTCTACTTCCTGCTATCACTGGCCAGGGCAGAAAAGGCACCTGGGCAAAGGTGGCCCCAGGGCCGCCTTTGCCCTGCTCCCCAGCTCTTAGCTCCCCCCTGGGTTTCTGATCACTGTCAGTGGCAGGGGGCTTCTTCCTGCTTTCCCTTTCGCCTCCCTGCATTGTGCCTACATATGCAAATTAACCGCCATCTTGTTGGCAGTTAACTGCCAATCTTAGTTGGCAGTTAATTTGCATATAGCCCTGATTAGCCAATGAAAAGGGTAGCGTCGTATGCCAATTACCATTTTTCTCTTTTATTAGTGTAGATGTTTTATCTTTTTAAGTCTTTAATCCACTTTGAGTGGATTTTTGTGTATGGTGTAAGATAAGAATACAATTTCATTCCTTTGCATATGGATATTTGTTGAAGAGACTATCTTTTCTCCATTGTGCATTCTTGGCACTCCTGTCAAAGATCAATTGACCACTTACGCATGTATTCTGGGCTCTCTGTCCAGTTACAGTGGTCTATATGTCTGTCTTTAGACTCGTGCCATACTCTTTTAATTACCATAGCTTTATAATATACATGGTGACATCAAGGGGTGTGATGCCTGTAGCTTTATTCTTTCTTCTCAAGATTGTTTTGTCTACTTGGGGTTCTTTGTGGTTTCATGTAGGTAATCTAGCTTTTTGTTGTTAATCCTCACCTGAGAATATTTTTCTATTGATTTTTATGGAGAGTGGAAGAGAGAGGGAAAAACAGAGAGAAACATTGATGTGAGAGAAATACATTGACTGGTTGCCTCCTGCATGAGCCCTGACCAGTGCCTGGGCTGGAGAGGAGCCTGCAACCAAAGTACCTGCCCTTGACCGAAATCGAACCCAGGACCCTCTCGTCTGCAGACCAACGCTTTATCCACAGAGCCAAACTGGCTAGAGCAATAATCTAGCTTTATAGAGGAAGAAATGTGGTCTCAGAGAAGTCAGGCAATTTGCCAAGTTTCAACTCTTTTGCCAACCCCCAAATCAAATGCAAATTAGCCAAGCTTTCAACTATGTTTTTCTGCTTCCCAATAAAAAGTTATTAATGATGACAGGACAACTGTATTTATTAATAGATGTGATGTTAATGTATCTCATTGCATTGTAGCATCATGACTTCCTAGACTTTTCTCTCCTCATAGTTGTAAGTCATTATGGCTTTTGTAAGGTGCTGTACTCATAATATCCACTTCCTACCCAAGCAGTTTTCTTTCCCTCAGTGATGTTCATGTACCAGACTCACATCATTTTTGTTTGTTGTTTTCACATATGAAGATATTAGAAGAAACCTTAAGTGTGGTCATCTGGAGTGAGTGCATAATTATTAACTATTAACTTATTAATTATTGCCCTTTGGATGTTGTATAACATGTCTGAGTGAGTCACTACGGATCATTCTCCTTTAAAAATTCTTTTGCAACACCAAAATTTTTGCTCAGTTTATAATGTATATCCATTGTATGATGGACAGAGACCAGAACAGTTTTTTTGGCCACTATTTTTTAATCTACTGTGAATTTGGCAGTTCTATTTAGAAAACATTTCTAAATGTTTCAAACATCTTGTTTAGCCAGACTGGCATGGCTCAGTGGTTGAGCGTCGACCTATGAACCAGGAGGTCATAGGATGGAAAAAGATATTTCATGTAAATGGAAATAACAAAAGCTGGAGTAGCAATACTTATATCAGATGAAATAGACCTTAAAACAAAGTCTATAATAAGGGCCTTAAAATAAAGGCTATAATAGAGACAAAGAGTAACACTATCTCTCAACTCCTTTCTTTGGATTTATGCTTCATCCCTTGCCACTACCAGGAATAATCTGAATGATTGTGATGCTACCCCATGTCTGGAAAAGAGGTGATTTGTGTTCTCTTCAAATATGTGATCCATTTCAGAATCCTCTTTTGCTCCTGGGTACCACTTATTGTATTAGCATCTGGTAGGAGACAGATGGTACATTAAAAAGAGGCAATTGAAGAGTCTAATGAAGGCACTCTTTAAAACTGTGTGTGCTGGGATAACAAAACACACGGGCGTAGTCAAGTGCCCTGGAATTACAGCATGTGAAGCTGTTACCACTCTGGGCCCAGAGGAACCGGGGAAGGAATGGTCAGCGGATGTTGGCAGGAGCTGCAGGTGTAGGAGAGGGATCACCCATCAGGAGCTGTGACCACCATTAAACCGATAGTGTGGCAGGATGGGAGCCAGGGGGATAGTAGTTTAGCACCTCACCTTCTAATCACCCGCTATTGCCTCCCAATGGCTGGACTCCACTCTAAGCCAGAGGGAGGTGGGATGATGCAGCCACCAGAGGTCAGCCTTGCAGACCCATGGCAGGGTGGGCAAGTGTGGAGAGTGAATCTCGAGTTTCTCATATGTTAGAGGCTAAATTGTGTCTCTGCAAAAGCATATGTTGATGCTCTAACTCCCAAGGTGACTGTATTTGAAAATGGGGCCTTTAAGGAGGTAAAGTTAAATGAGGTCATAAGGGTAGGGTCTTAATCTGATAGGGCTAATCTCCTTATCAGAAGAAGAGTAAACTCCACATATGTAATAACTTAATCAATAAAGAAATTAAAAAAAGAGTAAACCCCAGATCTCTCTCTTCTTTCACTCACTTTCATCAGAGGACACAGCCAGAAGGTAGCTGTCTAGGTAGCTGTCTATAAGCCAGGAAGAGAGGTCATACCAAGCACCTGATGGCACCTTTATCTTGGACTTTTAGCTTCCAGAACTGTGGGAAAATAAATTTCTCTTGCTTAAGCCACCCAGTGTGTGGTATTTTGTTATGGCAGCTGAGCTGACTAACAAATCATCTGTAAGATGAAGGTTATAATACATGCCTCGTGGGTTTCTATGAGGATGAAATGACATAAAATTTCATGAATGAAGTTTCTGAGCTGAGTAGATACACATTAACTAACCACTCCATTATTTTTATCATAGGTATTAAGAGTTAACACTGATCCCCATTTTATGACTTTTGTTTTTTTTAAAAAATCTTTATTGTTGAAAGTATTACATATGTCCCCTTTTTTCCTCCATTAACCTCTTCTAGTCTGCTCCCACCCCCGCCCCACCCCAGGCCTTCACTACCTTATTGTCTGTGCCCATGGGCTGTGCATATATGCATGCAAGTTCTTTGGTTGATCTCTTCCCATCCACCCACCCTTGCCCAGCAAAAGAAACTGTCAACAAGGTGAAAGAGAGCTCACCCTGTGAGAACTTATTTGCCAACGATACATCTGATAAGGGTTAATTTCCAAAATATATAGGGAACTCATACAACTTAACAAAAGGAAGACAAACAATCCGATTAAAAATGGGCAAAGACCCTAAATAGACATTTCTCCAAAGTGGACATACAGATGGCCAAGAGACATATGAAAAAATGCTCAAAATCACTAATCATCTGAGAGATGCAAATCAAAATGACAATGAGGTACCACCTCACACCTGTCAGAATGGCTATAGCGAGGCTGTGGAGAAAAGGAAACACTAGTGCACTGCTGGTGGGAATGCAGACTGGTGCAGCCCCTGTAGAAAACAGTATGGAGTCTCCTCAAAAAATTAAATATGGAGCTGCCATTTGACCCAGTGTTTCCACTTCTAGGAATATATCCTAAGAAACCCGAAATGCTAATCAAAAAAGTCATATGTACCCCCATGTTCAGAGCAGTGCAATTTACAATAGCTAAGACTTGGAAATCAGCAGATGAGTGGATAAAAAAACTGTGGTACATTTTATGATTTTTAGATACCATTCTCTCTCTCTCTCTCTCTCTCTCTCTCTCTCTCTCTCTCTCTCTCTTTCTCCCTCTCTCTCTCTCCCCCCCTGTGTTTTAGCTTCAATAATCTTTCTTGAGGTGAACCAAATAGGTGTTCATGTGGTCTAGGACACCTTTTTACATTTTATTTGTAATCTGCTTTTGTTAATGTCTCAATCCTCTCCCTCACCTCTGTAGCAGGTTGGATTAGTGTCTCATTTTAGCAGTTTTTAATGTCTTCTTTACTGGTTTATAACAGATGGTTCTGAGCTCATTGCTCTATCAATATAGATTATATTATTTTTCTGAGTGAATTACTTTGTATCAGTCCCTGATGAAACTCACCTGCCACGTTTCAAAATTCTTGTCAAATAGCAAATCCAACACTGTTTTCATTTTTATCTTCTGTGTTTTACATCTTGCCTTACTTGTCTTTTTAGTACATAAATGCTTATGGGCAGGAAGCATTCATTTTATATGTCAGTTTCAAGCATCAAATGCACTGATAGGTTTAAAAAAATAGTAAAAATACTCTTTGGTAAAAAAAAAAAAGTAATTTTAGGAATTATTTAGATTTACTGGAACATAGATGTGCTCGTCATGCAGACACTTCTGTGCTGGGCCACATGATCAGAATCTAAAAGTGTGGGGCCCACATGAATCTTTAAAAAAAAGATAACAATGGTGAAAAAAGGTGTTAGTTATTAAGATCATACTATTCTAATAATAATACAAAAAGTAGGCCAAAAGGATAGTTTCATAATAGCTAAGACTTATTGAATTCTACTATGGGTAGACATTACTGTTGTTGGCCATCTTATATTTATTATATTGTGTAATAGTTCCAGAGCTTGATCCTGCCCTTTCCCCGTTTCTTCCCCAAAGGAATTAAAATCACTTGATTAGACTGAACCAGGGTGGACTTTTCTAGGTGAGTTTGTAGGCAGGTAAAAAGGCCAAACAAATTGAGAATTTTCAAGGGAGAGATTAGATTGATGGAGCATAGGACCTAGGCTGGGTCAGGATGGATGTCAGAAGGATGAGAGACACTTGAAAAAGAAAAGAAAAAGAACTGGAATAGCTAATAGGTTGGACATTTTGAATTTGTATAGTTGCTAGAGTTGCTGATTTCAATGAAATGAGGGACTAGAAAAAAAGGATATTTGAAATTCAGATTTTGGAGGAATTGAAAGAAGTGTGGTTATAGGTAATGGCAAGGTCATGAGTATGATCATGGAATAGGAGACTGAGATGTGGTAGAAAAAAGGTGATTCTAAGTGATAAAGAGCTGAGAGGGCTAGGTATTGGCTAGATCTCCCAATGGATGCACTGAGAATGGTGACAGGACTGGGGTGGAAGGGAAGGTGGTTGTGGTAAGTACAATAGTGGCCCCTGAAAAATGCCCATGTTCTAATTCACAGAACCTGTGACTATGTTACCTTTATGGCAAAATGGACTTTGCACATATGATTACGATGGGGAACTTTTCCTGGATTAAGCAGTAATTTAGTTTCAATGTCCTTGTAAGAGTGAGGCAATACATCAGCGTCAGAGAAGGAGAGGTGATGATGAAGATAGAGGTTGGAGTGATGTGGGTCATGGGCCAAGGAACATGGCAGCTAGAAAAGCCAAGAAACAGATCCCTGACCCCTGAAGGCAGCACCTCCAGGAGTGTAGCCCTGCTGGAACCGGTTTAGATTCATACATAAGATGATAAATTCATATTGTTTTAAGGCATTAAGGTTGTGATAATTTGTTACAGTAGCAATTGAAAATGAACACAGTAGATATTAGTGTGGTTCAGGAATTAGGGAGAGTGATGGCAGTGGGTAGGAGGTAGGGTGGTAAATGATAGAACTAAGAAGGTAACTAAATGTACACATTTAAATGTTGCTGGGGTTTTAGAAAGAGGAAGGAATTTTATAGGTGCCTAGAGGCCCAATGTACGAAATCATGCAAGAGTGGCCTTCCTTCCCCCGGTTGCTGCCACTGGCTTCCCTCTGGCGCTCAGGACTTGGCTTCCCTCCGGCCACCAGCAGCCACCTGGAACCTGGGCTTCCCTCGCAGTCCTGGCTTCGTCCAGAAGGTCGTCTGGTCTAATTAGCATATTACGCTTTTATTATTGTAGATATATCATGTGTTCCAGGGGTCATGGAAGGTGGGGAATAGGATCAGATTAGGGGAGATCCAGGTCATACTAGGGATATGTTGATGAAGAATCTGGACAGTTTGGGTTTCTGGTGGAACCTGGATAAACAAGGCAGTGAGGGGAGAGTCCTGTAGGTCTCTTATCTCCAGGTGGTTTCATTTATATACTGAACACGTCTGTTCAGCACCTTCCATGAGGGGTCTGTTATGGGTAAGAACAATTCGGTGGCCCGCGGGCAAGTTAGTGCATCCTCCTCTGAGGATTCCTGAGGGCAGTTCTCCTCGATGCCAGACGTTTGAACGGCTCTAAAGCTTCCTGTCTCTGTTCCGGGGCAAAGTGGTATGACAGGCTGGATGGGTAGAGGGGGAATGAGGAGGACTGGACGTTGATGGGAGTGAAGTGTTGCTTGCAATAGGAAGCTTGGGACTCTCACTGTCTGGTGGCTCGATGGGCTGGAGAAAAGACGAACCATGGGAGAAGAATCCGACGGACATGAGCTTTCTTGTCCACATTAGATTCTGGATGTCCGCGGAATGATGCCTTCAAAGCTCTGAAGAAATAAAATCGAGGCCCTACAATTTTGTAGCAGCTAAGCATACACATTAAGTGTGAGGGAGGGCAGGAGTTTGCCCTGGGATGGGTCCCTTGCCTTTCCCTGCTCTGCTCTGTAATCCGGGAACTGGCTCTGTGGGCTGCAGGTTCCGGGCTCCCGTATCGGCTTCTGTCTGGCTTCAAGCAGGAGAGTGCAGGAGGAATGAAGAAGCCGGGGGCTAATTTCCCCCAGTTCTTCCTGCCTCACCCCTCTGGTGGAATCTGACCGTTGCTGTGTGTCCTCGGAGGCCCTGGTTTCTCCTGTGTGACTGGCCAGGGCTGGGATCTGCTAACACCTCTTCTTGCTTTGTCCCTCCAGCCCAAGGATGGGTGTGAGTGTCCACCGTCGGTAACACACAGGCTGCCTTTCTCCTTGTTCGGTTCCAGTTCTTCCGCTATTTATGCACTCAGTGTTCTCCACTACATTTCCTCTGTTTAAACGCTTATGGTGATTTCCCTTTTCCTATTGGGAATCTGAGTAATACAGCAAGATAAGACATTCTCAGAGATTCATGGGATCAGCAAGCACAATCCTTCTTAGGGAGT
This sequence comes from Myotis daubentonii, assembly GCF_963259705.1. NCBI lineage: Eukaryota > Metazoa > Chordata > Mammalia > Chiroptera > Vespertilionidae > Myotis > Myotis daubentonii. Next base: position 10,896,257 of record NC_081852.1, read on the forward strand.
TTCATGATGATATACTCTAGAAAAGCGAGGGAGGAATTAAAAGAAGAGTCAGGATCCACTCAAAGAAGGCAAGAGGGAGCAGCGGAACCAATCCTAGAGGGCAGTGAGGGAAAACCCAGGGTAAGAGCCATGCCACAGGCCTGAGCACCAACATTCCAGCTTCAAACAAGAGTACAGAAAACAGGCTGCAGAAACAGGCAATTCCACTCCCCACCCCCAAATGAAATCCATGCGAGATCACCAGCTGTTGTGATCCAAATTTAAAGCACAATAAAATATGTAAAGATTTTAAGTACAATTGATAGAATGTAAGAGAACCCATTTCACCTTGATGCCAGGATCATTTTTTAAAATCATAGTTTTGTACTTGGCCTTGCAGTTAAAAATATTTTGTCATATTAAAAAATAAATATAATAAAATATAATCATAGTTTTATAATTGGCCTTGCAGTAAAAAATATTTGGTCAGATTAATGTAAATGCTATTTATTGATTTTTTTTTTTTTTTTTTTTTTTTTTACCTCTTAAAGCCAACCTAAATAGAAAGAATAGAAGGCTTGAATGTGGCAGCAGAGAATAGAAATGTTCGCAGCCTTGGGACTTACTGTAAAAGTGAACGTGCAATTGTAGGTCAGGGAGGGCAATTGAAGGCAGGTAAGAGGCGTTAATTTCTCATTTTTGTAAAGGGAAGGATGAACCAACTAACATTGCTAGAAAAATTAGAGGACTACTATATTATCTAAAATGATAAAGAGAACCAATAGTAGTCTTTAATACTGTAATGGTCAAACGTGAGGAGAAGGCGGGGCGGTACACCTGAAATCAATAGATTTTTGCCTCCAATTGTCAAATTGAGAAAGAGGCGGCTTTTGGGGTGGGCGCTGGGGAGCAAGGATGTTTCTTTTCACCCTAAACTCTCCTTTATTCTCTAATTCGTTTTTATAAGGTTTTAAAACACACTGGAATAAAACAATAAAATGTTAATAGCGTTTGTCTCTAGGAAGTAAAACTGTATTTCCCTCTTTCTTTTTGCTTTATCTCTTGAGTTATCTATAATGAGCTTTATTTCCTTTTCCATGGAAATGTCTGTTTACTTTTAAAAAACAATAACAATTGGTCCACCTTTTTTCATCTTGGAGAGAACTGAGTCCAGACTCCTTACCATCAGGCAGTAGAGGATGGTGGTTCTGAGTGTGGTTCAAACACCATCGGCTGTGGACGCAACCTCCGTCATGACATAACCTCGCTGCACTTCAGCCCCTTATCTGTAATTGAATATTAAATACGGCACCTGCCTGCGAATGACTGTTCTGAGGATGACATGACTTCATCTGTAGAAAGCTGTGGGCCAGTGCCAGGCACCTGGCAGACATTATACAGTGCTTACTACTTTATTACTTTGCTGTGGGAGATTCTTTGTGATCTGGCTCCGTGGTACCCTTCCACATGTGTCCCTCTCTGCTTTCTTTCTGAGCTATTTGCTATTCTTCATTCACAAATTGTATGTCCCACTTCCCTCCTCTGTTCCAATCTCTTTATTTCCCAATCAAACTCTTTCTTCAAAGTTCCGCTCACATGCATACCACTGCTCCCTGTAGCTTTCTCTGACCTTCCCGCCTGGAAGTACCTTCTCCCTCCTCTATACACTACAGTTTTTATCTGAGCCCTGAGAATGGACGTTACCGAGATTGTAATTTGTGTCAAGGGAACAAAATGGACATGCAGCTGGGAGGCACTGAAGAGCTCGGCCTTATGTATGTCTGAACCATGAACGTATAAACTCTGTTTTGGAGAGATGGGGACCCTGACCAGATGTTCCAGGCCCATGTGCCACACGCATGTGCAAAGGCAATGACACAGCAGTTCTACTACACACACTGTGCACACGTACCTTTCTATAACCCAGTGCTGATGGCACTATTTGGCAAGAGGCCTGTTTGGTCTGAGTTGGTATGAAGATGTGTTGCTGACAGCCGGTGAGCGGCTGCTCTGTGGGCTGCTTTGAAGAACTGCTTTGTCTGATGGCTCCCGTGTTAGCAATGGCTACTTTGTCTACAATAAAGTCTCTCCTATATGCCTGCGGCTACTTGTGTCTTCTTCTAATTCCCGGCGTTCATGGAGGTCCAGCCCCTGGCAGAGGGGTTGTGACCCGACGGGGGTGGGGACAGGGAAGGAGGAGCCAAAACAATGGCTAGTCTTTATTGGAAACAAAACACTTTACAGCACATTTTGAATGAGTTAGTGTGGGGGCTCAGGGGACCAACCCGTGGGGCACCAGCTTCTACAGTTAGGGCACCGCAGGCATTCGCCTTCGTGCAGCCAGAACCAGATGAAAGCTCTGCTGTCCTCTTCACAGATGCAGCCACTTCTTGCTCGTTGGGGATGGAGGGGACTAGGGCAGTGATGGCGAACCTATGACATGCGTGTCAGGTGACACGTGAACTCATTTTTTGGTTGATTTTTCTTTGTTAAATGGCATTTAAATATATAAAATAAATATCAAAAATATAAGTCTTTGTTTTACTATGGTTGCAAATATCAAAAGATTTCTCTATGTGACACGGCACCAGAGTTAAGTTAGGGTTTTTCAAAATGCTGACACGCCGAGCACAAAAGGTTCGCCATCGCTGGATTAGGGTGCTCCTTGGTGCCTGAAGCTGCCTTTGGGGCTAGCATATTTATGGGTCCAGTGTCTTCTGCGCAGCCATCACAACTTCCCCCTCGAGCCCATCGCCTGGGCACCACCTGTAGGAACACCACCTGCAGACGCCATGGAGTCCCACGGCCACCCATGGGGATTGTGGGCCCTCCGGCCTGGGCGACCAGTGCTCCAGCTCCTTGAATTCACCTCGAAACCTCAACTTTTAAAGTTTTAGCCAGCTGTGAAGCCACATGCAGAACGTTACTTCCTCCTCACCCCTGCACATGGACCAGAAGGTGCACTCCTCACCTTGAAAGAGCCAAGCCGAGCCCTCCTGTCCATCATGGACCTGACCAGCCCCAGCAATCCAGCCAGAGCCCTGCATGGGCACACGAGGACCAGATGGGAACAGCATGCTTGCTTTATGTCTTTAAAAGCTCTGGCTTTCCTTGTCTTTCCAGACACATAGGTCGGGTTTTTCCTGAAGCTGTGACTCCCGGGTTCAAATCCTAATGTGACCCTAAATAAACATTTATTTCACTTTGCAGCCTCAGTTATTTCCTGTTTGGCAGCCCCAAGAGTCTTAGGGCACTCCATCTTTACTGTGCTAGATTCTGTTATTTATATGCGTCTGTGTATTCTCCATAATCGGAAGAATACACACAGACGCATACAACTAATAGGACACAGCGAGCACTTTACTGTCAAGTACCTGGCAGAAAGTAGATGTTCCCCACATAATTTTTAATGCACGTTAACAGTTTAGAGGAGAAAAGGACAAGCTAATGTCTCAGTACCCGTTCCCTCTCTGGTAGAACTGCGCATGTTTTACTTTTGCTCTTCTCTTACCATAGGCTTAGGAGCAGCCGTAGATACTAAACCAGCTTCTACTTCGAATCCAGTGGTCGGCAAACTGTGGCTCTTTGACCCCTTGAGAGGGGCTCTTCCACAAAATACCACGTGCGGGCGCGCACCTACAGTGCGATTGAAACTTCGTGGCCACACGCAAGGGGCCGAAGAGCCGCAGTTTGCCGACCACTGTTCTAATCAATCTCTAGTTGCTCGGCGCTGAGGCTCATTAGGGCAGTTCTCTTTGTTTAGCGAACAAAGAGGACAGTTTTCTGCTCAGATGCTGATGTTCCTCTGTGAAGTCTGATCCCATTCAGTTGTTGCAGAATTAGCCTATTTGCTGTCCACACAATTTTCCACTTTTGTTTCTCTAGGTGGCGCTAGCTGCGCATGATAAAGCCACGCATTGGGCTAAACTTAACCTTGTGGCGACACACTTGAATGTCCACTTGCTTTGCATTCTTTCTCTCAGGCCCTTTGCTTCTTTGTATTTATTGACTCTCAGAGAATCTCCCTGAGCAGTGTTCTGGGGATGCCGCTCTAAGATAGGTCGTTAAAATCAGGTCCGTGGGATCTTCTTCAACGTCTTCAGGCAATTCATGTTTAAAAGAAAATATTAATAGGAAAGAACCTTACATTATTTATAGTGATTCTGAATCTATTGTGCTGTAGCACTAATTTAAACAAATTATGTACTAATCACACCTGACTAAATGCAGAATGCTAATTATTAATATTAGTTGGAGTACTCCTAGCACTTAATATTTCATATTTCATGCCTAGCCTCCACGCAGCCTTTTCACTACTAAGTAAAAATGCTGACATTTCTCTTTTCAATATTCCTTTTGTATTATGTATGTGAGCAGTTGATATTATGCTAAAGGCAATATTTTATGTTTGGAAAATAATTTACAGCAAGGATTTAAAGGTGAGCATCCTGTGCTTTGTCCCACGAGTCCAAAGCCTAAAGCAGTGATTGTCAACCTTTTTCATCTCATGGCACACATAAACTAGTTACTAAAATTCTGTGGCATACCAAAAATATTATTATACTTTTTTGCTGATCTGACAAAAAAATTAGGTATATTTATGATGCATTCACACTGGAGAGCTATCGATGTGTGGGCTTTGAAATTTTTTTTAAATTTGACCATCTAAGGCAGGGGTCCTCAAACTTTTTAAACAGGGGGCCAGTTCACTGTCCCTCAGACCGTTGGAGGGCCGGACTATAGTTTAAAAAAAAACTATGAACAAATTCCTATGCACGCTGCACATATCTTATTTTGAAGTAAATAAACAAAACGGGAACAAATACAATATTTGTATTTGCATGTGGCCCGCGGGCCGTAGTTTGAGGACCCCTGAGCTAAGGGAAAAGAGGTCAGTGCCACTAAATAGTTGGATATTGCATGTTTTAAGAATTCTTGCGGCACAGCGGTTGAAAATCGCTGGCCTAAAGAAACCCCGCAGTGCGCTTAATGAGACCCAGTAACAAGAGTCAGTATCCTCTGCTTCTTTTTTCAAAATGTCTTCCCTAGGTTCACACACACACACACACACACACACACGCTGATTATGTTAGTTACTGAGAGTGGAGCAGTCACAGTGGACTCATGGAGAGCAGTGTGGCCATATTTGTGGCACTGATTGCTGGAGGAGGTGCCTCACATTTCTGTGGGCACTTACACCTGTAGGGGCTGTGGCCCTCTGAAGGGCCTCCTGCTTCGAAGAATCCAGTAATTGTTTTAATGCTCTGCCTTTGCTGTCTAGAATATGTTAAAAAATTAAGAATTTAATTTTGCATCGGACCTTGCATATCATGTATGTGGTTCTGTTTAGAGGCTTACTAGCTTTAAAAAGAAGTTGCAGGACTAGAGTGGAGACATTTGTAATAGATGCCATGCCCTGGGTGACTATCTTCAAGGCTTTGAGATTGAACGAAATGGAGACTCAAATAAGAAATTCCCTGAACATGGCCCCAGCACAGGGTCATTTTCAATGGGCATTGGAGGAGTACGAGAGACCCTTAGCTGATGGCAGCTGAAAACTCTGCTGTGCGCCTTTAACTCACCCAATTTAAAAACGCACACTCAGCTCGTTGGTGCTGAGAACTTCTTTTGTTAAGGATTTTTGATTCTTTTCCAGAAATACCCATATTACCTCTCACTGCATTCGTTTCCTGAATGGATGTGTAAAACTTTTTTTTTTTCTGGCAGGTGGAGCACATTTTCTTGACATCCCTTCTAAGTAAGACAATAAAAGGATAGAACTAAGTCATCTGTACATTAGCCTAGTGCAGTGGCAACAAACGCAGAAGTGCATTAGTGAATAGGGTGGTATTGAAATTTGGACCTAAAACTCATTGCTAGCATCCTTTGCAGAGAGAGACAACTTTATCAGCTGTTCACGGCTGTGTTCATCAGCAGAAAATAAATGAGTCTGTGCTTAATACAATTTTTCCTTGGAGTGAGCTTGCACTGAAGTTTTTAAAATTAGATCTGGGGAAAAAAACTTGAGCTTGCGATGGCTTTGCCTCCTGCTCTGAATTCTAAATGTCTCTCTCAGTACATTGTACAGGGATTTGGGTGCTAACCTATTGAAGGTATTTATATTTCTCCTAGAGGCCCAGTGCACGAAATTTGTGCATGGGAGGGGGGTCCCCTCAGCCCGGCCTGCACCTCTCCAACCTGGGACACCTCGGGGGATGTCCAACTGCCTCTTGAAATCCGGGGCCACTGGCTCCTAACCCCTCTGCCTGCCTGCCTGACCACCCCTAACCACCTTTGCCTGCCTGCCTGATTGCCCCTAACTGCTTCCCTGCTGGCCTGATCGCCCCTAACCACCTCTGCCTCAGTGCAGACCCAGGATTCCCTCCTCTAGCCTGTTGCAGGCACCCGGGACCTGGGCTTCCCTCCCTCTGGCTGGCCACAGGCACCCAGGACCGGGGCCGGCTTTGCCCGGGCCGGCTGCTGCTGTAGGCGCCTGGGACTCTGGGGCGGGCGGCTTGTCCCTCTCCTGGGGTGGGTCACAGGCACAGGCGCAGCTCCTTGTCCCTCTCCCGGGCCACAGCCTGGCTGTTCCCCATTCCTCTCTCATGAGTTCATTTGTTCCTGGCTGGTCCCCATTCCTCTCTCCCCAATGTTGAGTGCCTGAGCTGTTACAGCATGATGGCGTGAGGGCGTGACAACCATTTGCATATTAACTTTTTATTATATAGGATTACCATATCCTATATAATAAAAGGCTAATATGCAAATTATCCCCTCAACCGGGAGTTTGGCCAAGGAGTGGGGCCAGCCAGCCAACCACCTGTGGCCCCTCCCCCTGGCCAGCCCTGCCCCTGATCAGCCCCCTTCACCCCAATTGGGGCAGGCTGGTCAGACCCCACCCATGCACGAATTTGTGCACCAGGCCTCTAGTCTATTTAATAAAAGATCTCTCTCTGTTCTAGCCTTTATAATAAATATTTTATTAGGGACACATGGAGGCAGCACCCACATCGCTGTGGTCTTGGGAGCAGAGTTTCTGCAAGTACTCTTAAATATTTTGCATGTTGGAATTCCTGAGCCTTGCTTCAAACGTAACTAGAATAATATTTAGATCCAAATCCTTTTTATGTAGAAGAATTTATGTTCTTTTTTATAATCCTCAAACCAAGGATATATTTTTATTGATTTTGTAGAGAGAGGAGGGGGGGGATAGAGAGAGAGAGAGGGGGGGAAGAAAAAGAGAAACATTGATTGGTTACCTCCCATCTACACCCCTACCTGGGATCAAACCCACAACCTAGGTATGTGCCCTGACCAGGAATTGAACCAGCAACCTTTTGGTGTATGGGATAATGCTCCAACCAACTGAGCCACCCAGCCAGGGCGGAAGTATTTATGTTCTTGATTCACTGATTTATTGATTCATTGATTCTCCATTTACTTATTCTTGGCTCTTGCTTTAAAAATGAATGTAAATTAGAAGCCTGCAGGTTTACACTGGACAAAGACTGATGTTGAGGCCACTGGCAGTTGGAATTAAAGAGACATTAAGGAAAAATTTATTCAAAGTTATGGGTTTATTAATATCCACTTGAAATATACAACCTCTTTAAGGCCTATTTCAAGGAAAGAAGTCATCATGTATTTCAGAACTATCAAGTTTCCTGTAACTGATGGGAGATAAACAGTTTGCACATTTGCCATAACATTTGAATTATGAAGACAGTGGGTGTATAGTATTGCCAGGTGGTGAATACTCATGAGCCAGCGCCTCTGAGCGCTGGAGCTGGGCTTTTTGTTCAGAAGTCCTCGTGACACACTGTGAGGACTCAGGGTGATGCAGGGGTTCTGGAGTTTCAGGGACCCCACGATCTGCGACCCACTGTGGGGCCTTGGCTTCCCACAGGAAAGAATTCAAAGACAAACCAGCATAAAGTTTAAAGTGAAAGAGAGTTTATTAGTGAAGCAATGAGGCAGAGAGTGCCTACTCCTCAGACAGCAGCCCTTCCTTAGGGCGATGTAATTCTTTTATTGAGGCTCATTTAATCGAGGAGTAGGGCATTCAATAAGGGGGAGGAATATTCAGGAGTTTTCCAGAAAGGGGTGGGGACTTTTTGGAAGACCCCTGTCAACCATGTTGCGTCCTTAGATGGGCTTTCCATTTCTGATCCTGCTGTTGTAGGATATGTCATTTAGTATGCTAATGTGTTACAACGAGTGAATAATGAGGCTGGCCTTACCGCAGCGTGGAATTAGTCACCATGTTGGATCAAGTTGGTCTGCTGCCTGGTTTAAGTTATAAATCATGGTGTTTGGCCTTCCTGTCTCTATGATAGTTCTTGTAGCCCTTATTAGCTGTTTCACCATATACCCTACTTCAAGATCTCAATAATTTTACCACAGAGTGATTCTTTATCTTACCATTTCTACATGAGATCATTGTATTTAATTATACATTTTTAAAAATATGTTTTTATTGACTTCAGAGAAAGGAAGGGGAAGGGAGAGGGAGAGAGAGATATAAATATCAATGATGAGAGAGAAACATTGATCAGCTGCTTTCTGCATACCCCTACTGGGGATTGAGCCTGAAACCTGGGCATGTGCCCTGGAATTGAACCGTGACCTCCTGGTTCATGGGTTGACACTCAACCACTGAGCAACACTGGCTGAGCTATACATTTTTTTTAGAGTTTGAGGTCAGTGAGGGCAAATTAGACCAACTGTTCGTTTCAGTTAATTTTAGATATAAGTTAACAAACATCTCTAAAATAAAGCAAGTTAGAATTTTCTTCTTAATTTAAAGTTTTATTAATATAAGATATAATGCTGTTCTAGGAAAGCAATTTATTTGTAATTTTTATAGTCTCATTTTAAAAAGTGATTAAAATAATAAAGAAAGGTAATATGGAAATATCTGGGAGGTAATTGTTAAACAAAATCAGTATTTTTATAGATAGAAATGAAAAAGTTCTTCTTCTTTTTAATAAAATCATTCAGCAAAGTGCCAGATGCCTGTTTGTTTTTCTTTGTCCCCTCTTTACTTCTGTGACAAAATTCTAGATCCAGGGGGAACGTTTTATCATTTGGTTTAATCTTGTTTTCTAGAATAGATGCTCCCCAGAGCTGGGACTTCCAATGAGTGGTCAAGGTTATCCCAGAGACTTATAAAAAGTAAGTGCTCCACAGAATCAAAATAAGAAAAAAACAAAGCAACCCACAATCCCAGTGGTCAGAGATGAGCACTAATAATACAATGGTTGTGTTCTCCTGGAACCTTTTCTATGAATGTAGATGAATTACTGTTGGTTTATCTATTCATTTATTTCTTTCATTGATCTTTCTTCATGCTCCCCAATATATATGTGTGTCCATAAGGTCATTTTTCTACTTTTAAGACAGTTGCTGTTTTCATGCGCTCTGCTGTTCTCTCCCTCGGAGAAGGGATTTGAGAGAGGGTTGTCCCCAGATGTTCCCCTCACCCCTTCTTACTATCTTGGGGGTGTTTGCCTATGAATGTGAACCTGCTTGGGAACTGCCAGTCCCTCACATTCATATCTACGAATCTACCTGGGAACTTTTGGAGACAGAAAAGTAGCTCCTACTTCAAAAGGTTGGAATGCCGAGACATGGCACTCTCAAGGAAAAGGGTTGTTTACCCGTTTGTGAACAATTTCTAGAGGAGAGTCCATCACCAGCCTTGTGTGTAGTGGCTGTTATTCTCTCTGTCCAGGCAATTTTGCGTCTGGTTTTGCCTGTGAATTGCAGTGCTCCACGGTGCTCGCCAGCACCCCAAGAATAAAAGCTTTTGATGGGATTGCAGTCTTTTGTAGCTCTCTATGATTGCTTGTCTGCGTCTGTGGCTTCTAGTAGCTCTTTCCCTCACTTGAGTAAGAAGTTTCCCCTTCTGGTACTTCAAGTTTCTATTCTTTAAAAATAAAATAAAACAAAGGTTGGTCCTCTTCCTTCACTACCAAGAGAGAAAGGATATATATATATATATATATATATATATATATATATATATATATAGAGAGAGAGAGAGAGAGAGAGAGAGAGAGATAGAAAGAGAGAGAGGGAGAGTGAGAGAATCCCATTTAATGTTTTAATTTTTTAAATTTTAGAACCCTTCAGTTTCCTCAAGCCCATCTGTCTATACTCTCTACTATGTCATTAGCTTTTAACATTTTTATGAAAAGATCTGGAAACCCCCCAAATCACTAGAACTCAAAGAATTGTCAACTTACTTGTATACAAACGCTAATCAATCTCAACCAACTTCAAGTGAGCAGGACTAACACTTGTCTTTAAAGAAAAGCTATTTCAACTATTTGCCAAAGCATAGATCTGTGAGTATTTTTATTTGCCATCTTCACAGACACCATATTCTTAAAGTCATTCACCTACTGGAAGTAGTTTCAAAAAATTTATTCCCCCATGGGGAATGGAAGTTATGAAAAATTTAGATGGCACATTTTAACTACTGAATATTAATGCAACCTTTCCTAACTACTAATAAAAGAATCAAATCCCTATTTGTGAATAAATTAGAAAGTTAGACCAGACTGTTTCACACGCATCAGTAGTTTTCCACTGTGGCATTCATGTTCACGTTAGGATTTGGACAGGATTGTGATGGGACTGACAAAAGCAGAACTATATACATTGTAAATGCACATGAATGCTGATTTTTGGCTTCATGAGAATTGATTGCATTTGAGATGAATGAGTTCAGAGTCCTCAATTTCATGTGTAACATACACCATTATGGGGTATTACTCCCCATCAAAAGTTTTAATTAAGCTGATGAAATTAAGTTGACTATGTTGACATCTATAATTTGTCATATGTCATAAGTTGGGTGTCCCAGGAAGTGGAATGAAATTATGATGATTCCATAAAGACTAGCAGTTTAGGAAATAAGGAATCAGTAATTTTGTTTGTTTGTTTTTTTGTTAATCCTCACCAGAGGATATTTTTCCATTGCTTTTTTTTTATAGAAAGAGAGAGAGAGAGAGAAAGAGAGAGAGAGAGAAAGGGAGGGGGAGAGACACACACAGAGAGAAGTATTGTGAGAGAGATACATCAATTGGTTTCCTCCTGCACTCGCTCTGACCAAGGCCAGGGATCAAGCCTAAACTGAGGTATGTGCCCTTGACCAGAATTGGACCCAAGACCCTTCAGTTTGCAGGCTGACGCTCTATCCACTGAGCCAAACAAGCTAGGGTGGGAACCAGTATTTTAGTCACATGTCCATTAAAAATAAAGTTGGGCAATTGTCTGTGAGCCTCAGGTATTTTGGATGTGTGAGTGTATATAAGTGTGTGTGTCTGTGTATTTGTGTGTATGTTTATAAATAATGATACAAAGTAAGAGGTTTAGCATAGCTGAGACACTGGGTGTGTTAGGAGCAGTGGTGGGAGAGAGCGCTGAACAAGTAGGTCAGATCATCAGGGACATTATATGTCATGCTAAAGAAACTGGAATTTATTTTTTCGGTACCAGGGAAATACTTATTCTTAAAATTTTAAATTAGAGATAACTTTAGACTTACATAGGAGTTGCAAAAATAGTACAAAGTTTTATATGCTTTTTACCCAGCTTCCTGTAATATTAATAACTTATACATTTATCAAAACTAGAAAATTCACATTGGTATAATACTAACAACTAAATTATAGACTTCATTCAGATTTTCCCCACTTTTCCTAATAATTGTTTTCTGTTCCAATATTAGAAGAGATGTGGTAGTTAATCCAGAATACCACACTGCATTTAGTTATAATAAGTCTTTAGCATTCTCTAATCTGTGACAGTTTTTCAACCTTTCTTTGTTTTTCCCAACCTCCACTTATTTGAAAAGTTCTGGTCATGTATTTTGTAGAATGTGTCTTAACTTAGGTTTGCCTGAAGTTTCCTCATGATTAGATTGGGAAGAATACTACAGAAGTGATTTGCCCTTCTCAGTGGATCATATCAGGTGGTACTTATGGTTGAAATGCTTATTATTGGTGATGTTAACATCATTTACTTGTCTAAGGTGGTGCATGCCAGGTTTATCCACTGTAAAGTTATTTTTTGTGTGTGATTACTAAATATTTTGAGGAGGCATTCTTTGGCATCATATAAAAATGCCCTGTTTCTCCTTAATTTTTGTCCACTAATTTTAGCATTTACCCATGAATGTACCTAAGCCATTAATACTATAGTGTTCAAATGGTGATTTTTTTTTTATTTCCATCATTCTTTCTACATTTCTTAATTGGAGTTCTTCTGTAAGGAAGAACTACTTAGCTATTTTGAGGAATGACAGGATCACTGTGATGCTAATAGATGTATGAGACATTGGAAGGAAGTAAGAGTGGAGGCAGAGACGCTACAAGTTAAGAGACTATTGAAATCATTTAGGAGAGATGTCAAGGGCCTGAACTTAGGCCAGGACAATGTAGGGGGGTAACTAATATGAGAAATATTTAAGATGTAGAATCAAGAGGACATGGTGACTTATTAGATGTGAGCAAAGAAGGAAGGCAGCTGGTTTCTGTCATAGAGAGAAGTAATATTAGAGGAGTAATGGTTTGGAATAAGAGGGCTAAGACAAGTTCAGCAATGGACATGCAGATCTGAGTCACTCCCATGGAGAATCCATGGAGGATTGTCTCAGAAGTTAGGCATACCAAAGGCTGGAGCTTAGAGGAGAGGTCTGGCATAGAGATATAGATTCTGTAAGTCAGTTGGCAAACTGTGGCTTGCGAGCCACATGCGGCTCTTTGGCCCCTTGAGTGTGGCTCTTCCACAAAATACTGACTTCTGTGCATGGGCCACAAAGTTTCAATTGCACTGTACATGCGCACCCGCATGTGGTATTTTGTGGAAGAGCCACACTCAATGGGCCAAAGAGCTGCATGTGGCTCGCGAGCCGCAGTTTGCCGACCACTGCTGTAAGTCATCAGTAGATAGGTGGGAGAAGGATCACAGAAATGCATAAAGTTGTCCAGGAAAATATGTAGAGATGGAGGAGTCATAGCAAGTTAAGGAACACCAACATAAAGGCAGAAAGTGGAAAAGAAACTCATGCAAAGAGAATGAAAATGTGCACCTAGAACAGCAGGAGGAAAACCAGCATAGTGGGAAAATGCAAGCCACATGAGGAAAAGTCTCATGGAGCAGGGAATGTTCACAGCATCCAGGTTACAGAAAAGTCAAGTAAGAAAAAGACAGAAATAGATGCAACTATTAACTTGTGACCTTAATCAGTGCAATTTCAACATAGTAGTGAGGGAGACACCATAGATTCTTACTGGAAGTGAAGAAGGAGAGACTATGCATATAAAAAACACTTTCAGTGGCTTTGAGAGATCTGGGAAAGACATAGGATGGTAGGGTGGGAGGGGCATTCAATGTTGGAGATTACTATTATACTAGAGGCCCGATGCACGAAGATTCATGCAAGAATGGGCCTTCCTTCCCCTGGCTGCTGGCACCACCTTTGCTCTGGCCGGAGCCACCTTTTCACCTTCCCTCTGGCCCAGAGCCGCATTTCTGCCTTCGCTCTGGCCTGGAGCTGCCTGTTCTCCTTCCCACGCTGCCCAGAGGCCTGAAGCGGCTGGAGCGGTGCTGAACGCCTGCATCATCACCATGGTGACAATGCAAGTGTCCTGCCCTGCCCCTGGCCACTTGGCGCCTGCATATGCAAATTAACCTGCCATCTTTGTTGGGTTAATTTGCATACTCACTCCTGATCAACTGGTGAGCATCACAAAGGTATGGTCAATTTGCATCTTTCTCCTTTATTAGTGTAGATATGCCCCCTTTTCATACTCATACACTATGGCTGTAAGTATATTTATTCTTTATATATTGGTACTGGAGGCCCGGTACATGAAATTTGTGCACAGGGGGTGTCCCTCAGCCCAGCCTGCACCCTCTCCAATCTGGGACCCCTCAGGGGATGTCTGACTGCCATGGGATCAGGCCTAAACCGGCAGTTGGACATCCCTCTCACAATCCGGAACTGCTGGCTCCTAACTGTTTGCCTGCCTGCCTGCCTGCCTGCCTGATTGCCCCTAACAGCTTCTTTCTGCCAGACTGATGACCCCCTAACCACTCCCCTGACGGCCTGATTGACGTCTAACTGCTCCCCTCCCAGCCCAATCGCCCCCAACTGCCCTCCCCTGCTGGCCATCTTGTGGTGGCCATATTGTGATGACGTTGCATGAGGGTGTCACATGAGGGCGTGATGTCACCTTGGCTTTTATTATATAGGATGGGTAATTCCCCTTCTTAAAATACATACACACACAAACACAAAATGTTGTCTTACAGTATTCTAGATAATTCATCATTCCACTGTCAGTGAATGTGCTTCACCTGGCTGGCACAGAGTCACCTACAAACACTTAATTATGCCTCAATTCAGCACGTTTGGATTGAGTATTTGGCCAAGGTCTCAGTGCTGTGCTTGGCCAGGATCCTGAATGCCACCCAAGTCCCCAGTCTTACAAATGCTTCATCATCAGATGAACAGAGAGCAAGTAAAAGGAGAGGGGATAGTTCAGCTTCAATCTATTTTATGCTAAAAAAAATTCAAAACATACGCCCTGCTCATAGAGGAGCAAGTGCTCCTCTAAGGATAACATTACTTTTACATAGAGGTCAAAATTTCCTCAGTAAACTAAATTACTTTCTTTACTCTATCTGGAACGAAAAATATTTCCCTCTAGAACATATTTCAAGCATGAGAAATTAATCCTGAAATACAAATCATTTGAGTGAAAAGTACAAGATATTCTGGAAGCTGAATTTGGCCTTGTAATTATTTATATTTATAAGGAAATTCTTTTCATTATAAATCAGTGAAATAATATTACAGAAAGTAAAAAAACAGAAAAGAGAACCACCACTAATCTCATTAACATAGTTACTACCCATTTTGAGTATTTGCTTATTTCTTTTTATATGCACTCATATTTTTACATAATTGCAATCATACAGAATATATAGTAATATCTCTGGCTTTTTCACTTGACTCATAAGCATTGCTCTGAGTTGCTATGTAGTTTTTATAACTTTTCTTTTTTAAAATTTATCTATTTAATTATTTTTAAGAAAGAGAGAAAGTGAGAGAGAAAAAGAGAGAGAAATGTTGGTTTGTTGTTCCACTTAGTTGTTCGTTCATTGGTTGCCTCTTGTATGTGCCTTGACAAGAGACTGAACCTACAACCTTGGTGTATTAGGACACTGTTCTAACCAAATGAGCAACCCAGCCAGGGCTATGATTTTTCTTTTTAATGTCTGCAGAATATTCCATAGAGTGAATGTGCTATAAGTTAATTAAGCATTCCTCTACTGTAGGACCATTAGTTTGTTTCCAATTTATCATTATCATAAATAAGTCTGTATTAAAAATGTTGTATGCTATGGTTTTATTCCTATACTAGTGTCCCGGTGCACAGATTTGTGCACATTGAAAGGAAATTAATTAGAAGAAATACTTTAATATTGTTATTTGCCCTTTCTCTATAATAGAAGTGTCACCAAATTTATTATCAACAATGAAAGACCGAAACACATGCGTGTGATTGGTGCCAGCAAGAGCTTTACATGTATCGCGCATGCGCGAGTCAAAGTTTATTTTTAAATTGCCAGTGTGAGTCATATGTACTGGCCGGCCAGTTGGTCAGATGGTCGGACAGATGGTTGGTCAGTCACTTAGCCTTTTATATACAGAGATTTTGCATTATTTCCTTAGGATACATTTTCGAAAGTGAAATTACTGAGTCAGAAGGGATGATGAATACTTAAGCTCTTCATATAGAGTTTCATATTGTCTTTTAAAAGAATTTACTTATTATGATGTAAGAAATTAAAATTTTCCAAGTGGGTGGGGGATCCAAGAGGACAGAGCAGGGTCAAGTGGATGGGTCTTCCCATGTGGAAAATGGTGGAAGGGCACTGCAAGTTCTATTTAGGGATTTTCTGACTATAAAATCTAATGAAACTAAAATTCTGCTGTGAACTTCAAGCCAGAAATGGAATTCCAAGTAGGAGGAACAAAAGGAAATGGGAAGTAAAAAAAAAAAGACCAAAAGTCTGATAGACACTTAAAGGGTTGAAGAAACAGTGGGGTGGGAGAAGCCAAAAGGGGTATAAAGTACAAGGCAATCTGAGACCATAGGCTTGAAGCCTGTACTGATTATAAGCTGTACATGTGTGGAACAGACACATTTGGAATGTTTCAGACACAAAATGACTCTGGACTTGGCAATAATCATAACTTATTTAGTTTTCACTCTCTGGTTGATACTGTCCTAAGTTTCTCATGAACTGTTATTTAATCATCATCACACATTAACAGGTGCTATTTTTTATTTTTATTTTTTAAGCCTCACTCAAGATTATGTTTACTGATTTGAGAGAGAGAGGAAGGAAGAGAAATATTGAACTCACAACCTTTTTGGTGCATGGGATGACACGCCAACCAACTGAACCACCTAGCTGGGGCTAACAGGTGCTATTACTGTTCCCATTTGCAGGTAAGAATGCCAAGGCTTGGAGATGAGCAGACAAGTGACTCCTAGGATGACACAGTGGTCAGCTGTGTCAGGTGATCTGATGCTTTACACATTGCCCTACCGTGCTCTCTATTTGCCTGGAGTCTCTACTTTTGTGAACATAGCCTGAGTACCTCATTCTGAATTTAATTTATATTTCTCTGATTTCTAGTCATGTTTAATATTTGAATAAGACACTTTTAATATAAGAATTGTGAAGTGAATAATAGGGTTATTTATATATTTGATAAAATGTACTCACAGACATGGAGGGGAACATATTCTAAATTAGTATTGAGTCAGCACAGAACTAAGTGAAGGCATTCAAATTTTAGATTCAATAATGCTTGCTTAAGGCTGAGCTTCCTAGATTATGGCTATCATTTATTGAAAATATTCCACCTTTAGAAATAAAAGGCACACAGTTATGGTTTATTATTCCAGCATGCTGGCCACATTGTACATAAAACAGTTCTCTTCAAACATAACCATCCTATATAATAAAAGCCTAATATGCTGAGTGTCTGGTGGACTGGTCGGCTGTTCAACCAATCAAAGCGTAATATGCTAATGATATGCTAAGGCCGCTCAACTGTTGCTATGACGTGCACTGACCACCAGGGGGCAGATGTTCCAACTGGTAGGTTAGCTTGCTGCTGGGGTCTGGCAGATTGGGACAGAGTGAGATGGGCCAGACACATTGTGGAGCCCTCCCTTGGTTCCTCCTCGGCTGGCCAACTTCCCGCATCACTCCCCAGCCCTGATCGTGCACTGGTGAGGTCCCTCAGCCTGGCCTGCGCCCTCTCACAATCTGGGACCCCTCAAGGGATGTTGGAGAGCTGGTTTCATCCCGATCCCGCAGGCCAGGCTGAGGGACCTCACCAGTGCATGAATTTGTGCACCGGGCCTCTAGTTATAGATAAGAAAATATTGTCATTATAGTAGAGTGAGCTGAAGATGCAACCAGGCCCTGCTACATGAAGGCTATGGATATCTTGTGCAGAAATACCACACCCAAGCACTTAAGTCTCCATTTCATAGTCATGCTTTCCAATAAAAGTTTTGAGGAAGATGATTCAGTGGCATAGGTAGTCTTTGGTTTTAAAATGCCATACAAATTCATTTTTATCAAGTACTTTCCTTTATGAATCTATTGTGTTTAGATTAACATTAAAAGAACTTCCAGATCAACTTCTGCATGTGAGTAGTTTGGAAGCTGTCCCTCCTATTCTTACAAGAAAAGCCAGACAAATTGAAAACCAATGACTTTCCTTGGACTTATTGCCGAAATGAAGATGCAGAGAAAAATCTGGAGACGGGTGCAACCAGAGAGACACAGCTGAGAGCTGTTTACCTGGAGTGGCAGTTGCTGGAGCCATAAACTGGTAAGAACACTTCGCTGGTAATTTTGGAAAGTTGCTTGATGTGGACTAGCATGACAGTGAGGAGCTCTTAGGGATTGCAGTCTTAGGCATCCCTTACAATTTCATGGGTTGTAGCTCTAAGAACCTTACCAGGTTCTCATGGAGGATATCTGAGGGAGGTCTTGCAGTGCTGGCAGGGGACCATTGTGAAATATACCCACGATCTTCTTCATAACAAATACCTCCTCTCCAGAGGTACAGATTTTGCCAGGGCCTATCACACCTGGGAGGAACATATTTCCCCCACTCCAGTCTCCTCTAGCTTTCCTGTCTCACCTAAAACATAGTGAACAGAAGTCAGGACTTCAAGGGAGTAGCCTGGAAATGCTGCAGCTGGGGAAGGTGGGATGGGAAGAAAGCTATATTGCTGGAGAAATACTTGTGAAGGTAACAGCACTGAGTCACAGGCCCACTGAAATATTGAGATTTAATAAGAATATTAAAGACCCCCCTCCCCCACTTTACAACCACACCAAGAGGGTTTCAGTATAATAACAGCAATTACTGCTGAGAGAGCTGCAAGACACACACTTTCTCTGTGGAGGAGAACTTAGGGAAGACTAAAGTCAAGAGGGGAGACCAAAACAAGGGGGAAGCCTCTGGCACCTACAGCTACAGCAAACATTCAGTATAGCCTGACTCCTACCAGTGACCATAAATCTCCACACAAAAGGTAAAATAGAGTGGTTTTTATTACCAGCATGTCTATCTTCCAACATGAAATTACAAGCCACACTAAAAGGCAAAACAAAGCACACTTTGAAGAGAAATACCATCCTTAGAAGCGAACTCAAATATGACACAGATTTTGGGATTACCAGGCAGGGAATTGAAAATAGCTGTGGTTAATATGGGACGGGCTCTAATATAAAAGGTAGACAATATGCAAGAACAGATGAGTAGTGTAAGCAGAGAGTATGAGACTCCAGGAAAGAATCAAAAGGCAATGCTAGAGGACAAAAGCACTGTGATGGAAATGAAGGACGCCTGGATGGGCTCATCAGCAGACTAGAATCTGTCAGAGAATGAGTAGTGAGCTTGAAAACAGGTGTTACTCCCCTACTCCCTAAACTGAAATGTGAAGAGAAGAGAGCATGAAAACAACAACAAACAAACAGAAAAACAGAATAAAATGCCCAAGAACTGAGGGACGATATCAAGAGACATGGCATATGCATATAATTGGAACAGAAGGAGAAGAAACAGTAAACGGAACAGAAAAAATATTTGAGTAATGGCTGAGAATGTTTCATTTTTTTAAAAAATGACAGACCACACAACACAGATCCAGGAAGCTCAGAGAACACCAAACAGTTTAAATGACCAAACAAACAAATAAATAAACAAGAACCAACTCTCATCCAGCCATATTATATTCAAACTGTAAATAAGGAAAGACAGAGAGAAAATCTTGAAAGAAATTGGTGGTGTAACTGCACAAAAACCTGATTTTTTAAAATCTGGCCTTTTCTTTTGTTCTCCCTCCCCCCCTTTTGATTTAAGCTGGCCTCACCCAACACCCTGATTCACCCCCTCCCTCTCCCTTGCTTAATCATTAAGTCCTCAGGATAATGAGGCTCTGAGTCATAGGCCCACTGAAATATTGAGGTTTAATAAGAATATTAAAGACCCCCCCCCGCCCCCGCCCCTGCCCCAGCATCCAGCAGTTGTAGGAACAAGGTCTTGGGTCTATTGACAACAGAAACAGAGTTTTCAATCAAACTAAAGATAACATTTTGGCCTCAGTTGTATTTTAGCTCTAGACCCTGGAAAGTGGAATGATCCCACTGAGCGAATCCTTTTGAATTAGACAGAACAACTCCATGACTGAAGTCAGGACCAGATGCAATGACCAATTGCCTCCTACCCTAGCATCAACCAATCAGTATAGACCAACTTCTTTAGTCACCATGATTAATGATTTGTTTCCCTGGATAATCCACCCCCTGGAAGCTATTGGGGAGCTAGGTCTTTGGGCATTAGTTGTGACTCTGGGCATGGTGCCATCTCCTTCAATAATTTATCCTTACATTCTTTGCTGCAAACTCCTGTTTGTCTCAGGGGCTTTGGTGAGTGCAGGCAAACAGATCCCTTCAGTCCAGGAACAGTGGGGTGGGCAGTGGTGGTGGGAAATCACCTACTTACAGAGAAACGAGGATAAGAATTATACTGGAATTTTAATCAGAAACGAAGCAAACAAGAATACTAGTAGAGTGAAATGAAATATTTAAGGTGTTAATCAAAAAATCTCTATAATTTTTTAAAAGATTTTTTATTGATTTTTCAGAGAGAGAGAGCGAGAGAGAGAAAGACAAACATTGATGCGAAAGTGAAACATTGATCAGGCCCACTTGTTCCTTGACCAGGAAATGAACTGGCAACCTTTTGGTGCATGGGACGATGCCCAACCAACTGAGCCACACCAGGGCTCTAAGCTAGAATTCCATAATTAGTAAAATGTTCTTTCAGAAGTGGAGGAGAAATAAAGACTTTCTCAGAATAATAAAAATTGAGGAAACTCATCACCATCAAGCTGGCCCTGCAAGAAATGGAAATGATATAGGTCAGAAAGTTGGACCTACATAAAGAAAGAAAGAACATTTGCAAAGAAATAAATGAAGATAAAATAAAATAATTTATTTTCTTCTTTTTAATTTGTCTAAAAGATGACTGTTGAGGCAATGATAGTGCCACATGTCGAGTGGATAGTTGGAATGAATGACAGCATTGTCTCAAGGGGCCAGAGAGGGAAATTGGGAATACTTTGTTATCAGATACAAAGAGGCATGGTGTTATTTGAGAGTAGATGTAGATTAGTTAAATATGTTTATTGAATACTTTAGGGCAACCAAGAAATTTAAAAAGAAGAATAATTGATACACAGGAGAGAAAATAAAATTGAATCACACGAAATTCCAATTAACACCACAGAAAGCAGGAAAAGAAGGACACAAAAGAAACAAGGAACAAATGAAACCAATAGGTGACAATAACAAAGATAGTAGATATTAATACAAATAGTCACTTTATTTTATTTTTTGATGTTATCAATCCAATTTATTGATTATGTCCTTAGTGAGGTGGAGGGAGGAAGAGCCACATCCTCCCACTGCAGACCCTTTGATCATCTTGACAGCTTCTGCTCTCCCTGGTCCCCTCAGCTCTGCCTTGGTTTCCCTCCTGAGAAGGGGAATGTTCTGCTGCCCTATGTGCCCTGAAACCTACACCCTGGAAATCCTCAGGGCGTTTCTCAGCTTCCCCCAAGGCACAGCCAGGGACAGAGAGATGCACATCAAGAAAGCAGGGTGAGCTGGAGCAGGGGTAGGACAGACCAAAGTCCTTTAGAAGAGGAAGGAACCACACTGTGGAGGGAAAATAGAGGACCCAGGGCAGTCGTTCAGGCCCCGCAGGGGACACTGACTGTAGGACAGCAGGTGAGTGGGAACGGGTGGGAGCACACCACAGGCCCCTCGCCTGCCTCAGCCACTGAGAAAAGACGCTTGGAGGCCTTGTTCATTTCCTCCAAGAAGATGAAGGTGATGGTGTGGGAGCCCAAGTGGGCACAGTGCGGTGCAAAGCCCGCCCACAGGCCGAGGAAGCCCTCTAGTGAAGACCTTCACCAGCACATCCAGCCTGTTTCTGTATTCTGGCTTCCTGTCAATCATTCACATGTTCTAGATCTTGACAGTGTCCACGGGCATGGTGGCAGCAGTAGTGACCAGGCCACTGATCATGCTGGCACAGAAGTGGCACAGGGTGTTGTCAGAGAAGTAGCCCGAGACCAGTCAGAACTGCTTGGATTGGGAGTAAGAGGCGAGCTGGCTGACAATGGCAGCCCGAGGCCCTGGTAGGGATGCAGCCCCTCCATAGTGTGGGGACCCCCCTCTCCCAGGGTGATTCACATCAGGGCATTAAGCACGCTTTTGTAGCCAGGGCTCCGGTCAGCTGGAAGCCAGCCACTGGCGAACATGCGGGTAAGAGTTACCTTGGTGGTGTTCCCACCGGTTGCACCTGCAGTCATGCCGGTCGGGGCCTTCAGCAGAAAGCCAGGGGTGCGCCATCAGCCCCAGCACAGATGCCAAGGCCAGTGTGGTGGGAGTGGCCTGGTGCAGGCGGCCAGCTGACAGCCGGTGTAAATGCCCCCTCAGCCCTCCGCCTTCAGGAAGCTGGTGAGGCCATGGGAGCTGGTTTTGTACTCTCTCGTCTTGGCTCTTTCCCCGCTCAGCTGCATCCGGTTCTTCACCAGGTCCAGGGGTTGCACAAAAATTGTAGCTCCCATCCCGCCAGGCCCGCAAACAGGAACCTGACAGACTTAGGGGGGTATGGGGTTTTCATCCATCCTCTCCCCTGGGACTTGCTGTTGCTGCCATCACTGCTTGATGGCCCTCGACACCCCCAAATAATCACTTTAAATTTAGATGGACTCAATACATGAATCAAACGACAGATGGAGAGTGTATTTTAACAAAAGACCCAATTGTGTGTTGTCCATAAGTAATCCACTTTACATACAAAGACTCAACCTAAAGATGGAAAGATGGAGACTTATGTTGGAAGACTCTTGGGAACATGTTTGCAGGTGTGGGGGGGTAGTACACATGTTAGGAGGTCAGGACTCTCTAAAAGTCTTGTCAGGGGTGGCTATGCGCAGGCACCAAAGGGTGATGTATGCTCACAGAGCTGCCTTCCCTTTCAGCAGGAGGCTTCCTGGTGTTGCTAAAGCAGAGGCTCTGCAGGTGTGGGCCCTGGGCCAGCAGCGTCAGCATCGCCTGGGAACTTGTTAGAGATGCGGATTCTTGGGCTCCAACCTGGACCTCCTAAAACAGAAGCTCTGGGGGTGGGGTCCAGCTGTCTGCGTTCAACAAGCCTTCCAGGTGTTTCTGAGACATACACAGGTCTGAGAACCTTTGCTGTGTAGAGCAGCGGTTCTCAACCTGGGTCGCGACCCCTTTGGCAGTCGAACGACCCTTTCACAGGGGTCACCTAAGACCATCCTGCATATCAGATATTTACATTACGATTCATAACAGTAGCAACATTACAGTTATGAAGTAGCAACGAAAATAATTTTATGGTTGGGTCACAACATGAGGAACTGTATTTAAAGGGCCAGAAGGTTGAGAACCACTGGTGTAGAGGATGTTTATGTGAGTTTGGTCTGGATCACATTCTGGGTGTTTTAAAGACTAGGTACTCATTCTCAGACCTATGTCCCCTTGTACGGCTGACTGTGTAGGGCTGCATTTATTTCTCTAGTCCAACTACTTCCTAGGGGCTGGGCGTGTCACTGTAAATCTATTAAGTCTCACTTGGCAGGTATCACCTGGGGACTCACGTAGGATGCAGGATCTTTGGCCCCAACCCCGATGTACTGAGTCAGAATCTGCATTTTAACATGATCTCCTGGGGATGTTTAGTGAAAATTAATTGAGCAATTGGGTAAAGAAAGTACTCACTAAGGAGAACAAGCATTTAAAATTGAGTACAATAAATAAAAATCCCCATTTTGCTTTTTATCAAGTAGGTTCTAGACTGGGGCAGGACCACCTGGTCAGATCTGGAGGGACGATGGTGCCTCGTGGGAAAGGAAGCCACCTAAAAGGAGAAGGAATCCTGGAGAAGTCTCCAACTAGCCAGAGCCAATGGGAAGCGGTTGTAGGACTTAGAACTGTTTGCAATTCCAGTTTGTCCCAAGTCCTTACTCTTTGGATTTCACAGATGCCAGAGTCCCTTGGAGAGCATGTGTGCAGTACATAAAATCTGACAGCGCTGTGTCTCTAAGACACTAAGGATGAGCGAACCAGCTTGGACGCTCCCGAAACAGAGCATAAGACAGAGGGAGAGGGACCACTGTGCAGTGTTGACATCCTGGGTCCCAGGAGTTCCGCTGCCCTGTGAGAGGACGCCTGGCAGGATATAACAGTAGCACCCACATGGGGCAGGAGTGTTCATAAATATACCCGTGACTCCATGAAAAACTCAGAGTGTCCTGTCGGGCATAGCCCAGTGGGAAATGAGTGATTTCTGCTAACCTCACCCTATTAACGCCCATAGGCTGTGAAGGGCTGGGCAAAGTCCGATTACTTTTCAAGAATACGTTTGGGTCCTCTCTGATTCTGATCATTTCTTCAACTAGCCCTTCGATTAGCCTGTGGGAACATCCAGAACTCCTATGAGAGAAAACCTAGGCAGCAATATTATGTAGGATAGCTTTCTTTGCTCTGTGATTTGGTCTGTTTCTCTGTTTGATTTTCTTTATCTGTGGGAATATGAATTTCATTAATATCTCCTTGTAATGGGTAATGTGGGCCGGCATATTTGTTAAGTTCTTTGTGCCATCGAGGCTTTATCCTCCTAGAACAATAGACTTTGAAATTAGTCGAGCTCTGAACTACCCAGGTTCTCAGCTTTTATCTCATACTTTACATGTTTCCCCTAAGAACACTGTATTTGCTTTCCAGGGCTTTGGTTGTGTGCTTTATTTCCTCTATGGAAAGACTCAGGTAAAGTTTAAATTACAGCTAATTGATAGAGGCCAAGGAAGAAGATAGAAAATTTAATTAGTTTCCCTGCAAAGTAATGTGTGTTAATCTGACTTTCCACACTAGAGACTAACATATCTTAACTTAAGGTGCACACGAAATGTTCTGTTTAAATATACAGAGAGGGAGTCATTCTCCCAGCTTAGTTTCTGTCTAGACAGAGAAGAGAATTAAATCCCTTTTAAATTATAAAATGGTTCTGTGATTAGAGACATGGCTGTCTCCCAAGGCACTCACAAAACTTTCATTGACAGTTCCCACCTGTTCACACTGGATTAGGTAGGAGGCCTGGAGCAGATGCTGTTGGTGTCCCAGGCCACGTGCCCTCAGCCCGCCTCTGCTTCCAGCTGCAGTGTGGTGGGAGCTCTCCTGCAGACCCCCTCTCGGCTCAGATGCTCATGGGTCTCAGCTCTGGCCTCAGGGATTTCTCCAGCATGCAAGGCGCTGGCTCAGCCCACATGCTCCGGCCCAGAAGTGTGAGGGAATTGGTGCCCTACAGTAACCAGCACCATTGCGAGCAGGAGTTGGTGGGTAAAAGCCCCAACCCTAAGCCTGTGACCACAACGCTGCTTCATGGCTGCATGGCTCCCCTGGCAGGACAGCCTTAGTCACGCACAGCAGTCATCAGCTTGATTAAGCACCTGTTGTTGGGCCTGCTTCCTTCCCTGTCTCTCCTTCTCTCTCGGGCTTCCTGGAATCGCCTCCCAAATAAACTACTTGAGCGCATGTCTTTGTCTTTGTTCCTGCTTTTGGGTAACTCAGTATTAGAATTGCTAATTCATTTGGAGGGTTCTGTAGGCTGATCTGTAGCATAAGCTTACAGTTGACTAGCACTTGTCCATGACCATTCATTCGACAATGGCTTTGAGAGCCTGTGGTGTGCTGTGCGAGGCCAGGGTTTCAGCTATGGAACAAACAGAATGTCTGCCCGCGTGACCATTCCACACGCTTCTTTAAAACCCACAACCATGTGAGTTAGATGTTATTTGTATCCCCATTTAATGTGATAGGGGATTCTCAATTCTTTGGAGGATATAAACATAAAACAGTTAAATCTTTCTAAATACTGTTATATTTTCTCCGTGGATAGGTGTGGCCCCAGGTTTCTTCCCAGTTTTATGCATTTTCAGCCACGATTAGACAAATTCATTCCAGTTTTATGAATCCCATGCATTTTAAAACGTCAACCTTGTAATCAATTCTACGGTTTTCTCATCTCTCCTGCTGCACGTCGGCATCACCGCAGAGCGTTACAAATCCCACCACTTAGACGCTGGGGCCAGAGGCGCTGATGCCACTGGGTCGGGGTGGGGCCAGGTTTCAAAGTCTCCGGGGGATTCTGATGTGCAGCTGGGCCTGAGCGGGGAGAGTGAGGAACAGCCTGCTCTCTTCCATCCTCCACTGTTCCCTCTCCTCTGCTTGCAATTTGGTGCTGGAGCCCATTTCTACTGGTCACCACCATCGGTCCTGCTTGTTGTCCACGGGCTCAGAGAGGACAGGCAGCAGCCGCAGGCTCACTGGTGGCCAGAGGAGCTCTGAGACTTTGCTGCACTGTTGCCTGACCTTTGCCTGTGGCCTCCAGTTTCTCCAACAAGCCCGAGGGCTCTAACCTCATGTGGTCTGAGGGCAAACAGTTAAATCTTTCTAAATACTGTTAAATTGTCAAGTCAATTCTCTGCAGCTCTTGGGGCCATTCCTGCCCATCTGCCCAGCTATTCTCCCAGCAGTCCCAGTGGCCAGGCAGACACCACAGCACTTCATGTGGGTCCCCTCCCCCCCTTCCTGCGTACCGTACCTCTCACCCGTGTGCTGTACCTCTCACCTGCACACGCGATGGGGTCTCTTGGGCCTCTTTCCCTGCTTCAGGAAATGGAGCTGGAAGTGCCTCCTCCCCTACAGTGGGTTTAGGAAGCAGATGTCTCTCCACGAGAATTTTTTTACTGTTCAGGGTGGGAGAGGGCGTGTTGGTGATTGTGAAAGGGCAGTGGTAGTCAAGATGTGCCCCCATAAACCCTGAAATGGTCCCTGCTGGCACGTTTTGAATGTGCTGCTCAGGGTACTTGGCCCCTTTTGATCTTGGCCATGGGCTTTGGTAACCAATTCTAGGAAAACAAGAACCTCCCACAAAGTCCCTCACTCCATCCTGTTACACCCAGGCGAGGCACAGAGAGCAGAAGGGGCAGGTCCAGGTTGAGGTTACTGTCAAGGTCATGCTCTGAGTAGCAGACCTGAAACCTGAGCCCAGCTTCTCTCCCTGCCCCTCACATGGGTGTGGTGGTCCCAGGGGTAAGTGAGTGGGAGGGGAAGCTGCTGTTCTTTCTTGAAGTACTAACTTTTGAGGGAAAGTGACTATTTTTACACTTTTTGCTTGTGGTGGTTTCTCTGAGTTTCATGATCTGTGTGGGTTAACCTCGATCCTTTTTACTTATTTCTGCTTTTATGATAAGAAAGTTCCAGAAGCCAGAATTTGTAGTATGCAATTTGGCACCTCCTCCAGGGCTGGGAAATGCCAACTCATGTGCCCTTCTCCTGTTCTTGGGAGGACTTAAAAAAACCCTGCTATGAAATATGTGTGAGGGGTGTGTGGGGCAAGTAGTTTGCGGTAGATGCTGCTGGTGGAGGAGGTCACCGAGAGAAGGCGACCACGGTTGGCCTGAGCACAGGACCAGAGCAATGCTCCTGGGAGGCCCTCCCTTGACCTTGCAAGGTGCATTCCGAGTGCCTTCCCTAAGTTGGAAGCCGCCACAAGGATGCAGTCGTGAGGGAGTAAGGTGTTGTCCTGACCCTCTGGACTGTGTACATGACTGGCCCCCATTAGGGCCTGTGTCAAAACTTTAAGATTCTGGCGAGCAACTTGTCTTGCGAAGGCAAGGCTCATACGTCAGTTCCCTTGCATACAACCTGCCAGCTACCGAACTCGAGTGGCCTGCCTCTTACCTCTCCTTGCCCTCCCCATTTCAGATTTCACCCAGGAGACTCCCAGGGTAGGGAACTAACAACTGGTGAGCCACCCAGGAGATGGAAGAAAGGGGTCTTGGGAAAAGGGATATGAAAGATAAATCCCGGCGTGACCTCTATATCGCCTCCTGAGTACAGAATGCCCCATAAATGCCAGCTGGTCACTGCACTTGTTTGAGGAAGGGAAATGAACAGCTGCGCAGTGGGCTGGCCTCTACTGTGGGCAGTTTGGTTGGACATGGATGCCCAACTAAAGGCTGAAGTTCAAGTTAGGAAATTGGAAGAAGAGCTGAGGTTGAAAAAGAGCATTTGGTTGTTCACTACTCTGCTACCTTCAGGGCTGACAGACGAGATGGGAGAACAGGGTAAGTTGGAGACTTCAGCATGCCATCGTGCGAAGTTAGAAGATACAAGGCCTGGGAGCTTATGACAAAGCCTCTTTCTTTGGTGTCTCTTTGCCTTGTGTCTATGGGGTCGTTTCAGATTTCACCTGAGGAAGTCCCAGGGTTATGAACCAGCATATACAGAGATTAGACTGAACAAGAGATGTCAGGGGCAAGGAGAGTCCTTTACAGTGAAGTTTGCTTTTGAAGAGTTTCTGATATTAATTCATACCACATGTAATGTATATGTCATATGTACCTTTGCAGTTGAGAAAGGGAAGATGGAGAAGAGAGAGGGCAGACACAATATTCTTAAACTCATTTAATCAGCTTAAAAATATGTGGTCTTCTTAGAGGGGAGGGGCAAATTTTCCCACTTATTCTGTTTTGCCTGGATTGGGAATGGCAAATATCTTTTAATTCCCCAGTCAGCTATGTGAGGCAGTGGCTGCCTGGAGAGCTGTGAGAAGGATTCTCAGGCCATAAGCAGGTATAACAGGAAGGTAATTAATCCCTATCAGTTTAATTATCAAAACCAGTCATGGGTTTTGGAGGGGAGAACAGTTGCACTTCTGAGCTGTGTTTGCCATCCGTGGTCCAATGTCATGTTAATTCGTTGCACTCACTAGCTAGGCAACCTGAAAGACCTCCGGATTTTTTAACTTACCAGGTGTTATTATTCAGGTTCTCGGTTGCAAACTATGGGAACTTAATCAGAAAACAAAATGTATTGTAGGATATTAGGTAGCTCACTGACTTTCCAGGAAGACTGGAGAACCTAGCTTAGAAAATGGACAGCAACCAACGTAAGCTGGGCAGGCCCGCTGGTACTGCTGGGTGCTCGCCTGCCTCCAGCACCAACACTGCTCAGGACAGCCCTGAAATACTCTTGCATTTAAAAAAGTTTTTTTTTTTAAAAAAAACTTATTATGAAAAATGTCAAGCATTCAAGAGAGTATAATGAATTTCCATGCATCCATTTCCAGTCTCCCTGATTATTACAGCTCTAATTGCCTTATTGAGTCTATCCCCCACTCACATTTATTATTATTGCTGGAGAATTTTGAAGCAACCCAAAATGTCATAAGTAACTTTTAAATATTTTTTTTTCACAATTGACTTAAAAAATGTACCCACAACACTATTGTTCTAACTTGAGATGCCATCTTTCCTATAAGCTAAATATTTGCAGGATTCTAGTTGTTAGTCAGTTCTTTTTGATTCATCATCACAAGCCTATGCTCTTGGAGCCAGGGAGCTGGGGGAGGCACTGCCTGTCCCTTTGGTGATGGGAGAAGAGCCACACCTTCCTACTATTTTGGAATTACCTCCACATTAGAAGGGTGTACACAGCCTGGGCAGACAAAGTGGTAGATGAGGCATCATAGGGATTGGGACGTGCTCATACTACCATCAGATGAGTAGCTGCTTGTCAAAATTGCCATTTTGATTTCCTAATTTCCTTTGACTTATAGTGTAGCATTTTTCTATAACTTCAGGAAAATACTTCGATAGTCATTAAGCTTTGATTTAAAGTGATACAGTTTCCACCTGGATGGAAGGCTATTTTCTTCTTGGGAGGTTTATTAGCAATTACATATGTAAATCTATGCACACTTTCTCTTGATACATTCTCTTGGGAAAAATTACACCAAGAAATTATTAATGTACATGAAAACAACAGTTAAATTTCCCAGAGGATGACTGAGACATTGAATATTTTTACATATTTTAAGCCATCCACCAATATCACTTGAGGGTGAGAAAATAATGTTAAAATGATAATTTGCTCTGTTGCGATATTTTAAAATTTTGATCAGTGAATGTGTTGATATTATAGCAGAAGGAGAATTAAGGTTATGGACTATAGAGTTTCCAGGAGTAAGACGGAGATAATCACAGGCTCTTGGCTCTACCCAGTAGGATATGTGCTTAATGCAAATTTATAACATTTCCTTGTATGAGAAGTGGGATGCATATTTTTTCTTTATCTTCTTGTTTTGAATCAAATGTTCACCTTCATTTGCACTTCTTATTTTCTTTCATTGTTTTTAATCTTCGTCATCACCAGAGACCATGAATGATAATCACAATCTAATTTCTAACACCAGACGACACTGGGGACCAAAACTATCAAAATAAATTAATTCAACAAATATCTATTGATTGGTATTGATCTAAGCATTATGGAGACAAGAAGCACAGCAAATACTTCATCCTCAAGGGGATCTGGGAAGATAAGGTGTGAACATGGGAGATGAAGGCATCGGGAAGAGCTAAGGAAAAGCCTCTTAGAGTTGAGAGAGGGGAAAGAGTCTAATCCTTTTGCCCGAAGAGATCAAGGAAGGCTCTCTGGAAAAGGTGGCATCTAAGCTGGACTTTTAATCTAGTATGAGGACATTTTATATGTAGAAAGCACATTCAGGAACGTGCAGGCAGGCAAAAGGCATTGCGGACCTTAACTGGTGTGTGTGAGTGTGTGAGTGTGTGCGCGTGCGTGTGCGTGTGCGTTTAAAGAAAGAGAACAACATCCCCCAGTGAGATTCTGGCAGAAAACAAGACATTTCAGAGTTTATTAGAAAAGGCTACAAGAGACGAATGATTCATAGGTAAGTAATGAAAACTATACAGAGAAATAGTCATTGTCACATAACAGCTTCCTGGCTGGCAGGGCCCTGGTGGAGGTGCACAGCTCTACCTGGCCCAGGCCCAAGGCAGGCAGTCACTGTGGGCCTGCTGTGGGCGGGGGGCCTCCTGGCCAGTGCTCACAGGCTGCACCGGCAGGCCTTACCCACGTTTCTCACGACCTTACAGAGGTCACCTCCCTAGCTGTGACTTCTGGCTGCCCTTCACAGGCCGAAAAGGTGTTAAACCAGAAGTGAGGCAGAGTGCTTTGCACGGGGGTCTTGCTTGCAGTCTTGTGCTCACATCAGCTGCAGCAGGGTTGAGCTCAGCATGCGAATGAATGCCTTTCCACACTATGCAAGGAAGCAGAGGGCAGCCTGCCTGGGTTGGGATGTTGGCTCCAGTGCTTAGAATCTGTGTGATTTAAGACAGATGGCCTATTCTCCCTGCCTCAGTGTTGCTTCATTTGTAAATGGGGGTAACATACTATTTTCTCAGAGTTATTTCATGTACTAGTAAGTTAATAGGTATAAAGTGCCTGCCATGATTGATACCTACTGAGTTTTAGCTCTTACTGGTGCAACAAGGCATGTGGAGGGAGCCTTGGGTGGGGAGGGGTGCTGGAGCTGACCCGGGACAGCCTTGAGCCCAAGGCTAGGAGTCTGAGGCCAGAGCCCTGCTGGCTGGAAGGCCTGGGCGTGGCCTGGGTGAGGGTCTTCATCTCTGAGCCTGAGATTATTTCAGATGATTGGGAGTGATGTTAGCCCCTCACAGGTGGTGCAGGGGACCTGGGCGTTTGCTCTGGAGGAGGCCCTTGGTGTGGACCCGATGTGCCTGTGCCTGCATAAATCTGTCACACAGTGAAATGACAAGTGACTGAATCAGCGAAGAGTGTAACCCTGCTGATGGCAGGAGGGCCTTATAAAGGTGGTTCCTAAGGACTCATCCCTAAGGCAGGTCACACGAGCAATGAGGGATCACAAGATGCAAATACACGCACAGGGAGATATGCTTGTTAAACTTAGAAGACCAAGACCATGGTTAAAGGAGTGATAAGTGAAATTCAGGCGACTGTAAATCTTTGAGCTACTTTGTGCATCTTGAAGCATTGCCTTTGTTAATGAAAAGCCTTCTACTGCTTTTTTGAAAAAGTTTTGCAGAAAACATAAAAGTGAGATGACCTCAGTGAGAATTAGTACCTGGAACCCGAAAGGCTACCAAGCACACACTTCAGCTTGCTGGCGCACCGAGATGAAACAGCTCAGGATGAATTAACGTCTGAGGCCAAGTCTGAGTGTCCCAGAGGAAGCCAGCCTGGGGCAAAGGCCTGAGAAAGTGTCTGCGGTGAGCCTTTGGTGTTTATATATTCAAGGGCAGACTCCTCTGCCCAGGGCAGAAGAAAGGTCCCCATTAGTTCTGTCCTGGGTGAGCACAGGGTTTTTTAATTGATTGATTTTAGAAAGCGAGAGGAAGGGAGGAAGGGGGGAAGAGAGGAAGGGAGGGAGGGAGGGAGAGAGGGAGGGAGATAGATTTATTGTTCCACTTATTTATGCATTCATTGGTTAATTCTTGTATGTGCCCTGTTCAGGAATCGAACTTGCAACCTTGACATATCTGGATGAGGCTCTGACCAACTGAGCTAATTGGCCTGTGCCAAGCACAGATTTTCTTCAACTGCTTCCCTCCCACCCCCAATCTCTTTCTCCAGAAATTCTCAATTAGAAGATGCCCCCTCTGAAGTGCTCTTTACAGAGATGGATGGAATGTTGGCTTCTGAATATTTCTTAGAGACTACCCTGTCCATTGGTGGTTGTATTTTTTTCCAGAATAACAAAATTTAGAAAAAAATTGATGAGTACTACTGCATATTTTGCATTCTTGTTAGGGTGGTACTAGGGTGTTACCCAATAATGTTAGCCTGAGAAACTTTCATCTAATCCAACCCTCTCATTATAGAAGAAAAAAATGAGTTCCATAGATGGGGAGCAGTTTACCCACAGGTTCCCAGTTCTGCCTGTAGGTGGCAGAGATGAGACAGGGACCCAGGCTCTGCAGGTTTTCTGTTTTAGTATCCTTTCCACTACACTAAGCACAGCAAGTTGTTTACATATTATAATTGCCTGAATACCCTCTTTCCCTTGTCTGTTTGGAAAGCACCAAAGATTAAGGGTCTCATTCTGTACATGCTGGCATCACTTGGGATGTTGATATTCAAGAAGGGTATGAAACTATCCAGCAGCTCTGTTTTAAGTTCTTGATATTTTCAAATGTCTCCAGTGATGAGCATTTGTTTGAAGAAAAAAGCTTAAAATAGGGCAGAGTATCTTCCTCTCCATCAGAAAAATGCCTACAGCTCTGTCTTTTTTAGCCTTCTGACATTTCCCAGAGAACCGGGCAGACACTACACAGCAATTTAGAAATAATTTGTAGGACCGTGTTTCCCTAAATGGTGTGTGAGATGATTTAAAGTAGTATAAAGATCAGACCTTTTATTTTTATAGTAAAATAAGTAGGTATTTATTTTAATGAATATAACAAATCCTATCTAATAAAGAGGGAATATGCAAATGGACTGTCACAAAGATGGCAGCACCCATAGCCACAAGATGGTGACCAGTCTCCTCAGCCCTGCCGGAGTCCCCAGTCCTTTCAGTCCTGCTGGGGGGCAGCTGAAGTCCCCCAGTCCTTTCAGCCCCTCCATGAGGCTGGATGCTGCATCCATCTGCATGGGTGCAGGCACACACAAGTGGGCAGGGACTTGAGTCTGGGTCTCCTGGCGCAGGAGGACTTGATGCTGTGTCCCCATGGGCACCGGCCCAGACTCTGACAGCAGGGAGGAGAGAGTCCCACCCCCACAGAATCAGCCAGAATCAGCCGTTGGTCAGTCAGCTCTCTCATTCACCTGCATCTCAGACCCTGACAGCAAGGAGGTGAGAATATGTCTAAAGAGCAACTATTGATACAAGATAGCTCTGCAGCCGAAAGAAGCCAGCATTATCAACAGAAAATGTCTAAAGACAAACGTGCCTCTGAAGTTGAAAGAAGGCAGTGGTGACGACAGAATATGTCTAAAGAACAGTCATCAACAAGTATTACCAATACTGGTAGGAACTGCCCTCTCAGTGAAAATGGAGTACATGAGGATGCAATCCTTGAACATAGTTGTGATGGGATGACAGATGTCAATTTTGCCTATCACTAAACTAGAGGCCTGATGCACGAAGATTTGTGCAAGAATGGGCCTTCCTTCCCCTGGCTGTCAGCACTGCCTTCACTCCGGCCAGAGCCGCCTTTCTGCCTTTGCTCCGCTGGCAACTGCCTTTCCGCCTTCCCATGCTGCCTAGAGGCCTGGAGTGGCTGGGGTGGTGCAGAATGCCTCGGTCATCGCCCCCGCCCCTGGCCACTTGGTACCTGTGTATGAAAATTAACCCACCATCTTTTTTTTTTTTGGGTTAATTTGCATACTCACTCCTGATTGGCTGGTGGGCATCATGAAGGTACAGTCAATTTGCATCTTTCTCTTTTATTAGTGTAGAGTTCTCTGATGAAAAACCATCTGATGGGAAATTTACTTGATGTTGTAGGAAAGGTAAAGTCTGTCCAAATGATATACATTTTCCAGAATACTTGGCATATTTTAAAAGATTAATGACAAATGAGGATTCTGACAGTAAAAATTTCATGGAAAATATTTGTTCCATAAATAGTACTTTTGCTTTTGCTTCCATGGGTGCAAATATTGCATCGCCATCAGGATATGGGCCATACTGTTTTAGAATACACGGACAAGTTTATCACCATACTGGAACTTTACATCCTTCGGATGGTGTTTCTTGGAAGTTTGCCCAACTCTATATTTTGATACAGCCAAAGCAACAAGTAAAAGATTAGCAATGCCAGAAAACCAGGGCTGCTCAGAAAGACTCATGATCAACATCAACAACCTCATGCATGAAATAAATTAACAAAATCATACAAGATGGTAGATGAGGTAGAAAAGGAAGCCCAATCTGAAGCAGCAGCAAAAGGTATTGCTCCCACAGAAGTAACAATGGTGATTAAATATGATCATAACAGTGACCCAGGTAGATATAATTCTCCTTGTGTAACTGAGGTTGCTGTCATATTCAGAAACGAAGATGGAGAACCTCCTTTTGAAAGGGACTTGCTCTTTCATTGTAAACCAGATCCCAATAACCCAAATGCCACTGAAATGAAACAAATCAATATCCTGTTTCCTACATTAGATGTAATGACATATCCTATTCTTTTTCCACATGGTGAAAAAGGCTGGGGAACAGACATTGCATTAAGACTCAGAGACAACAGTGTAATCAACAATAATACAAGACAAAATGTAAGGACACGAGTCACACAAATACAGTATTATGGATTTCATCTCTCTGTTGTGGGACATGTTCAATCCTATTTTAAATGTAGGAAAATCAACTCAACAGTTTATTGTGGATTCATATTCAAAAAGGAAGGCCAATCGGATAAATTTCATTAAAGCAAACCAATCTAAGTTGAGAGTTGAAAAATATAGTTGGTTGATGGATTATCTTAAATTTAGATCTGAAAATGACACAGTGCCAATTGGTAAAATACTCCCATCATCTTTTAAGGGTAGTCCCAGAAATATGCAGCAGCAATATCAGGATGCTATGGCAATTGTAACGAAGTATGACAAGCCCGATTTATTTATAACCATGATATGCAACCCCAAATGGGCAGATATTAGAAACAATTTACAATGCTGGGAAAAAGTTGAAAACAGACCTGACTTGGTAGCCAGAGTTTTTAATATTAAGCTGAATGCTCTTTTAAATGATATATCTAAATTCCATTTATTTGGCAAAGTATTAGCTAAAATTCATCTCATTGAATTTTAGAAACGTGGACTGCCTCACGCTCACATATTGATATTAGTGAATCCAAATTACGAACAGAAGATGGCATTGACCGTATAGTTAAAGCAGAAATTCCAGATGAAGACCAGTGTCTTCGACTTCTTCAAATTGTAAAATCAAATATGGTACATAGACCATGGGGAATACAAAATCCAAATAGTCCATGTATGGAAAATGGAAATTCAAAAGAATTTCAAAATGCGACCTTTGGAAATATTGATGCATATCCCAAATACAAACAAAGATCTGGTAGTACCATTTCTATTGGAAATAAAGTTGTCGATAACACTTGGATTGTCCCTTATAACCCATATTTGTGCCTCAAATATAACTGCCATATAAATGTTCAAGTCTGCGCATCGATTAAGTGTCAAATACTTATTTAAATACATTTATATAGGGCACAATTGTGCAAATATTTGAATTTCTGAAAAAAATATTATCAATCATGACGAAGTACAGGACAGGACTTCATTAACTTAATGTATGTGAGCACTCCTGAGGCTGTTTGGAGACTTTTTGCAATGTGAATGCATGACCAATCTCATGCAATCACAAGATTAGCTAATCATTTGCCAAATGATCAGAATTCGTATTTTCATACTGATGATTTTGCTGATGTTTTAGGTAGGGCTAAAAGGCATAACTCGACTTTGATGGCTTGGTTCTTATTGAGTAGAGAAGATTCCGACGCACGTAATTATTATTGGGAGATTCCACAGCGTTTAATAATTCTTTGTGGACAAAATACCGAAGGGGTGGGAATAAAGTGTTAGGTAGACTGTTCACTGTGAGCTTTAGAGAGCCAGGACGATATTACCTTAGACTTTTGCTTCTGCATGTAAAAGGTGCGGTAAGTTTTGATGATCTGTGAACTGTAGGAGGTGTAATTTATGATACATTTCACGAAGCTGCTGAACACCGAGGATTATTACTTGATGACACTATCTGGAAAGATACGATTGATGATGCAATCATCCTTAATATGCCCAAACAACTACGGCAACTTTTTGCGTACATATGTGTGTTTGGATGTCCTTCTGCTGCAGACAAATTATGGGATGAGAATAAATCTCATTTTATTGAAGATTTCTGTTGGAAATTACACCGAAGAGAAGGTGCCTGGGTAAACTGTGAAATGCATGCCTTTAACAAAATTCAAGTGGTATTCACAATGCATGGAGTGAAATATTCACATTTCAAACTTCCGGACTATCCTTTATTAATGAATGCAAATACATGTGATGAATCATACAAGCAACAACAGGCAGAGGTTTTGATAAATTCTCTGAATAATGAACAGTTGTCAGCCTTTCAGACTATAACTTCAGCCACTGAAGATCAAACTGTACACCCCAAATGCTTTTTCTTGGATAGTCCAGGTGGTAGTGGAAAAACATCAATACTAATAAAAGAGAAAAATGGTAATTGGTGTACGAGCTACCCTTTTCATTGGCTAATCAGGGCTATATGCAAATTAACTGCCAACTAAGATTGGCAGTTAACTGCCAACAAGATGGCGGTTAATTTGCATATGTAGGCACAATGCAGGGAGACGAAAGGGAAAGCAGGAAGAAGCCCCCTGCCACTGACAGTGATTGGAAACCCAGGGGGGAGCTAAGAGCTGGGGGGCAGGGCAAAGGCAGCCCTGGGGCCGCCTTTGCCCTGCCCCCCAGCCATGATTGGAGAATCAGGTGCCTTTCCGCCCTGGCCAGTGATAGCAGGAAGTAGGGGTGGAGCCAGCGATGGGAGCTGGGCACGGTCGAAGCTGGCAGTCCTGGGAGCTAGGGGTCCCTTGCCTGGGCCTAAAGTGAAGCCCATGATCGCGGGGCCGCTGCAGCTGCGGGTCCCCGCTGCCCGGGCCGGACGCCAAGGCCAGAGGCTTCAGGCCTGGGCAAGGGGCCGATCCTGCGATTGGAGGGTGATGCAGGTCAACGCCTGAGGGCTCCCAGTATGTGAGAGGGGGCAGGCTGGGCTGAGGGACACTCCCCGCCCCCCCCCCACACACCCAGTGCACGAATTTCGTGCACCGGGCCCCTAGCATCTGTTTAAAGTTTTAATACATTACATTAGAGATCGTGGTGATAGTTTTACCCACAGCATCTACAGGAATTGCTGCAAATTTACTTCTTGGTGGAAGAACCTTTCATTCCCAATATAAATTACCAATTCCATTAAATGAAACTTCAATTTCTAGACTCGCTATAAAGAGTGAAGTTGCTAAAACCATTAAAAAGGCCCCACTTCTTATTGATGAATGCACCATGGCATCCAGTCATGCTATAAACACCATAGACAGATTACTAAGATAAATTATGAATTTGAATGTTGCATTTGGTGGCAAAGTTCTCCTTCTTGGAGGAGATTTTTGACAATGTCTCAGTATTGTGCCACATGCTATGCGATCGGCCCCAGTACAAATGAGTTTAAAGTACTGCAATGTTTGGGGATGTTTCAGAAAGTTGTCTCTTAAAACAAATATGAGATCAGAGGATTCTACTTATAGTGGATGGCTAGTAAAACTTGGAGATGGCAAACTTGGTAGCAGTTTTCATTTAGGAATGGATATTATTGAAATCCCCCATGAAATGATTTGTAAAGGACCTATTATTGAAGCTACCTTTGGAAATAGCATATCTATAGATAATATTAAAAATATACCTAAATGTGTGATTCTTTGTCCAAAAAATGAGCAAGTTCAAAAATTGAATGAAAAAATTTTGGATATACTTGATAGATTTTCACACATGTTTGAGTGATGATTCCATTGACTCAATAGATGATGCTGAAAAGGAAAATTTTCCCATCAAATTTCTTAATAGTATTACTCCTTCGGGAATGCTGTGTCATAAATTAAAATTGAAAGGGGGTGCAATCATCATGCTATTGAGAAATCTTAATAGTAAATGGGGTCTTCGTAATGGTACTAGATTTATTATAAAAAGATTACGACCTAACATAATTGAAGCTGAAGTATTAACACATTGTATGCGGGAAACGTATTTATACATTTTATGTTGACTGGTAGTAGAGCGCGGGACACGTATTAATACGTTTTTTATAGACTAGCGGTAGAATGCAGGTAACGTATAAATATGTTTATTTTTATACTTTTTTAGTGCTCTAAAGTGATTAACACATACAATGGTGAATTATGTATGTACTTCCAGGTATAATGGTAATCTATTCAACTGCGTAGAGTCAAACCTTCACACAATTCTCTGCCTCGTCACACATTCAGTGCGATTCTAAGAAAAATAATTCAGTATACATTTTATAGTAAATCACAAAAAGATTCATTGAAAAAAAATATGTAAAACTAAAGTTATCGTAATTTTACTGAACGTTGCCATTTGCACAAAAAATTAGCAAAAATGGCCTGCGCCACCTGTTAGCGCACAATAAAAACTACCCGCAAGCAATGTGTTAACAGGATCTGCAGAGGGAGAGGTTGTTCTGATTCCAAGAATTGATTTGTCCCCATCTGACACTGGCCTCCCATTTAAATTGACAAGTTTCCCATGATGCCAGCATTTGCAATGACTATTAATAAATTACAAGCACAAACTCTAGACAGAGTAGGAATATTCCTACCTGAACCCGTTTTCACACATGGTCAGTTATATGTTGCTTTCTCTCGAGTTCTAAGAGCGTGTGACATTAAAGTTATAAATACTTCATCACAAGGGAAATTAGTCAAGCACTCTGAAAGTGTTTTCACTCTTAATGTGGTATACAGGGAGATATTAGAATAAGTTTAATCACTTTATCAGTCATTGCATCAATGTTATTTTTATATCATGTTTTTGCTGTTTTCATATCTCATGTTTTTGTTTTTATGTCTTTGTTATTGTTATCTGATTTTGTTGTTTATTAATAAATTCATATATTATTTCAATATACATTTTACTCATTTCCTTTCATCTCTCACACTTCTATTATAGAGAAAGGGCAAATAACAATATTAAAATATTTCCTCTAATTCCCTTTTAATGTGCATGAATTTTGTGCACTGGGCCACTAGTATCTAATAAAATATAATTAGTGTAATAAACCTATAACATTTTATTGTTTGGAATGGAGCTAAGTAAAAAAGCAAGTTGCTTTAAAGAAAACATTAAATAATGATATAACTGGTACCCTAAACTTTTCAAAAATTGGAAGTGATATTCAAAATTATACACACACAACTACAGTTTGGGAAATACTCATCAAGGCCACACGCCACATGCATAGCTCGAGCAGTTGTGACAGTCACTCAACTGGAGAGCATCACAATGGGACCCACGGTTAGTTTGCAGCTGTAAATGACTTTTCATTCCTGGGAATAGGGAGGAACTTAATCTCAGCCCCTTCACGAGTAGGAAGCATGATCCAGTGCTTTCCCCAGGTGGATTCAGGATTCTCTTCTCAGTCCCATCGTGGCCCCATCCTGCTCCCTTTCCTCCAAGGAGTTCCCTTTGGGGATGATTGCAAGTTGGAGGGAGGAGTGCAGGCTTCCTCTCAGCCTCCTGGGTTCCTCTGCCAGGGCTGTGTCTGCACACCTGCCGCAGGTGGATCACTAAGTCCAGCCTGTAGTGTGGGTAGCCCAGGTTGCCAACTGCACTTTTGGCCCTGTCCTATAAGGGCTAATAGACTCCAGTGGCCAGAGAGAGCCCTCCATCCACTGGCCTAAGAAGCCCTGTTTGTGTAACAAATGGTGGGTGCCCCAGGGATAGGGGTGCAGCACCCAAAGCATCTGCAGCAGGTGCTCGTTACATTCAGTATATACTTGCTCATCTGCTATAGAGTGTGTGTGTCCCCACACTGGAACACAGGCTTTTTGAGGCAGGAGTTTGGTCTGGTTCATACACTGCAGCCAGAACGATGTGGAGTGCGTAGCATGGGCTCCATTCACTTGTGGTGAGATAATGAGTCGATTTCTCATGGATCTCAAGGAAAGGATGTGAGCATCAGTGGCTTTGGTGTACCTGGACTATTAGCTCACAGCTCCAGAGATACCCAGGTGTACTGGTTAATAATGAGGATTTTGTAATCGAAGAAAACATCAAAAGTGCTTTATTCAAAGTAATGTCCATCACTAGCTACACATTTCCCCCATATTTCAGGTAATTTGTGGGTACCGTCCCAATAGAACTTTTCTTGTTTTGAGGCAAACCATTCAGAGACCTAATTGCTTATAAATGATCGGAAATAGTTTGCTGAGCAACGTTTAATCTTTCTGCAAGTTGTTTTTGAGTGTGACACTCATCTTCATCCAATAATGCTTGTAATTATTGATCTTCAAACTTTATCAGTTGACCTGAATGTTCTTTATCTTTCACATAGAAATCATCACTTTTGAAGTGTTTAAACCAGCGTTCACAAGTTTCTTGAGATGGAGCACATTCACCATAAGCTTTCCAAAGTATATAACTTTCAGCAGCACTTTTCTTCAAAATAGAGTAACGAAATAAAACTTCCCTAAAATGCTCTTCTTTTGGCACGAAATTCAACATTTTTAAGGGTAAAAATATCTATGATGTTAACTCCTTCAGCAAATTTGAAATATGAAGTTTTGAAGCTTGCTGTCAATACAAAATAGTATACATATCAAATCGCATATATATCAACATATGTGTAACTCCATCTATTGGAAAAAAAAAAACCCCGATTAACTGGTACACCTGGTATATGCTTCTTACAGTTCTATCTTCAGTCAGAGCAGATTGCATGGCAAAGAATGAGCTAAATAATTCCTTCATGATCTCAATGATCAAATTGTCAATTTCTTTTTGCATTGCCCTCATATTTCTAATTCCTATATCAATATCCCATACCAGGATCTTTCTTAAACTTCTCTAAGCATAATGACCCAAACTGCTGCTGAAGTGTTCCAGGTTAAGGTGACTTTATGTTACTCTCCCATTCAAAGTCCCGGTGGCTTTCTACTAACATTGTAATACAAACCACAAGGCTAAGGGGTTCTAAAGTCTTGCAACTTTGGCCCTCCACACACTATCTACTAGCTGGTATCACCCCGCGACTTTAAAATCTCTTTACAGTGGGGCCTTGACTTACAAGTGTCCCTACTAACCAGTTTTTCGAGATACGAGCCGTCTCTCGGCCGATTTTTTGCTTTGAGTTGTGAGCTAAAATTCGGGTTACGAGCTAGCTTCAGATACCCCACTGC
This sequence comes from Myotis daubentonii, assembly GCF_963259705.1. Taxonomy (NCBI): domain Eukaryota; kingdom Metazoa; phylum Chordata; class Mammalia; order Chiroptera; family Vespertilionidae; genus Myotis; species Myotis daubentonii. The sequence continues at coordinate 10,937,803 of NC_081852.1, forward strand.
TAGTTGGTGCAGTGAACGTCACAGTGAATGCCACATCAGCCCAGCATCGCGTCTCACTCGTTCACTTTAAGCGGTTAGCTCTTAGTTGAAGCATCAGAGTTGTGCTTGCATTTGTGCTTGCAGTTATTTTGCAAAACTTCTTTTTTTCAACCATGGAACTGAAGAAAGTAAGTGCAAAGGACAGTGCTGAGAAGAAGAAGCGGATGATGTGCATTGAATTAAAGAAATTATCAAAAAACATGACCAAGGTGTGCGTGTAATTGACTTGGCGAAGCAGTACAAGCTCAGCACTTCTACAATCTGCACCACACTGAAGCAGAAGGAGTCGATACAGGCTACAACTCCTTGCAGTGATAAATTTAATTCATTCAAGATGGCAAAGATGTCAACCAAGTAAGCTATTTTCTGTTCACTTTTATCGCCAAAAAGTGCTTTGAACTGTGGTCTTGCTTTCTGATTAAAAAACGTTTTGAGTTCATCACAAAGCTCAAAAACACGTTTTAAAATTTTTCCTCTCGACAACCATCTCACTTCAGTGTGAAATAGCAGAGCATTGTTCTGCGCATCCAACTCGTTGCACAGTTGCGAAAACAGTCGACTGTTTAAAGTGCTCGCCTTTACAAAATTGACACAACTTATGACACTTTTCATTACTTCTTATAACTCTTGTGGCAGTGTCTTTATTGCTAGTATTTGCCGATGAATCATACAGTGAGTTCCCATGACTTTCGGTGACTCCTTCAGTACCAAATTTTGAAATCCAGATTGACATCCTAGCATAGCTGGAGCACCATCTGTGCAAACACCACAAACCTTTTCCCAAGAAATCTTATGATCTTTCAGAAATGAACAAACTGTGTCAAATACATCACGTGCAGTAGTTGTCGCTTCAAGAGGTTTGCAAAAAAGAAACTCACCTTTAAAGTCGCCATCGTTAATATACCTCATGTAAACCAGTAACTGTGAATAGTTTGCAAAGTCTGTGGATTCATCAAGCTGGATACTAAATATTGGAAGTGGAGATTTAATCTCCTGGGTTACCTGATCAAGAATTTCAGCAGACATGTCATCTATTCTTCTGCGGACAGTGTCGTTAGAGAAGGAAATTGCACTCAATTTCGTAATAAATTCGTCTCCGATCATAACTTGAACAATGTCTTTGACTGCTGGCAACAGTAAATCCTCAGCAATGGTGTGAGGTTTCATAGCTCTGGCAATTCTGAGTGCCACCAAATATGAAGCTTCAACAGCTGCTATGTTTGTTTGTGGTACTTGCCACCAGTGTCAAGTCTGGCTTTCTTGAGTCCATCAGCTTTGCTTCTAAAATAGTTGGTACCCTCGCCGGCAAAGCTCGGATGCTTGCTATCAAAATGGCGTTTTAGTTTGTTAGGCTCCATAGATTCGGCTGATAGAACTTCACAACAAATAACACGTTGCAGTTTCTCAATTCCTGCTGTAATTATTGAGGTCAAACCATACTGTAAAAAATCCTCACTATATTTTCTTTTCTTAACATTCTTCTCTACATGATCCATTGTCATGGGACGGTTTGCTAATGAAAATAATATATAACAATAGCTTTAATAATACAAAAGATGATACATGGCATAGTTCAATCAATACAGTTCATTAAAGTTTCCTATGATTTACCATTTTGTGTTTTTTTTTACATACCTGTTACTATCACAAGGTGGCAGTATTCATATCAACCACTGCTGAATATAAAAAGACTGATCAGCATCCAGATTAAGTTCCCATGGTACAGATATATATATATTTTTTGCAGTAGTTGATTTTACAGTACATGACTTTACATTTACCCAGTAATTATAACTCATGAAGTGTTGTTTTACCTCCAATACTGCTGCTTTTAACAGAGTAGCTGCTTTCTACATAGTAGCTGCTCTCTACATGTGTGACTGGTCTGCATAAGTACATTATGGTGCCAACCTTGTCACATACACCTGTATTTGTACGAGGTGTATGTGATGGGGTTGGCGCAATGTCATCACTCTGGGTACTGTATGTGGGCGTATCTGCATGTGGGCGAACTTGCCTGGAGATGATAGAGGAGCAGTGTCACAGTTCCTAAGACCATCGAAAATATGTGTTTTCCGATGGTCTTAGGCGACCCCTGTGAAAGGGTCGTTTGACCCCCAAAGGGGTCGCGACCCACAGGTTGAGAACCGCTGCTCTACACATTTATATTGTTTGCTGAGACAGTACTATATAGGATAGAGGCCTGGTGCACGGGTGGGGGCCAGCTGGTTTGCCCTGAAGGGTGTCCTGGATCAGGGTGGGGATCCCCACTGGGGTGCCTGGCCAGCCTGGGCAAGGCGCTGATGACTGTTTGCATCTGGTCACACACCCTTCAGGGTGGAGGTCCCTACTGGGGTGCCTGGCCAGTCTGGGTGAGGGGCTGAGGGCTGTTTTCATGCTGGCGGGTAACTGAAGCTCCCAACCGCTCCTTTTTTTCTTTTTTCTTTTCTTTTTATTCTGGGCCAGCTTTAGCTCTGAGGCTTGGCTGCTGAAAGCAGGTATCTGGTTTGTTTGGGTTCTATAATCGAAACACTGTTTCAACTCCAGCTCTGAGATCCCGGCTGGCTGAAAGCAGGTTTCTGGGGTTTTGTTTAGCTTCTATATTTGTAACAATGTTTCAAACTGCAAGCTCAGAGGCCAGCAAGGCAGGCGGGGAACGTTGGAGTCCTCTGTCACTGAAGCAAGCAAGCCTCATGTTAGTTTCAAGCTGCCTGTCTGCCAGCCGCCATCTTGGCTGGCAGTTAATTTGAATATCTCGCTGATTAGCCAATGGGAAGGGTAGCAGAGGTATGGCTAATTACCATGTTTCTCTTTTATTAGATAGGATTTTAATATTTTAATTACATAAATATTCACCGGCCACTTAGGGACATCCTCTGAGGGGTCCCGGACTGCGAGAGGGGCAGGTCGGGCTGAGGGACGCCCCCCCCCCCCCGCCCAACTCCAGTGCACGAATGTCATGCACCGGGCCTCCACTATTGTAATAACCATGTGTTAATGTAAAAAACCATTGAAACCTGTAAAGAACTTTTGTGAGTTTATTTGAGCCAAACTGTCGACATATGCTGGGAAGCAGAACCTCAACAAATTGAGATAATGCTCCAGAGAATGGCGGGTTACATATGCATTTATACATTGCAATCAAAGGAAAGGGATGTAGGTGGGTTACATGAAATCCATTGGTGATAGACTAGAGAGGCAGGAGAAAGAAAAGCCAGGGAACCCCTGAAATTGGATAAAAAGTAAAATGATGGACACATACCTAGGTGGGTGCAGAAACAATTAACATGATAATGAAGGAATCTGTGGTATCTGTCCTCGCACCCAGCACATTAGGTTGTGCCCCAAGGGCTCCGGAAAAAGGGAAGTTAACAAGTTACCCAGACATTTCAAAAGGTATGTTATCATAGATGCAAAAAGACAGATACGCTCAGTTAAGCTAAAGGTTGATCTTGTCAGTGAAGATACCAGCCTAGGATGTAACTACCCACCATAACTGCTTTTAGTTAAAGTTTAATTTCAGACCATCCTTTTTGGTTACATTAGGTCTCTGAGTGTGCAAGACTGCCTTGCAGGCCTCCCCTGAGCTGGTCAGGTTAGCATGTGGCCCCTTTTGTCCACACATGTATGGTGCCAAGTAGGTACTGGAAATATCAAGAGGAACACTTTATATGATTGTCTAAGCACCAATACAAAATAATATTAAGTGTAAACTGTAATCAAAAAATAAAATTTAAATTTTAAAAAATCACATGGGATGTCAGAGATGATACAGAGCAGCACAAATGGAGGGGAAGACAGGCTGCAGTATTATAGAGTCAAGCTGGGCCTGTTGAAGAATCCGACAGCTGAGCAAATGCTAGGAGAAGACCTGGGGGAGTCATATCCCAGACACAGGCACTCACCCACTGCTGCCGCAGAGGAATGGCAAGGAGACCGTGGGGATGGATAGGAATACGGAAAGTGGGTAGGTCAGAGGGAGGGGGGTCAGATTTCAGAGGGACTGGCAGACAGTTGGGAGGACTTCAGCCTCTGCTCGCAGTGCGTTGAGAGGCACTGCAGAATTTTGCACAGAAGAGGTTATGAGCTCTGACATTGTAAAGGATCCTTCTAGGTGCTGTGTGAGGAGACTATAATAGAGTGAGGGTGAAGAAGGAGCTCCGTTAGGAAGCTCTCACAATCATCTTAGGAAGGAGGTGGCAGTGTCTTGCATCAAATGACAGCAGAGGAGGTGAGTACAGAGACGTTCAGAGCGGCCCACACATTCCCTTTCCACAGCACAAGCGTCTGATACTGCTCTGGACAACCAACACGAGATTTGAGATTGCTCATTTTTTGAGGGTAATTGTAAACTGTAGCATCTGTTCTGGCCCAAGCTCTCTGGCACATTTATTACAGATGGACGATGCCTGTGACTGCTGCTGACAAGGGAAGGCAGACCCCATGCAGTCAGCCTTCCTCTGGGGATTCCAATCATTTCCATTCACCAAAATGCGTTTAACTCCTCAGCTGTGAATGTTCAGGAAGCCTTTCCCATTAGTTACCTAGGGCATCATCAACATATTCAGTCTGTGCTTTGGTTTCAGCATAAGAGAAATGTTTTCTCACCAGATGTTTTATTTACTAGCACTGTTTTGAGAAATAACTTATTTTACTTCAGAATGAAAACCTGTACATTGATCAATTTTATCTAATACCAAATCATATTAGACTATAATGTAAAGGCCAAATATTTATCTTACCTGATATTTTTGTGCAGCTGGGTTTTTTAATGGGATTCAGGGATCAGAACCCAAGCCAGGCTCTGGACTATGGCATCTAACTAGAGGTCCAGGTAACTCAGGTGCAGACAAGTACAGATTCTAAGTTAAGTTGGTGATAAATTTAGAGAACAGCATAGAATTTATCCCTGAGCCTGCAGTCGGGCCCTTTAAAGTGATTGAAAGTGTGAACCAATCTCAGGAACTAACATGAAGTTCAGAGCATTGTCAATGCTAGACAGAGCCATGCGGTTTGGAATTAGATATCATCAGTCAAGTGTGAGCAGAGGTTAATGCAAATCCTGCCTCCGGCTGGGCAGGTTATGTGTGAGGTGGGAGATCAAGGAAGAAGCTGCCAGAAGAAAAGACCCTGTTTTCAGTGAGAGCCCCCTGCACTCGGTGCACAGAGAGTGCATCTCTGTCCACACAGCAGCACCAAGGAGAGAGGTTTTGCCCGTCACCTTTTTTATTTTGATAGCAGACCATGTGGGGAAGCAGGGACAGGGTGCTCTCAGGGCCTGGTGGAGGGCTGAGTCGTCAGGGCAATGTTCTGGGAAGGCAGTGGTGAAAGCCTGAATTTTATTTTCTTTAAAAAATATATTTTTATTGCTTTCAGAGAGGAAAGGAGAGGGAGAGAGAGAGAGAGATAGAAACATCAATGATGAGAGATAATCATTGATTGGCTGTCCACTGCACGCCCCTTCCCACTGGGGATCGGGCCCAACTGCAACCTAGGCATGTGCCCCAACTGGGAATCAAACCATGACCTCCTGGTTCATCGGTCGACGCTCAACCACTGAGCCATGCTGGGTGGGTGAGCCTTAATTTTCTCATCTGCAGTGCAGGAATGACAGCAGCACCAAATCGCAAGTCTGTTAGAAGGATTCCATGAGATGCTCCATATCGGGTACCTAGCACTTACACATAGTAAAACATTAAAACATGCTAGATATAGTCATTGTTTTTATTCTTAATGAATGAACATAATTATGGTTTGATGTGGCAAGTTCCCCAAAATTATGTCTTTCATTTTAAATTTAACTTCCAGCTCAGAAGCCATGGGATGGCTGGGCTAGTTGAAGAGTGTGGGACACCATGGTCTCTGGAACAGGGTGAAGGTCCTGCAGTCCTTGCTTCAAGGAGATAAAGAATAGCTAAGAAAACATGTCAAGCTGATCCAGGTTTTAAGGAACCAGGAATCACATTCTTGGAAAACATGATTCTTAAGTATACCTGTTAAGTCCCAGTACTACCAAAGATTAGTTGTGGATAACAGGAAATATTAAAATAATGGAAGTAGAAAAGGGTTGTTTTCTCTCCAACTAAAGGAACCTGGCCAGTTTGGTGCCTCTGTGATCATCAGCTATACAGCCTTTCTTGTTGCTCTGCTGTGTCCCCCTTAGGATTCTGCCCCCTTGGCTCAGGATGGCAGCTTAGGCTCAGCCACCAAATCTACATTCCAGCCAGGAAAGGACTAGCAAGAGCAGGGCTTCCTCCATTGAGGAATCGTCTCAGGGTCCCACACAACACTTCCACTGAGACTCCATTGTGCAGAGCTGGTTGCGTGGCCACACCTAGCACCAGTGGTGGCTGGAAATTTAGTCTTTATTTCTGGTGGCCCTATGCTCAGCGAAACATAGGGGATTCTTTTACTAGTAAGAAGGGAGAATGGATACTGGGGGGCAATGGATCGTGTGTCACACGTCCCTGCCCTTTGTTCTGCAGCAGATCTGGCTAGGCACATGGCCCTGCTATGCTGAAGGGTGTTTCTGCCCAGATTAGAAACTTGGAATTTAGAGATGCCAAGTTCCTTCCCCAAGATGCCGCAGTGAGTGGGGGAGACAGGATGTGAGCACAGGTCAGTGGCTGGCAGAGAGCTTCTTTGTTCACCAGGAAGCTGCTGTCAGGAACAGATGGCAAGGTTCAGTGGTCATGGCTGTGACGCCACCCAAACTGGCACATGTGTGCACCAGGCAAATTTGCTCTGAAAATGAAGAATGATGGCTCGTTGGCCTGTACATCCTCTGCTCATCTAGTGGCAGGTCAGGTGCATGTGGACCAAATAGGCCAGACTCTGGGGCTAGAACTTTTGTCCCAGAAGCTTCTCCTGGAATGCTGAGAGTCAAAACAAGATAAAGGGCTTTTCTGAGTGGTTAATAAAGGAGCAATTTGGCTTTTTTGTTGTTGTTGTTTTTATTGATTTTAGAGAAAGAAGTATGGAGAGTTGGAAACATCTATGAGAGAACCATTGATCAGCTGCCTCCTGCAGGCCACCTGCTGGGGATCAAGCCCACAACCCAGGCATGTACCCCGACTAGGCATCAAATTGTGATTTCCTGGTTCATGAATTGAGCTCAACCACTGAGCCACACCAGCTGGCATAATATTTTTATTTTTTAAATCTTCATCCAAAGAGTAAGAATCTTTTTTCCATTGTTTTTTTTTTTTTGAGATAGAGAGAGAGAGAGAAAGTGGAAGGGAGGGGGAAAGAGGAGAGAGACACATCTAGGTGAGAGACACATTGACCAGTTGACAGGCAATCAAACCTGGTGCACAGGCGAACACTCTAACCACACCGGCCAGGGCTGGAAAAGTGGCATAGTAGTTCATCTTTCAGAATGCAATGCTCATATTCTTTCTCTCCTCTTATTCTTCCCTCTCTTCCTTTTCCTTTTCCCCTGTCACTGTCGTCGTCTCCTCCTCCTCCTCCTCCTCCTCCTCCCCCTCCTCCTCCTCCTCCTCCTCTTCCTCCTTCTTCTTGTTTTTCTTCTTCTTGTTCTTGTTCTTCTTCTCCTTCTCCTTCTCCTTCTCCTTCCCCTTCTCCTTCTTCTCCTTCTTGTTCTCCTTCTCCTTCTCCTCCTCCCCCCTCCCCCTCCCGCTCCCCTCCCCTCCCTCCCCTCCCCCTCCCCTCCCCCTTCCTCCTCCCCCCTCCCCCTCCCCCTTCTCTCTCTCTCTCTCTCTCTCTCTCTCTCTCTCTCTCTCTCTTAGCTTTTGTTCATGGATAACTTATTCATGGATAACTTATAAATTTGTCACAATACTACAGCCTTTTATTTTCACTGGGAAATTTCACTTAATCAATTTTAATGACCTTCACACTATTTAAAACCCAAGGAATGCTCCATTAAATCAAACAAAGAAAGCAGAAGCAGAGGCTCCACAGCACACTGGTGTAATAGTTGGTAAGAGACAGGCTCACAGCTAGAAATGAATGCTGTGGTTGGTCTTGACAGAAGCAGTACCCAGGCCCTGCAGGGCTCGGCAGCAGAGAGGCCGAAGGCACTGGGAGCTTCCTTTAGGGATCTGGGAAGCATTTGTTTCCTTGACAATTTCTTTTATCTGGCACTTACCACCCAGCTCAGATGTTAGACATGTTGTCAGGCTGCAGGGTACTGAAGGAATCACACCAAAATTAAGGAGAAGTGTGCTCTCTCAGAAGAAACATGGGCTGTGGAATCAGATTCATCGTCGTTCAGTGGCTGCTTCTGTTATTTTCTAGACGTGGGACCCTAGGTTGGCCTTTGAACTCAGTTTCTTCAACTATATAATAGGAAGAATGATAACTGATTTATAGAGGAGATTTTAGAAGACATATCTCTATTGCTGTATATCTCTATATATCCTAAAATATTGTTTTTTTAGTTTTTGTAATGTGTGTATTTGTTTTAAATTTTGTTTTATTGCTTAAAGTATTACAAAGAGTATTACATATGTCTCCTTTCCCCCCCATCCTAAAATATTTACAAGTGGCTTAGATATAAGGTGTCACAATGGTGTGTCACATAGAACAGAGGTCAATATACACATCGATCCTTCAGTTGGAGACCCTCATTAGTTCCAGAAGGCATTTATATCAGCTGTCTAGTGTCATGTAACAAATCACCCCAGAATGTAAAACCTTAAAACACAAGATACTACAACCTGGGTAGGGCTCAGTAGGGATAGCTGGTGAGGGCTGGGGTCACTTTTGTGGCTACAAGTAGCAGGAGCTTGGCTGGGGCAGAAACAACATGGCTTGACTCACTGGTATCTGGCACCTCTGTGGCAATCGTTAGAACACTTGGGCGCTGGCCAGGTGGCTTTCACTCTTGATGAGGTCTCTCCAGCACCATAGCCCACCTGACAGGGTGGCTGAGAGCAAAAGAAGAACCTTCCAGACACTTAAAGACCTAGATCTGCAACTGGCACGTGGCCACTCCTGCCACATTCTGCTGTGTCAGTCCCTGTCAGCCCAGATTCAAAGGATGGGAGAAGCAAGAATCTGTGGTCATCATTAACCCATGACAACATGACATAACCTTAATTACCCTTTTCCCATTTCTATCTTGACCACCAGCAGTGAATGTTGGCAAATCCTACATGAGGGCGACATCATTGCTGCCACCTGCCAGGACAGAAACAGGTGTTATTAACAGGCTGGGACTACGCCCGGGGCAGCCGAGCAGATTCTCTTCTGAGCCCCTTCTCCAAAACTGCACCTTTTCAAAAATGTTTAATGTATTATGTAAACACTAGAGACCTGGTGCAAAAATTCATGCACATTGAGAGGAAATTAAGTAGAAGGTGGCTGGTGGGGCAGGACTGGGCAAGACGAGCCAGACACACCCTGGAGCCAACCTCCCGAACTCCCTCCCCGGCTGGCCGCACCTGAGATGGCACTGGGGTTCGAAGGGCATCTGCAGAGTGAGTGAGGTCCTTCTGGCAGGTGGGGTCCCTCAGTCTGGCCTGCAGGGATGGGGTCAAAACAGGCTCTCTGACATCCCCCAAAGGGTCCTGGATTGGGAGAGGGCGGGTCATAGGTGACACACCCCGAAGTCAGGCTCCCTCCTCTCTGGTTCCGGGTGTACCACCTGAGAACTGCAGCTGCCAAGTCACCACAGCTCAGCAGCTCCTGCGTTGAGCATCTGCCCCCTGGTGGTCAGTGTGTGTCATAGCTACCAGTTGGACAGTCACTTAGGCTTTTATATACATAGATTAGAGGCCCACCCATGTACCAGTGGGGTCCCTCAGTCCTGGCCTGCTGGGATTGGGCCAAAGCTGGCAGTCCGACATCCCCAGAGGGGTCCTGGAATGTGAGAGGGCACTCTGCAAAGTTGCGGTCGCTTGGCAGCTCCTGCCTTGAGCGTCTGCCCCTGGAGGTCACTGCACATCATAGCTACTGGCCAGCTGGCTGGTTGGCCGGTTGCTTAGGCTTTTATATATATATATATATATATATATATAATGGTCCTTAAGGCTGCAGTGAAAAGAAGTTAGAGGAAGTGGTTTAAAGACAGCACCATGAGACATGAAAATGCACATAGACCTTTAGGCACTCTGCTCCCATCCTAACAACAATGCAGACCTCTCTCCCCATCCCCAGCGCCCACACAAATGCAGGGCCTCCCTTGAGGAGAGAGAGCACATGGAATCCTGATTCAAAGTGATGTGATTAGAATCTGCCAGCTACTTGGAAACCGACTGGCTCCACAGCCTGCAGCTCTTCCTGCCCATTACTGATGGTGACATATCAGAGGCCTTTCAAGCGATTGAAGTCACTGAATGATCCCTGCCAGCCCAGTGCTGGCCAATGTGAGGAGATGGGCCAGAGTGGGGAGAAAGGAAGACACTGGAGGTGCAGGGACTGGGATGGCAAGAGAATGGGTGGGAGGGCTCTGTGGCTGAACGCAATCACATGCTTCTGGAGCTCAGCCTGCCCCCACTTAGTGCCCCTCACCTGGGCATCCTGGGAGAGGGAGCAGTTGCACCGTGAGCTGGCCTCTCCCTTTTGGTGTGCTTGAGGCGGGTCCACTTCAGCACCTGCCGACCCTTGTCTGCATCCCCGGCTCAGGCACAGCCCTCTACCTACCAGTCTTCCTGTTTTATCCAGCAGGTCAGCAGCAGGACGAGCTTTGTTCTTTAGTATGGGGAAATAATCTTCTTTCATCTTGTTTTCACTTTAAAAGTGTTTTTTATTGATTTCAGAGAGGAAGAGAGAGGGAGAGATACATAGAAACATCAGTGATGAGAGAGAACCATTGGTTGGCTGCCTCTTGCAGGCCCCACACTGGGGAATTAAGCTCACAACCCAGGCATGTGCCCTGACTGGGAATCAAACTGTGATTTGTGTGGGATGGTTGATGGGTTTTCAGTGAAAAAATGAAAAAAAACAAAAACAAAAAATAACTCATGGAGCACTTTCAAATACATATCTTATTGCGGTTCAGGGATGTTTGAGAAGAGAGGTAATTTTAGAAATTATTTGTTAGTTAATAATGGTTAAGATTTAAGTACTGCTTTGTGTCACGCACAATTTTAAATGCTACATATGTGTTATTCTCTTTTTATAGATGAGAAAAACATGGCCCAGAGATGGTAGGCAGCTTTTCATGGTGACACAGATACTAAGTGGTGGGTCAGGGTTTAAATACAGGCTGTCCACCACAGTGAGCACTCAACCTCTAGGTCAGTGTACTCTGCTGTATCAGTTGTGAGTGTGATCCAAATATTGCAAGTGGTCCTGGCCAGTGTGGCTCAGTTGGTTGTGTGTTGTTTTGTACACAAAAAAGGGTATTGGTTGGATTTCCAGTCAGGATACATGCCCGGGTTTCAGGTTCAATCCCCAGTAGGGGGCATGTAAGAGGCATCAATCCATGTTTTGCTGTCACATCGATGTTTCTCTCCCTCTCTCTACCTTTTTCTCTAAAAATCTCTAAAAAAAAATACTGCAGGTGTCACTGCTCAGGGAGTGTACATCGACAACGACAATGACCGTGACCTTTCATTGGCTCTGCCCCTGCCTCTTGACCCCTTCAAGAGGGGTCATTGCGTGTTTCTGGGAACCTTCCAGGGTGCTTCATTGTCCACAAAGCAGCTCTGGTGTTCTCTTGCGGGGACAGTGGACATTAAAATCAGTCACTTCCCATTGCACATTCTAATGGCTCAGTCTTTTTGTTAATTCTCACCCGAGGATATTTTTCCATTGATTTTTAGAGAGAGTGGAAAGCATGGGGAGAGTCAGACAGAGAGAGAACATAATGGCCTCGTTCTAAATTTAAACATTCACTTGGCATGGTGAGGAAAACTACTATTGCCAAAGTGTGGCCACATCCATTTCCTCACTCCAGCCTCAGGTGGTAGCACAGCTAGTTAACCATCTTCCTGCCATTTTATAGATGTGGAAACTGAGTCTCATGGCATTAAGTGTCTGGAAAAGCATAGCTGGTAAAGAGTGGAGTTAAATTGAACAGAACTGTTCCTGATCCCAAGCAACCACACAATGCTTCCTTACTAATACTTGTTGCTATAGGTGTCCATAGCTTTGACATTTATTTTTGTAACAGAAACTGTAAAGTGTAAAGAACTAACTCATGGAAATGAAGGAACTCTGTTGTAATAACCTTTGTTTCAAAGAGAAAATAAACTTGATAGGTCAGAGTACTTACAAGTGGACAGAAAGGAAGAAAAAACATATGGGATACAGGTAAAGATATATTGAGAGGAAAACTCATTCTTAGAAGCTTTCATAACTTGAAAAAAATTAAAAATAAATGAACTAATTTTCAATGAAGGAAACTGGAGAAGAACAGCAAAATAATCTTTAAGGAAATAGGAATGGACTAATGTTTATGAAATAGATAAAAAAATAATAGCAGGAATCAATAAAACTAAAACTAGTTCTTAAAAAAATAAAACAGAAAACTCCTCCTGTGTGTTTGAAGAGGCTGTAATCAAAGTACAGAAAAATATTTAAAAAAATAAGATAATGTTACATGCAGACTTATACTCAGTAGGATTTCTTTTTTTTTTCCAGTAGGATTTCTTAAATTTGTGTGACGATAGTTCAATATTATAAAATTTATTTACATAATCATGACATCAGCAAATTGTGATTATGTTTCCAGTTGCTAGAAAGTTATTTAATAAGATTTTAAATAGCCAATTCTAAAAAAACACCCTAAAATCAAAATCAAATAAACCAAAAAACCTAGTATTGGACACAGACTAGTGACTAAGAATAATCACTATATGTTGTGAAATAGTAAAGCTATTGTTCTAAAAATCACTAACGGGCCCCCAGCCAGTTTGCTCAGTGGATAGAGAGTCAGCCCACAGACTGATGGGTCCTGGGTTTGATTCTGGTCAAGGGCAGGTACCTCGGTTGCAGGCTGGATCCCTGGCTCTGGTTGGGGTGTGTGTGGGAGGCAACCAATTGATGTTTCTCTCTCTGTGCCTCTCCCCCTCCATTCCACTCTCTCTAAAAATCAATGGAAAAATACCCTCAGGTGAGGATCAACAACAACAACAAAATCACTCACAGGATTACAAACCTGCTTTCCTTTTCTGTCCAGACTCATTGCTTTAGTGCTGATGACTCAGCAAGGCAGCCTTCAGCTTGGGCTCCTCTCTTTATAACAGGTTGACATCTGACTGCTGCTCAGAATCCTCACTTGATCGACCCACAAGCTTCCTATGGCCAGGCGCACAGGAACTCCCGATTCCCCGCCTCCTCTAGGCTGATCCTTCCCTGCTGCGGCCCCGAGTGAACGGCCCCACGGTGACCAGAGCCCTCCTTGGTCCCTCACCTTTTAATCTCATCTGGTAGCCAAGCTCAGCGTTTCTACCTTTAATAAAATGCACCTGAAAGCCACCTCCGTTGGAGGTTAGAGGACTGGTCCGGAGATGAAGAAAGTAGAACACCATATTTTCATTGTACAACTTGTTACATCCATAGCTTTTGTAATTTAAGATCTAATAAAGTAAGAGGTAAAAGAAGAAAAAAACCACTTCGTCATTGAGTCATGGAAAGTGCTTCTTATTGCCTTTGAGTGCCATATTTTGGAGAACGCTTTCTGGCTGGAATAATCAATTGTGCATGAAAGACATGAAAGAGAGGCAAGAGCAAGGTCACCACTGAAATGGACAACGAAGTGGCATGTGGCGTGAAGACTCTGAATCACCGGAGCCCCTGTTCACAGCGGGGGGAACAAATGACCCCCCAAACAAAAATAGAAGTCATATGCCAAGGTGTCTTTCTTTGAGGTGCTACAAGTGGGTCCCCACCTCATTTCATGTAGCTATCTACAAGGTTTTAGGCTCAAGAGACTTCATCTTTCAGTACTTTGGTGCTGGAGGCTCCCACCTGCAGATCTTAGATAATCAATTAGCTTACTCTGATCTGGGAGGCGGTGCCCCATGCAGACACTCCCGGAGCCCATGCCAGCATTCTAAAAGTGATTTAAATTTCCCCAGCGCATGCCAACTTGACAAGCACTTATTGATGTTTGGCATGAAGCAAACCCCAAATACAAACATGAATGAGGCTGGCAAGGACCACATACCTGGAGATGGAAATAGGCACTTCAAAATTCAGCCATTTAGGCTAATTTTGAGAAGGGAGTAATTAATTCTGCCTGAGAGGCGACTTCATCAAAATTTCCATTGAGCTGCATCTTCAAGGGTAGGGAGGAGCCTAGCAGGCTGGGGGTGGGTGGGGAATGGGGAGTGAGTGTTGAAGACAATCTGCAAGGGTCATCTTGCCAAAGAAAAAACATTCAACAAGGCAAAAAGAAAACTTACTAGAGAGATGGAGTGGTTCTGTGGAGCCCCTGGTGCTGGTTGGGAGTGTGATGGGAAGTGTGCTTGTACAAGCTCGTAGAACCAGGGCATTTGGGTGCGTCGCTGTATGTGGCGATGACCTATGGTAGCCTTGCTACCCAAAGCATGCCCCTGGGCCAGAGCATGGGCATCTCCCGGGGGGAGGAGGGGGCTTGGGCAGAAAGCAGAGCCTCAGCCTTCCTCCATACCCCCAGCATCAGATCTGCACTGTAATTACACCCTTGGGTGGCCTGTGTGCACTTTGTAGTTAGAGAAGCACTCTATTACAAGGCTTAAAGCAGATTAAAAGCATGAATAAATATGTTTATCGCATTCTAGCCACAATACGGAGGATAGACCAAGGGGGCAGTAGTGGGTCAGGAAAACTGCTGAAGAGGCCGCAGCAATGGTCTATGTAGGAGACAATGCATGCGTTGGGCAGGAGGCGGGAATTCATCAGCCACGGCCAGAGCGTAGGCACCTGCAATGCTGTTAGAAAGCAGAACTTGAACCTCACATTTTAACAACTGTTTCTACCTATCTTCTTGTTCCCTAAATCATAGTGTCCACTTCTTTGAATTTTGAATGATTCAATAAAATTGTGCACATAAAAAACCTGATTTAGAAAATTCCAGTCACATAGTAAGTGCTCAATTATTATTCAGTATTACCATTAGTATCAACAAGGATTTTATACAAGTAGTTTACAAAGTACCAGTCTCTTGAATCCAGTCTTTACATGGTTCTTAGGCAATAAATAAGATGATCAAGAATGTTCCCATTCCTGTTGTCTTTATTCTACTCCTTATTAATTTAATTAATTATACTTTTTTTTTAGAATGGAAGGTACCAGAAAGGTAACAACAACAACAACAAACAATAACAAAAACCTTTTTTGCCGCAAAGCCCTTCACAAAGTGTCCATAATTTGATTTTGTTCTCACCACTACATGGTGTGTTAGACTGTTACCATCTCCATTTTACAGAACAGAAAACTGAGATCAAGAAAAATTTAGTTATTTACCAAAGATCACACAGTTAGTAAGAGCAGGAGGTGGGATTTGAATCAGGATATGTGCGGTTTCAAGGCTTGCTGTCATACTCGTCCCCTTCTTCAACATACTGCAACTTATCTTTCACCACACGAACACCTTACCTTTTTCTCCTGGTCTCAGTTTTCTAGCCCTACAGCAGCTTATGCTGGACACTGTCTCAAAGGCAGGACCATGAGGCCTGTGAATAGTGATTTTAAGCTTGTGACAGCCAGCATGTTGTGTGTTTTATTCCCTGTGCCTAGAATACTACTTGACGCTTAGTAGTACTACATATATGTTTGTTGATTAAATATGGAAGTGCTTCGTGAAGCATAATAGCACCTGCATAGTTGGGGCATGTTTCATGTCACCTTGGAATAACTTTTTATTTTTTTATGTTACTTTCCAGTGTGGCTAATTTCTGGATTGCATTTTTTTTTTTCTGAATAGAATTGGTATTTATAAAACCCTTAATATTTAGGTAAAATTACTTCAGGACAGGAGAGCAATTATATTCATGATAAAGGCACTTGTTAACAGGTCTGCATATTTCCAGTTAAATGCAAGGGGTTGTTGTAATCATTCTTGCTCAAGGGATTAGAATAGGCTACCCAAAAATATGCTATTTGGTTTCTGGTTATTTTGCGCTGAAGGCTACTGAGAGTCAAGGTCACTGAGATACGGAAAGAAGCCTTCTCAAAGCTTCCCTCATCTTACCAGGAGCAGGCATTTCTGAGAAATGAGGGACTGCCATGCACCCCCTCTCCCCGGGGAGTTTTATGGTCTTGAAGATGGAAAGTTGGCACCCAGATGGGTCTGTACAAACTTTACTAATTAAACTTTATTTCCCATCAGTGTCCCCATCTACTTACCTCCCCCCAATTTAGCACCCCTAGAAGTTGGAACCCCTTTCTCTTGTAATATGTTCACAAATGTATTGCCCTGTGTTAAAATGATATAGACCTTCAGGTCTGATCCCTGCTTCGGGGTTTTCATTTCATTTCTGTGAGGCCCTCCATATGCATCTGAAAGAAACCTTTTTCTCTTGTTAATAATCTGTCTTTTTCCAGTTCAATTTGCAGCGTTTCATTCACTGAACGTACGAGGGTAGAGAAAAAGTTCTTTCCTCCCTGTCACTATGATAAACCAGGGTTCTAAAATTCAAGGAGCTAAAACCAGAAAATGTGGGCCATATATAAAAACAACCTTGAAATAACTTACTAATTTTTATAAATGTATCATTTTAAATTGTATTCTTTTCCATTAATTTGGATTACATCTAATGACCGAATGCTCTCCA